>NC_041357.1:26433594-26773594 GCF_900634415.1 Cottoperca gobio
AGGAAAGAGGAGGACTGGGTCAGTAATTAGAGCCCACAAATGAGGCCTCACAGCTGCAGAATGTATATTGTCTTGGTGGGGGATTTGACATGTTGTGTGACAACCATCTGTGTCCTTGTGTCCCCGCCACCTGGGTACAGGAGAGGGGGGACACAAAGGGCAATGGGCTGGTGCTCAGGTGATGATACATGGCAGTGGAGAGCGTGACTGGTGGTAATAAAGTCATTAAAAGCAGTCCACTCTGCACTCTCCACCCTTACTTGGCTTGCGGACCGAGCTTCTGGCCAACATGAGGGCCACTACTGCACCTGGTTATTTTATTACAGCCAGTTATCAGCCGCCGATGCCAACTACTTATTCTCATGTCCACTGGCCACCGGCCAGCCAACACTCTGATCCACACATGAGTGAGCACACACTCACTTGCATGCACATGCACATATTGGAGAATCTGCAGGGCGCAAAAGTGCAACACGTTTTTTGTGTTTCTGTATACTCAGGGTCAGATACTTGTAGCACACCAGCTGCAGGTTATCTGTCCTTTCAGCTGCAAACGATTGATTCTGTTGAACACTTCTGACTCTTCAATTAAATAACAGCAAAGCTCTAACTTCTATATTTGTTCATTTCTTACCGGAAAGTGATTCATTTTTTAATTACCACCATAACTGTAGATCAAGGTTAGGAAATGCAGATACTCAGACAAAACATTCTGGAAGCATGAATGTGCACTTCGAAAACAAGACGAAATATATTTTTTATGGGGGCCATGAGGGAATATATTTTTAGCAGACACAAACTGAAAATGCTCACTGACCCTGCATCCTCTTCCAGAAACATATTTCCACGCATTTACACATGTACACCTCGTACTGTGGCTGCCCAGTAGAACAACACTATTCTATTGTTTTGGCACAGTGTAGTTTTCCTTGAGCTGTTTCGGGTTAAGTGACTTGCTCAAGGGCACTGCAAAGGTTGTGAGAGGAAGTGTTTTTATTCAACAATATCAAGTGAGTGAAAAAAGACTTGAAGTGCACACTTGAGTGAGTTCACATACTAATTTCTTAAGTAAGAAAATGCAAAAAAGATATCTATAATATATTTAAATAGCATCATAAACAAAGTTAGCTACAGGAAAATGCTCAGGTTGGGTCTTTGAATGCTGCACTGACTCCACTGGTAGGAGCGCAGCAGAGACTCACGGTCAGACAGGGTGGACTCTTCCACTGTGCCGCTGAAAGGTCCCACCACGTCCACTCCATTAGACTGCACCGCCAGCTCATAACGTGTGAAGGGCCTCAGCGCCCCGAGCTGTATCTCCTGAGCAGAGCTGCAACACACAAACACGGGAAAGTTCAGAGTGTGTGGTGCATGCTTTGTATTCTGTCTGACGTAAAGAATAATTGACTTTGTTCAATATATTCGTGTTAGTTTGTACAACCTGTTGGACCACTCTCTGTATTACCTTATATTGTTAACTCGTTACCTTCCTTCTACTTGACAATCATTATATATGCATCTCTTTAACACAAACTCCACATCCTTACTTAAGATTAATCTTGAATATGACCAAAACTGATGAAGACAGGAGGGATATATGGTATATTTCTTGACATAGAGTAGTAGTACCAATGTATGTGTAGAGGGTACAATCAAAGCAAGGACAATATGATGTGCTTCAGTTTGATTACTGTATGAATGATTGTTAAGCTACTACTCTTAAGCTCTTAAGCTACTATAGAAGTGAGAAGTGGACGTCTTCACCATGACGGAATCCATTGGTTTGTGAGCTACCGTTTTGAAGCATCGAGTTTGGTGTTTTGGCCGTCGCCAGAAGTGACACGAGAGGGAGGAGCTTTGTAAAACTGAACCAATATGGTTTGATCCTTGGCTCCTCCAGTCCGCATGTCAAAATGTCCTTGGGCAAGATATTGAACCCCAAATTGCTCCCGAAGGCACACTTACACACTTACAGTGTGTAAGTGTGTGAGAATGAGCATTAGATTAAATGATGAGCAGCCCTGCCATCAGTGAATGAATGTGTGTGAATGGGTAAATGTTAACATGTAGAGTAAAAGCGCTTTGGGTGGTCGGAACACTAGAAACACGCCATATAAAAGTAAATTTACCATTTCGTGAAGCAATTTATTGATCCTCAAATGCAAAGAATAAATAAACAAATAAAATAAATAAAAGCAGAATTACCAATTTTTTACAAATAATATCATGGTACTTCAAATTTTGACCATGAACTATAGATACGTTTTGAGATGACACCTCTTAAACATTACAGACATGGAAAAAGCTTCTGTTTCTGACCTGGTGTAATAGGAGACCAGGGAGGCGTTGGTGGTGCCCGCTGGGCTGCAGCGCACTGTGTAGTTGATGATGCGTACGTTGCTGAACCGTGGTTTCTCCCAGCGCAGCCAGATGGAGGTAGAGCTGTTGGCCATGGCTTGGATGCTGCTTGGGGGCAACGGAGGGGGGCGCATTGGCGGCAACGATGCTATAACACACACATAGCCATAATTTGCCTTGATATAGTTTGTCATTATTTATTATCCAATAAAAGTGATGGAGGGTATCTTTTTTACAAAACACTCATTCATTCATTTATGTATATATGCGTACATGTAGTAAGATAAATCTTACTTCTGTCATGGGCCTTGTCTGTCCTTCCATTCCACATAGCAGCTGCTCCATCTATCTGCTTGTTGAATGCCCAAACTCTCACCTCGTACTGCCTGTCAGGGACTGACACACACATACAGCGAAAGAGAGAGATTCAAGCCTTATAGATATGTTGCCTATTACAAAGGTAGGACATTTAAAGTATCGAGATTAGGCCCTGGATGCAATCTAAATGCATGTACTGCACCGAACGCAAATAGCAACTGAGCTACAACCTGCAATGCTTTTTTACGCTGAATTATTAATTACTTTTCATGTGAGGTGTCTGTCTATTTCTGCTCTTTATTTTGACATATATCTGACAAGTTTCTGAAGCAAAATGCGCATCATATGACTAATATTTCGTCAAAGGTAGCTGACTGCAAAGTTGTAAAAATGACCATGAAAATATGAAAGCAGAATACACTTAAAAGCACGTTACACCTGGAGAGGCCTTTTTCAAACAACTTACGCAGCCCAGTGAGGAGATGATACCTGGCCTTCTTACGGAGCCTGATGGTGTGCGTCTGTGTTGTCCTTTCTCCATTGGCTGATTCGTCAGCCTCCACCTCCCTACAGGACAGCTTGTAACCAGAGACGAGCGTGTGATTGGGCGTGGGATGCCATGTCACATTGAGTGTGTTCACTCGGGCTCTGACTTTCAGCTCGGTGGGGGCAAAGATCACTGAAAACGTTTGGAAAAGGAAAAGAAAAACTTCCACATGATCAAAATAATCACTAAGAACAGGAAGGAGCAGAGACATTGAATGGTGGGTGCAAATGACCAGCGGAATAATGTGGAGTGAAATACGGTGATAAGTTTCATCTGTGTTTCACAGTTTCACCCTGAGATGTTCTGTTCCCCATGTGGTTTATAGCTCTCAAAATACCATGTCATTCCAAAAACACCAATGGGAACCCTGCGTAAAATAAAATAGGAATTTTAGGAATAGGTCTGTCTTCCTTACCCATGCTGTGGTCGCTGTGGTTGAAGTGGGCTAAGGTTTGGTGCTGGGCCCACTCGGAGGGAACCCCAAAGCCGACCTCTGTCCCAGCTGCTATCCTCAGTCGGTAGGCATGGTTGGGCTGCAGCTCTCTTAGTGTGAACTGAGTCTCATTACCCCCCACTTCCACTGAGAACACCGAGTCCACTGTGGGAGCACACAGTAAACACAGTCACTGTTATTTATCTACTAATGGACTATCTAATTATTATGATTCATCTGTTTGTCTGAAGATCCAAAGAAATGCAGTATTGAGCTACCTCAAGCGACCTCTTGAGATATTTATTTGTATTGCGTATGTGCACACTGTGTAGTGTATGGAGAAGGGAGCTCTATTAACTGTTACACCGCCTAACGGCAAGCTGAGTACAGATCGCTCTCCGTCGATGTTCGTGTGAGCTTTTGCACCTAAATGATTCCTAAACTCTAGCGTTGCTGTGTCACGGCAGGTGTATTGCTCAGGATCGAAGAAAGCGCGGCGTTAGTGTGTGAAGTTGTTTGGATTAGCAGTTTTCAAGAAAGCTGCAATAATAATAATACGAATAAAACATTAACTTTTGCATAGAAAATTAGTAAAGTAGGCTGTCAATACTTTTTCTGTTCTATGAATAATGTATGTAAAGAAACCAAATGGGCTAAATCTCCTCAATTATACTCAGTGTGTCACCACATTGTGCTTTCACTGCCAGTTTAGGTCAACATGTTATCCAGCAGCGGTTACTCACCCTGATCCACAGTGCTGTACTCAATGCGGTAGCTGGTAACAGCTCCTCGACTGAGCTGCGAGGACAATGGATGCCACATCAGCCTGATGTCTGTGGGGGAGGTGCTGGCTATAGACAGCTGAGGAGGTACACTTGGCACTGCGGGAGGGAATAAAAGGACATTCTGAACTGTTTGACGATGCACATTCAAGGCATGTCCTATAGATCTGCACAAACACACTATATCTATAACTAATCTTTACTTAGTAAACCCTTTTAAAAGTGTGCACAAGTAAACAATTAAGTAGCCAGTGAGCTACTATTACTACATTTACTACATAAACCGACAATTAATAAAGGAGTTACAAGGTTGGCATGCTAATAACTTTGCTCTGTGAGTCTGCGAAGCATCCAAGGCCGTCCTTATTTTACCAGTGTATTAGTTTGATTGCTCACCGTCCTCCAGCATCTCCACCGTAACAGGCAGGGATGGGCGACTGGCACCCATGGGAGAGTAAGCCACCACAAAGAATGTGTAAGCAGTATGGGCGAGAAGCTCTTTGACGTGATACTCTGTTGTGTCGTTATTCATCGCATACTGGTACTCCACATTATCTGAGCCTGAAAAGGAGGAAAATATTCAAATCAAATATTATTTCAAGGATAACATGCTTACTGTATGGCTACACACACACACACACACACACACATACACATATGAATAGAGACACACCTGCGGCGCGTTGGCAGTGCACAGAGTAGCCGATGATTTGGTCCGAGTTGTACTCAGGTTTCTCCCAGATGAGCAGGGCAGTTGTGCTGGAGTACGGCGTAGCAGACAAGTGGCGAGGAGAGCTGGGCAGACCTTCCCTCACAATGACCGTCAGCTTGGCAGTGGCGCAGGCCGTGCCAAGCCCGTTGTCTGCGATGCACTGGTAGTAGCCCTCATCCTCCAGTGCCAGCTGGTTGATGAGGAGGACTCCAGGGCTTTGGGTCTTCACTCGTCTGAATGACTTAATGGGATGACCGTCCTTAAGCCAGTGCAACACTGGAGGAGGTTCCCCAGAGCTGTTGCACACAAATCTGGCTGTGTTTCCCCGGGAGAGGGACGCTGTCTCTGGGGGCTGGAGAATCACTGGAGGGGCTGGTGGAAGAAGGAAACAAAGCTCTGACTTACAGGGGACTATAACATTAAAGGGACAGCACAAAGATTTTGTATTGCCCTTTGACAAAGTTAGCGGACTTACTGCACAGATAGGAATCACCTTTAAAAAACAGTTAAATTATTCTACTTTTCTGGTACCATCAGACAATTACTCTGTGACGTAAGGGAAGCTGGTGACAAAGACTAACGAAGCAGTCCACATACATGTCTAATCTGTCATTATATACAGTGAAAACACGTCTCCTACCAGGCACATGCAGCTCAGCAGCAGCAATCACAAATTCTCTGGTCTTGGGCTTGTTGGCGCGGCAGACGTAGACGCCGGCATGGAGAGGCCTTGTGTCTCTAATCACCAGGTTTGTTGCGAGGACAACCACATCAGTGGAAATGGGCTTTCCATCTGATCAGAGAAGAAAGCAACACAGAACAGACAGTCTCAGATCATTAAGATGAAAACAACAAGAGATCGGCAAAAGAAGAGAAGGCGTTCAGTTGCCTGAGTAACAGCAGAGGAGAGAGAGGCAGCACTTGAGGATTTGAACTGTAATCCCACAAACTGACCAACAGGTGGCTCTGTGACTTTTTTAGTGTGGGTTCACTGAGGTGTCTGCATTGGCACACTCCTAGGCTGTGTGTAAAACACTTCACTATTCACTATACAGACCTGTATTTAGTTTGTCCACCATTTTGTGATGTTGTTGAATGTGATACAGAGATCTCCTAGATAGGGAGTTATCTCACAATGTTTTTATGTTCTCATTTTTTTATTCTTGTGAAACACTTTGTGATCTTGATGCTATATTAATGTATCTTTACTTATATAAAATGCCACATAATAAGTAGTGACTGAAAACCAGCTACCTGCTTTGGATTGCACATGACCTGAATAGTTTTTCGCCAACTGATACAATATGTAGAGTTCCCTGTGGAGATAAATGTCGAATGTAAATGAGGGAAGATTTTTTAGATGCAGCACTAGTCTCAAAACAAATTTCAGAGATGTTGCCAAATCACAGCACAAAGGAATTCCAAATGACTTCATTCAAGACTAAGTGTGTGTGTGTGTGTGTGTGTGTGTGTGTGTGTGTGTGTGTGTGTGTGTGTGTGTGTGTGTGTGTGTGTGTCAAAGCTGCAGGTATGAATCAATTAATATGTCAAATCATATTATGTAAAGCATGAGTCACAATAGAGTAGAATAACACAGGACTAGTTGAGAGGAGACCGCTATCATCAATAAAACAACTTTACAGCCACAGGTACGCAGATCTGTGTCCTGGCCTGTTGATATTTCTTCTTGTGTGAGAGACAGATAGTTAGAGAGCCACACACGCATAATGGAAGTGCGACAGAGGCCGTAAAAATGACAAACAAACAGGATGAGAACTCCACAGAGAGCATTTGCGAGCGTTACCTTGTCTGCTCCAGGACACCAGAGGCTTCGGCTGGCCCTGTGCCATACACTCCATCACAGCAGGACGGCCGAGCACGACTGTTGCATTCTGAGGCGGTGCAACAATCGCAACTCCGTTCAGGACTTCAGTAGAGCCTATAACAAAAACACTTTGGTATTATGTACCAGTAAATATTAGATATGTTTGTCATTGTAACTGGAAGGTTGCCTGTTTGAATCCACTGGCTGAATGGGAGATGCTATCAGCCTGCTCCCGACTTCAGAATCTGTATTTTCATCAAATCAAATACTTCACTCGTCACCACTGAAGTGAAACACATTGGAAATGTAGTCTGATTATCGGAATACAATGCTATCCCATCTCTCACCGATTACTGCTGAGGTTTCTCTAACTATTCCTTGTTCCACCCCAGCATGTAGACACTGCCAGACACTTCCAGGCCCTCTTGGGTGTAACTACAGTACAGTTGTTATGTGAACTCAACAAAACCTGATTCAAATAAATAAGGTTACAAAAGATAAGAACTTGGTCGCCCTTACAATTCTGGTTCACAATGTTCTCTCTCCTCACTGAGTTCTGGTGAGGGCTTTCTCCTATTGGAGGACGTGTCATCGAAAGCTCCAGCAGACCTCGCGAATGAACTTACAATTACAACACGGAGGGGGCAGTATGCACACGTGTTTGCTGTTAACTGCCAGCATGAAGTAATCGAGAAGGACGCCTTATTTTATAGGAGAGGAAACAACGATTTTGGACACATAGCTGACCTACGAAGGGAACCCAAATACTGATTTGCAGTAGCAGTTTGCTAGCATATCCGCCAGAGCAGCCGCTAGTATTTCACAGTAGTTCAGGGAGCTGTTTTGAGAGGAGAGACTTTGAAGGAGTTCTCAGTGACTCGGTGAACATTTGCATGAGACAGAGTTCCTTTCTAACACAGCACGTCGTTTCATCATAACAAGAGCACCAGTAGTTGGCTGATTAGTATCTTGTTGAGGCTTAATCAATTCATAGAGGATGGTGAATATGGGTATGACCTGAATAGGTAATCTTGATCAGAGAGGTTTGAATGCGAGCCCTTATAGCACACTTTATTTACAGGTAGCAGTGCACATCTCAGACTGCAGACATACTGAACAAAAGCAGGAATGAACTATGCACAAAAGGGTTGACTGAGAGGAGATGGTGTGATAGATGATGTTTCTAAGTGGCAAGAGATAAAGCACAGAAAGGATCGGGACATGAGAACCAGAGGGGAAAAAAGATCGCAATCCATGAAAGAAAAGTAAATGGTAAACCTTTAAAGTCAGTTGATAGAACACCCTCAGTTACGGATTTGAGGCACATATCTGCTCTTCAGTGACTAAAGATGTTATTCAAAGTAAAGTTTATTAAACTAAAAGTCATTTTTTGAGTGTGTATCAATGCCGAAGGTACAGCTGGTGTGGTAGGGCTTTACTTCCCTGCAATGCTGCTCAGCCCAGGCAGTCTCAGAAGCACACAAAGCTAATAACATCCAGAGAGAAGCCTGGCATTCTGTAAACACATTATAAATGAATCATTGAGATTACATACGGCAATCCTTGGTTATGCATAATGCTTTAAGTGGGTCAGTCTGCCTTTAAACCACTGCAGGGTGCACCTTCAGAGGTCTTATACGGATATGATGGGTGCAGCGTGAAGCATGTAGAAAACTAAAGCTAAAGTAAGGAAGAAACTATAAACCGGATGTTTAAGGCAGATGGAGCACATTATGTGTTAAGTACGTCGACTCAAGCACCTCAGCAGCAAGCCGTCGAAGCTATGGGTGTTGAGAAATCTTATTCATAGAACTCTGAAGTGCAAACAAGTGAAGCGAGAGATCTGACATCTGTCACTTGTAATGGTTCTCAATAGAGCCTTAAGTAGTTTCCCCCTCGTCATTACAGGTGGGAAAATCCATAAAATATACTGCATCCATTCCCACAAATTCATTTCCAAAAAGCTATTTAACTATCCGAAGAGTAGAGCACTTGTTGTGCAAAAAAGAAACGAGGATGCTTTCCCCTCTATTGTGAATTTGGCCCAAATGACGATAGAGGCACGAGGAAAGTAAAACAAATCGAGTGCTTGAAAGGTGGCTGTGAAGATAGCGTAAAAACGTTTCCTAGTCCTAAAGGCAGTATCTGACTCACTTCCCTTGCCCTCATCTGACTCTCTCCCTCCCACTTTCTTTTTGTCTTTCTTTTAAAGGGCACAAAGGCTGTGACTCAAAAAGGACCCACTGGTTCCCACAGAGAAGCCAATTACAAGTTGATTGATCTGTAGCTACAGAGGCAGATAATACGACATGGCTTTAATGTGGGCTGCCTAATGGTGAAATCACACCTCACAATACTCTTCACTGCACCATGTAATCCACTAATGCAAGTCCTTGTAGGAAGCAGGCGCAGAAGAAGGAGAAGGGTTTGTAGATTTAGTATACTGAAAGATATGCCTTTATTCTGTAAACACCATCAATCATTTAATTTAATTGACAGCATTGAGTTTGATGTATTGCGGCATAATTACACCACATTGTAACATTTATCCTTTGTTAGTTGTTTTTGTCATATTATTCTGAATTGATGTAGATGACATTTTGAGGATTTGATTTCTTCTTGTCTGTGGTATCAATAATTTTGATCAAAGTAATTTGAAGTAAATTGCAGAAAACAAATGCTCTGTAGAGTCAGCCTTCTGAGATGTCTTGCTGTGGTTTGTCATGCTCATATTTAGTCACTGAATTGAAACATTGAAACATTTGCAATACTTCTACTAAACAGGAAGAATGAGTGCTGTGGATGAATAGATGCACAAACAAATTACGCCGGGTACTTAAGGGAGATTTAATTGAGTGTCAATGCCAGCAGTACAGACGATGACGACTGTCTGTCAACATTATTTTCTGGGTATCTTTGTGTTTTAGTAAAAGAAGTCTGAAGGACAGGCAAGAAAGATGCACAACACTTAGCAACATTTAATACAAAACATCATCAGCTTAAAGTGCTTTGCATAATAAATACTGTTACTGAGAAACGAGAGAGACATGTATAGAAATAGCACTGCATAAATGACGAATGGCAAAGGTCTGTGGAAAAAGGCATTATTTTCTTCAGATTACACCCGTTCCATTCCCTTCTTTTTAGTTATATCATAAGGGAATACATAGAGATTGGTCTAGAAACGTAATATCAACAAGAACAAACCTTTGTATTCTATTGTAATGCAATCCATAGTGATGCATCCTCTACTCAAAGAAATGTGTTGCTTATTGTTACTTCACTTGAATGTTTGACCTTCATTGTGCAGAATGATGAGCACTAGAAGGATGTTTTCACATTCATATATGCTGAAAAGAGAAAGTTTCTCTGTCCTCAACTTAAATCTAAGTTAAAGGCGAGTATGTATGTAATGGTTCAAACTTACACTGGTGTGATGTGATAACTTTAAAGGTTCAAAGTGTAATTCTGAGCCGCCTGCTCCACAGAAACAGGGGGCAGTATTTCACCTCTAAACTGGGTCCATACCATCTCTAATGTTTAAATATAAATTATAGTAGTTTGGCATATTTATTGTACTCTAATTAATTATTTATATTGTGTTTTGCATTAATTCCTGTGTAATGCCTGTCAGTCAGTCAGTGGGCAAGAATACCAACATTTTACCAAACTGTTGAAAAAAACACTACTATCTTATAATCTTCACGTGGGGCTCGTCCGTCTGTGTTCACTGGGGCACTGATGTTAACCGGGGGCTGTAGTCCATGAAACTGAGCTAACTGCTAACTGAAGCTACGCCGTTTCCGCCACTTTGAATATCATCCAATAAACAAACTATAAAACAGACACAGAACATGACTGTAATATTCACAAGCGAGTCAGGCAGCTGTACTTCTTCTCCCTCTGTACTGAGCAGACTGGAGCTGCAGTGACTCACTCTCACCTCTAGAGGAACAAGTGGTATTACACGACTGAACGGGCTGCAGCTAGCTGTTAGCATGCTAATGTCAGTAGATATCTCTGCAACAGACGTATTTGACATAACGCCTCTTCACATTCTGTTGATAATGTTAGTTAATTGTTTTAATGGTTTAAGTTTAAATTCTGGCTGATCTTACACATTGAACCTTTGACCACAAAGTATTTTATATCAATGAAAAACATGTGTAGGGGAACTTTAAAGGTTCTCTTCACAGAACTCAGATTGTCTCCTCACGGCTCTCAACATCATGACCTGGCGGCTAGCAGCTAACGGGGCTAACAGTGCAAACAGCAGCAACAGTGCTGACAGAGCTAACAGTGTTATCCTGGGGTTACGAGCAGTAGCCGGCGTATGAGCACACGGCAAAGTGGCAGCCATTAGCTAGCGAGTGGAGCACCCAAACAGAGACGTAAACGAAGCACAGAGAAGCTTGGATTACAACACACACACAGGGAGTGTAAAATCATTCTCTGCTTAGTTACCCCATTATATCTTTAAATAGTTGTTTGCTACAATATTAATGTTCTTAATGCCGTATAAAACCATTAAGTATTATATAAACCTGTTATTATTATAGTCCAAATGTTTCAAATTCCACTTCTGTTAAGCTGCCTTCACATGATAAAGAATGTCTCACCGCGAGGTAAAGCGCAGGGCAGTTACTGCTGATCGTGTGGGCAACTTTAGGCAAAACTGTTTTGCTAATTCAGTCTTTTTTTTAAATTTGGATTAGATTTGTAGCTGTTGTTTCAAACACTGGGTTACACACAACACACGGTGAGAGAGTGCCATTTTGTTAACACTGGAGAGACCTAATACATTTTGAGCATCTAGTCCTAAAACTCACATTAGATTTGTTGAGGTTGGCCTGGCAGCTCCCAGCGGGGCCTGGCTGCCTATTCAAACACTATAAAGCACTGCAATAGACCTCACCTGTGGTGACAGTGAGCCGGGCTTCATGACTGATGTCCTTCCTGGCGGAGTTGGACACGACACAGCGGTAAGCACCCTCATCCTCCTTGGTCACCTCCAGAATCTGGAGCACCCCGTTAAGAAGGGAAATTAACCTGTTGTACGCAGGGAAAAACAGAGGCAGAGGTGGCACAGGGAGAAAGAGTAAGAAAGCGAATGACAGAAAGAGAAAAACAACTGTGTATATGGCTTAGTGCCCCGAAGCATAAGAGACATCCTGCTGATCAACTCCGCAGGGATCCTGCTGGGTCCTCACAGGACTCCATCCTTCTTTGTTCAGGGCAGAGGCTTTTGTGTGCAACAACAATTACAAGTCATGCAACTCAAAAAGTGACTGAAATACAGGGATATAAAGAAGAAAGTTGTTGTCTAAGATAGAGTACCACAAAAATGTGTATATGAAAATAATGCTTACATTTGTATGTTATCTTTTTGGGTACAATGTCTATTGATATTTACTATTTCTACTTTATTCATACATGTCTCTACTTCTCCCTCTCATGTTCCAGACTCCAGGCCCCCAGGGCCCTGGCAATGTATTGCCATCTCTTATCGTCTTTATCACATCCTATTAATCCCACCAGAATGTGACCAGTGGTAGCCTGTTCAGAAGGGAGGTAGTGGAATAAAGTGGAGTGGAGAGGAGTGGAGAGGTGAGAAAAAAAGAGAGGGAGAAAGAAAAGGTAGTGGAAAGGAAAAACTAAGAATAAGGAAATAATTAGATAAAGAGAGGTTGACAGGGAGCCATGATTAAAGAGAAAACGGGGATGGAGGAGTAACAGAAACAGAATTGTAAAGGGGATGATAGCGAAGAGAAAGAGCAAGAAACGGCAGAAGGGCCAAAAGAGAGAAAAAGGCACATTAGAGCAAAAGAGAACAGGGAGAGGAAAAAGCTGGAAGCTGATATCAGCCATCCCTTGGCTCATCTTTGTAAGAGGCCATTAACAGCGCCTGAGGTTGGAGAACCACATCCAACCAATAAGACCTCATAAGCAGCGAGCTGTTTGCGGGTCATGCAGGCCAAAGCAGCTATTAGCACTCAGTCCTGTGAAATAAGGCTGGAGACAAATTCCAAGCGCCGGAGCCAGTAGAGTCACACTGAAATGTCAATATCGTTAAGTGGCCCCGTAAATGAGACTATTTGTGAGGGAGAGCTGACAGAGATCTGTCGAGGGTGTGGAAGCAGACGTACATTTTGAAAATCTTATTATAAACTTTAAGGCTGCTCTTCTCATAGTTGTTAATTAGACTTAATTAGACTTTTGTGCAAAATACTTAATAATGCCATTGCAACGTTGTAAATTTAGACTGAATCACAGTTGTGCACTCGAAGGTCAACAGGTCCGCTTTGAAAAAGTTCTGTTACACTTTTTATCTACGTCATTCGAAAACTACACAATTACTGTAATACGATAATAAAAACATGTTCTGTTAATTGTTACTTTTATCAGTAAGTCTTGCATTGTATTGTCAAGGTTAAATTAGACTGCTTAGCAATCGTCGCACTCTGTCCCCTTCGCTGAAGCTTGTAATTGAATACAGTGTGCTCCGGGGGAATACACAAAGAAAGGATGAGGTGATGATGGACACTGTAATTAATCAGCACTAAAAAGTATTTCCACGTAAGTGTATGTTTCATATATCCCATGAACATAGAAGGAATATTATTAGGTTTTCTGATTTACTAGGTTCACTTTGTAAATGCAGCACACTCACATTTACAGCTGGGGACAGACAGCACGGAGGGCTTGGAAGAGCCAATGGCACATTTTCAATTAAAACCAAAGGAAACTGAAAATATTCAAAGTATTCAACAAGTAACTTCTTAGCTTTACCAGGTGCAAACAGGTCATTCTGAAATATTTTAGTCATGGAGGATAAAGTATCCAAACTGGGCTTTATGAGTGAGTGACAAGTTCAAACTTCCACTACCATCAGTGCAGCGTTGAGGGATGAAAGGAAAATATATAAGTAGACTTTTCACCTTGAAAATCCAAAGCGACGTATTCCAGTAAAAAGCACATTTTTTGCACGGAACAAATATAAAACCATAGAGTGAAATTCACATGACAAACAAGGTCATTTCAGTGTTGCATTGTGGGACTCAGCATGTGAGAAACTGTCTGTGATACTATAATCGTGACACTGACCGTATGGAGCCATAAACCCAAATGTGGAGGGTTACAGCCATCTTGAGTTATACAGTACAGTAGATTAGTTACATAAAATGACCGCTTATACAGGCTAAGTGATTCCCAGATTAAGTATTTCACTAAACTATGGTTTACTTTACTTTTATAGGAGATAATTAAACTAAAGAGTCATGTCCCATATGACTTATCATATCAATCATTTAAATGACTTGATGTCATGATGTAATGGGCAGCACTACGATTTTAATGGGGGAACACATAAAGAGGAAAGTATCAGGTAAAAATAGAACAATGACAAAAGAAATATGCTCTCAAAATAATTGAAACAAGCCCGAGTAATCACATTGTTCACTCACTGATATGTTGTTAGAAAATGAAAACCCAGAAGAGGAGATGGAACGAGAAGGAAAAGGACAAAACAACAAACAGAAGGTCACCTTGTCTCCTCGGGGACTGCCACTGTGTCCTTTTCCCAGGTAATAAAAGGTGTGGGTACTCCCTCAATCTGGCACTCGAAGCGAGCGTTCCCCCCAGCGGGCACTGTTTGGGGTGATGGCTGCTGATGGAACTTAGACAGACCTGGGGGGTAGAGAGGTGATAAAGGTCAGGCGGGTATCTATCAAAGCAGACTCGGTGATTTCCCAGGCGACAGACAAAAAGTAACCCATATCTAAACTGCTGCGTGTGCAGATGACATTCTGTTCATGGTCTGCAACGCACGTGTCATGTCGTCTACCTCTCGGACACAGTTTGTTTAATGTAGGTCACACATTATGAGACAGACAGCAATTATCTTAAAGTCCACAGTTGGTTGACAGCTCCCCACACACACACACACACACACACACACACACACACACACACACACCAAACGGGTAATTTAAATGGGCTGCAAAACCAACGTGTTCATGGGGGGGGGGAAATGGTTCTATACTAATTGTGGAATCAAACCTCAATAAAACACAATAAAACAACATTTATCTCATTTACAATTCGGTTTAAAATATGTAATTAATGGGAGATTCTTCTTCTTAAATTCAGAATCTGTCCGTGCAGCTGATTCTCAGGCCATTTTAGGGAGTTAAAAAAAGTACCGTTTTCAATTTAGTAATTTAATTAAAGTTCTTGTTCAGACGATTTAAATATCCTTGAATGTCATGATTAGGAGAAATGTGGGGATTTAATCAGGCTTGGATAGATGATTTCTCTCTCCTCAGGTTGAGTGTTGGCAGAGCTCCAACTTTCATAGCTGCAAAACATTCACAAGCACGGGAAAGCTTCCTCCTGCAGATAACACTGAGCACCAGGGGACAGCAGTGAGCACTGTCTGAGGGCCTCTAACCTCTGACCCCAACAGGCTGTTGGAGAAGAGAACAAAAGTGGTTGGCTGTCCCAGCCACTTCGCCTGCAGCTCTGACTGAGGAGTAGAGAGTGGGGGGTTGATCAAAAGAAAGAGCAGAGAAAGAAGACAGAGAAGGCAACCAGAGGCAGGAAGGTAACAGAAGGAGACTCCAAATCCCAGCTGATATAACTAGGCTGGAAAATACAGTCTATAAGTAGCAATGGCAGAACACCAACATTAGCAACATAATAGATCCTAAATCACTATATCACAAACATTTTGTGTTCAGTATAATGTACCAAAAAAACGAATCTGAATAAATAAATCTTCACACAAAACGGTTATTCTTCTTGGTTTCTTTATCCTGTTCTGCAACACATTTACTTCATTCATCGCAGAACTGATTCAGACCAGATTTGCACAGCAGGAAACCATGTAAAGATTATCCAGCGCTGTTACATATGGAAACCTTGCAGGAAGGACAGACTTGATCCCTGCGTATCAAAGAGCTGCTGGTAGCAGAGATACAGTTGTATTACTTAAGTGATTAAGTGTGAACAAATGACACAGCTTCTTTACAATATATTTTTACAATAGATTAGATCTTACTTTGCTTTCATAGACCCCAATTCCAACTATTATTGTTTCCTTTGGCGACAGGACAGTCCTGTTTGTACCAAACCATATAAATTAGCCATGAAATGTTCAAGCAGTGACATTCAAGTAAACCAAGCTAAGAGTCTGCAAAGTGCGGCAGCGAGACTGTACTTAGGCACAGTGGTGTTAAGTGCTAAATGGTGACGTCGATATCCTAAGAGACTGCAGATGTTCTAATGTTAATCTTATTCAACATCCTATATTTGCAGGTTAGCATGCTAACATTGGCTACAGCTGAGGCTGAGGGGAATGTCATAAACTAAAACAATGAAATTCTGACGTGCCAGAAAGTTAAGGGATATTACAATTCATCTTGAGAGTGACGTGCATGTGTGAACCACATCTCATGGCAACATTGCCAAAAGTTGTTGAGACATTAAATTCAAAATGTTCAACCTTGGTGTTTTCAAACTTGCAGCCAATCACATCGCTGCCTCAAGATTCCAAGCCCAAATGTTTTGGACACGATTTCTTCCAAACCACTGTAAGCTCGAGGAGACACAGGGCGGACTTTCCAAGATTACCCCAACCCCTATCACACCAACTGTTAGTCATGGCAACAAACTGGCCATCTGTGTTTCCCCTACTGCGCTGAGGGAACAAAGTTTCTCAATGAGTACACAGAGGCTGGCCATAGTAGCAGAAAGCATTTGATTCATTTCAGAAACACTCGCAGTGATTGTTGCATTGCAAGCTTTCCAGGAAGAGTTGATGATTAACCCCTGCTACTTTTAGCCATTACACAGCATGATGCCCTCATGTAAACACACCACGTGCAACACTGCCAGAGAGTGCCTGACAGGGTGACAGGGTGCCAGGCTCACTGCTGTGTTTGTGTTTGTGTTTGTGTGTGTGTGTGTGTGTGTGTGTGTGTGTGTGTGTGTGTGTGTGTGTGTGTGTGTGTGTGTGTGTTGAGCTACTTGTACCTTAGTGTTTACTCAAGTGTGAGCCTTGATGCCTTTACATGGATTGCATGTGATTACATTACTGGATGACTGTGTGCATCTATGTACACAAGTAACAGTGCAGGGGGGGGGGGGGGGTCTGTGTGGGAGTGGTTAACAACAGCTGATCAGCAAAAGTGCACAAGAGCACACTTTAATGCAAAGGGGGCAGGGAGTATGGGAAGACACTTGGCGCATGCTGCGATGGAACAATGGCGACTGGCTGGGCTTCCACCTCCTCTCTGTCAAACATAATCATATTAGTCTTTTACCAGGAATCTATGAGCAATGAAATTCCATGACAGAAGTGCCCGGCACCATGCTGTCTTTCAGAGTAACACTCCCAATAAAGGGTGACATATCAAGCCACAGGGTCAAAACACATGTCCAATTGTTTCCTAGCAACAAGGTCTTTCTATATATATATATATATATATATATATATATATATATATATATAACAAAAATATTTTCAGGGAGCGCCGTGGGCACTGCTGTATGAAAAGTGTGTAACCCTTCGATGCACTACTTTCTTTGCGCACTCACATTTGTTTTTTTTCATTGCTTCTCTCTCTCCCCTGCCCTTGACTTACCCCGGACTCTTTCTCTGTCTTTGTCCGTCCCTCTATCTATGCCCCACTCTTTGGCCCCACAGCTATCAGATTGCAGCGTTTTTCCCCTCCCCTTGTGCAAGCAGATAATTCCACCCGTGACCTCTCTGCTACCCAGCGTTCAGGCTGACTAACAGTGTGGAAACTCATCAAGCGTGCCCGTAGCCTCAACAGATATTTGTAATAACAACTGCGGAATATGTGCTGTATGAAACTTTAATTTCCCATTTACAGTAAACTGCCCTTTTAAGCTTTGCAAAGGTGCTCAAATCTGTCAGTTTTGGCATTCACAAAGAAATTACCTGTCGAATGGAAACATTGTAATATTTCTGTTTCAGCCTGGACATTTTAATATATTCTTAGATGCACTTGAACGACCATTTCTCATCTTGAAAAGTAATTTTCCCTCTTTTCAAAGGCATGGGGTGCATGAAGGTTGTATGCATTAATATTAGGCTGCGTCCAAATTACAATTGACTTAAATCATGTGACTCTCATGTGAGTTTAAAATAAAGAGGCAGAGGCACACTGTATGTATAAAGTACACACAGGTTGTTCATTATGGAGGAGAGAGCACACATTTTATGATTATGACATCAGCTATTTGACTGTAATGACTTGCAAAAGCTGCTCGGAATTATGAAATATTGACATTCACCCCAGCAGTCTCATAATGAGAAAGGTTAATTGGTCTAATTAACATTAAAAGCAGATTTCTTTTCCCTGCATCATCATTTACCCGCGGATGTGTTTGGGAAATGTAATGTGCACACTATGTGCCTCCTCTGGCATTTTGCCGAGGGGAGAGTGAGTTAGAGACTGAGATAGTGTTTGTCTGTATCTAAAGAGGGAGCAGGTCTCTTTCACTCTGTCTCTCTCTCTTCCCCACACTTGCTTTTAGACACGGCCATCATATACTGCGACAGGGAAACTGGAGCAGGTGGATTTCGTAATGTGTTTTCACAGATGTGATCTCTGCTACGTTCTCTCTTCAGTCTAATTTCTGCTGGCGAAGACGCAGTAGGAAATGAGAATGTCTGCTCAATGTCAATGTTGAGGCAGTTCTGCTTCGACCTCCTGCACACTGGTCACATCTATCTCATAGCCTCTCGCTGCTGATTTAATTCAAAAGCCACACACTCATACATGCGCATGTACACACACACACACACACACGCAATGACGAAGGTCGTTCTTAATGGTCTCTGAAGCCTTTCCTTTCACCGTCACCGCAAACTCTCTGAAGCCTTTTCTGCCTTCTCACCATTCATCCCACATCCCCCTTCCCCTCCTTTACTCCGTATTGTCTCTCAAACAAGAGATCCTCATAAATAGGCATGTGACAGCTGACAAAAGCAGGGGCATCCACAAAGGATACTGTCTCATTTTACACAAAGCTAATGACTAAATAAAGACTGCCACTTAAGAGTGTGAGAGAAAGGGGCCTCCTTAGAGGGGCGATTAAAGAGCTACAGCCTTTCTTCTCGTCCCTCACACCCGCATCTTTCTCTTCATTTCTTTCATTTCCACCCACTCTCCCACCTTGTGCCTTTTAACAGACCGCTGTTTAAAAGTGTACCTACTCCCAGGACACTTGTTAGCACTCCATCAGAGGCAGAGTAGCACCAAGTTCATCTCCATCCATGCAAGGAAATTCCCTTGGCAAATCTGACAAATCACATTGCTCTGTGTGTGTGTGTGTGTTTGAGTATGTGAGTATGTGTGTGCGCGTGCATATCCAACTGTACGCCTTAAATGGATGAATGAATCAAAGCAATATTCTTCCATTACATTAGTGACGCTGCAAACTACTTCTTCCTGCAATTTCATGCATTTTGACTGCGCAGACAAAATGAAACACACAACAATAAATGTCTACAGTAACTGTAGGAATCATAATATTCCCTTATTATTGTTTTCGTGCAACAATCTAACCTCAAGAACATAACTTTAGTAGTGTTTGTTATAAGATGTCAGAGAATAGTGAAACATGTCCATCACAATTTCCCAGAGGCCAAGCTGGCGTCTCCAAATGTCTTGTTTTTCCCAGCGATGCAAATGTGCAAAAGTTATTAATCGATTCATTAAACTAATAGTTTCCTTTCTACTCCATCAATTTTTTGTCAAAATAGCAGCTCTGCTACGAGAGTTTGTTAAACTTTCCATCTATCCATGAACTTTCTACACTTGGGGATTGGAGCCAATCCCAGCATGCATTGAGCGACAGGCAGTTTACGCTCAGGACAAATAAGCAGTTGATCAGGGCTACAGGAAGACAACATGAACTTATATTACTTATATTTCCTGCTAATCCGGACCCTACATTTGCAGCATGCAAGCTTTGAGTTGCATTACTTTTGACTATGCCATATTTGTGTCATACATGAGCATGTGACTTGCAAATGTATCTGCTGAAAACCTACTTGCAAGGAGAACATTTACAGTCCGGCTGGTCAGGGCTCCAAGGACGCTGGCACTCACACAGCTGTAGCCCCCCTCCACACCCTGGGGAGACCGGCCATCCTTAGAAGTCGGCAGCACGAGGAGGGATCCGTTGGCCAAATACTGCAGGAAGTCACCCCCCTCACGAGGCAGAGGCTGGCCATCCTGAAGCCAGGTGATATTGAAAGCTGCTTCGCTGGCCCCAAGGTTGCAGTCCAGCAAGAGGGGCAAACCTGGCTCCAACACAACATGGCTAGGTCCTGCACCGCAGCTCAGCTCCACCGAAACAGGCTTTTCTGTGTGGGAAGAAAATAGGCAACTTTGTTAACCTGCAACAATCTAAGGTTAAGTTAAAGTCTGCGAAACTCTGAAACTTATCTACTTTTTCTATCTCACTGAAAAAATATGGATCTGGCCTCAACAACCATCGCTCGCACCAGGTTGAGCAGTGGGATGAGTTTCAGTGTCAGAATGGTAAGTGTAGTTAGCATCTTTTATTTCTTAATGCTGTTTGTTAGCTTGTCACTGGCAGTGGCTGACACATTGTTAGTGGTTGTGAAACATACAATAATATTTGGGGATTTAAATGTAAAGTTTACATCCAAAAAACAAAAAATGCTTTCACTATGTTAAAACTATCTATCTTGCCCGAGGTACATTTTAATCTCAGACTTTAGGGACATCTTCCACTTGTGAACGTGAAAACACCTCTCTAGTGACAAACTAGAGTCAGTGAAGTCAAGCTCAGACATTTTAGGGGACATAAACATAAGAAAGAGACATTTTTGAGTAGAGGGGATCTTTAATATGTACTTAAATGTTCACTTTCCAATGCATTTGTCAGTATAATTTCCACAAACAACATATACAGAGCCTCGCTGCTACCCTTTGTAGGAACCTTTTTATTGCTCTGTGAACACTATCACAGCTCAGCTATAAATTAAATATTGCACTTTTATTCTTCATTGATGCAATTATTCACACATCTGTGTTATTTGTCATTTTTTGCAATTTTGTCTACTCTATCAATTTTAGCATTTGCCAATTTGTCATTTTATAGCAGATGCTCAATACAATCAATAGTGTTGGCAGCGCAGATGGATAGGGGTAGTGCATTCCAGAGGCAGGGTGATTTGGGGACAGAGAAGAGGCCGAGGAGGAGGAGGAGGAGGAGGAGGAGGAGGAGGAGGAGCTCTTCAAATGAAATGGGTGCAGCGGCATGAAGGGATTTGTATGTCAGCAGCAGGACATTAAAGTCGGTGAGAGAGAGGGGAAGTCCTGGAGTGCGAGGTTGATGAGCTGGTGTGAGATGAGCAGCAGACTGCTGCATGTTGTTCAGCCACAGTCATTGTATTATGCTAAAACATCACCATTGTTTTTATATTAAACATCATTTTTAAAGAAAGTTGCAAATGATATAGAATGAAAACGAATGCATACATGTTCATGATGAACACACTACCTGCGGCTTTCTATTTTACAACAGTAACTGCGGAGAAAACACAGTTTGAATTCAGTTCTTTGAAGAGCAAGATGTCTTTGATATACTGAAAGCAGTCTGGATTTTATATTTTGCCTTCCCTTGAAATTCCACATAACTTAACTTTCCTTTTTGTGACTGAATCACCTGCAACAATTTTAGCATCTTAAGAACTTTGGAGTGAGCTGCCTCATATTGCTTTGAAAACTTTTACATTCTTATTATTTGACCTCCTCTATAGACAACCCTGGTGGCTTATTCATCTGCTGTGTTCTTAAATGCAGCCGCAATTACTTCAATGTCGAAAACACTTTTACACCGACAGTGAAAGCAGAGATGTTTGGGTTGTAGCCAGCTGCTCCTCTGTCAGATGAAAGTAGTCTGTGTGAAAGTGAAGGTTTTCCAGTCTCAGCCCTCACTAGTTGGAAATTAGCTTTGACACAGCCGTCGGAGAAAAAAACAACATTAACCTATCCGCTTATGTCCGACCTCCACTGTCTGGATGTAAAAGTGCAGCACGGAAACTAAACCCAACATGAATGACTGGCAAACTCATGATTTAAATCAGAAAGAAATTAGCATTTAATTACAACAGAGAGAAACATCTCAGTTTGTTGGTGGAGCAGTTGATAACAACAGATGTTAACACACAAACGCATTTGATTGAAGACTTTTTTAAATAACCTTTATTTTCCCTTAATGACAAATGAGTTTGATGTTCTTCTGGATCTCTTGTATCGATCGTTTGCATACATTACAGTGTTATACAAGTGAGGTGCCACCGCAGTAATGCTGCATTGTTTACTTCCGCCTACAACCCGGATTCATCTATAGGTGACGAATATTATAAATTAAAAGTCACTTCTAATGTCTTTTAAATGGAGTCATTACTGTACCTGTGCAAGTAATACAATTTATAGTTCCCTTCTATAGTTCATTTGACAAATCTCTTCATGAATCCAGCTTTTAAACATCATTTTTCTCACAAACGTACATTAACACACACACACACACACACACACACACACACACACACACACACACACACACACACACACACACACACACACACAGCAGGTTTCTTTCAGCTTCTCTTTCTCCAGCGTTGGATTAATTAAGTTAATGGGAGATGGAATTTTTTTCTTGATTAAATGAGGCCTGACCCCCCGCCATCACTTCCTGGGTGGGTAATACTGAGAAAGGCTCCACAGCACTCTGGCACACACACACCCACACACACACACACGCACACACACGCACACACACACACACACGCACACGCACACGCACACACACACACACCCCTGCCATGGAGACAACATAAACATGCATGTTCACACTTGCACCAGAAAACCCACACAAACAGAGACACACATGTAAAGAACAGCAAAACACGCTGCAGGAACATAAACACACATTCGCTGACGCTGATCATCTCCACGGCTCCTCTCTTCTTCCGCTCCCATTTTAACTAATTAGGTCTCATTAAGTCATTAACACGTTAGCAGCCACTTCGCAGTTCACTGCCAATGGTTTTACTTGGCGAGGAGGTGGGGATCGTTCTGCGTTGGATAAGGAAGCCTCACACATTTGGATTGGAAGTGTGATTTGGGGGGGAAAAAGCAGGTAAACACTAATTTTATTTTAGGTTTAGAAGTTAACTTGTGCCAAACTAACTGTATAATACGATGCAATAAAACACAGGTGTCCAACCTTACAAAGTGACTGTAACAGTAAACTCATGTTTCAGAACTAGGATGACATACGCATCGTAATTGTATGACATATTTCAAGTAGTGGCTCTTTCATCTGGGAATAAAACACCTGATCCTGAGGCTCAGATTTTTGCACCGGAAACCTCGACATGTCCTAGATTTGTGACCATGTGCGGCACACACACAAACTGTACACACACACACACATATTCACACGCTGCTATGTACCCACACATCCAATTCAACACACAGACACATGCACGCCCCAAAGAGTAACTGTCAGTGTCTCATGAGGACACAATGTGGTGAAGGGGGGGGGGGGGGGGAGCTGTGAAGTGGCCATTTTACTGTACAAATGGGAGCTACTGGAATGGACAGGGTGCACTCTGGGATATAGTAGCGGCTGTGCGGTCTCACTGAGCTGTAGTGAATGGATTGCGATGGCACAGTGCCAAGAGGTTCATAGTTTACTCTACGTAGAGAGAGGACAGTGGTTTACAAAAGGGAGAGAGGATGAAATAGAGCCTGACAAACAACGGGAGCAAATCAGAAAAAAAAAGAAACAAAACAAGCCGCACACAAATGATACAGCGCCCCTTAAATCAGGCAGTACCAAGTTTGACACCTAATCTGGATTTGTAATAGCTTTTTTTAATAATAACTGCCAACAACAGTCGTTTGGAGACAGTAGGATTAAAACAGACGTTTGGTGTTCCTGCATACTCCTGCCATACATCAGGTGGATATATTAAGAAATGGATAGACTAGATGTGTAGTCCTATTCACAATTAAACAAAACACACACACACAGACAAAGAAACAAAGGTTAGGAGGGCAGTGCTCT
This sequence comes from Cottoperca gobio, assembly GCF_900634415.1. Classification (NCBI taxonomy): domain Eukaryota; kingdom Metazoa; phylum Chordata; class Actinopteri; order Perciformes; family Bovichtidae; genus Cottoperca; species Cottoperca gobio. The sequence goes on from NC_041357.1 coordinate 26,457,712, forward strand.
CGATACCATCAACTAGTCCGCCGATCCATTTCTGTTAATGGATCACCTATTCACAAAACGTTTGGGAGAACAGAAGGAGAAAGAGGAGGAGTAGGAGGAGGAGAGTGACCCAACACAGTGGATATTTCACCCTGGCGCATCTCACTGTCAACAGAGACTAGACAACCCATGACTCGGGGGTCACAGCTCAGGTTTCCACAGTCTCTAAAGTGAAGCTATACAATACCTGAGGCCCTTCACGAATATGCACAAAGAGGCTCGGCTACAAGAGTAAAAGAAATGGTGCTTCATGGAATGAATTGAAAGTTATTTTTACCTGATGCCGACAGCTCAGTATAACATAGAGTATTTTGTTATGTGTTTTGCACAGTTACCTCGTCCTGAAATACATGTTGTCTTCCTTATACTTAGGCACAGCAGTGCTCTGAGCTAAATGCTAACGTTGGCATGCTAAGATGCTAGCATGCTGATGTTTAGCAGGTATAATGTTTACCATGTTCACCCTCTTAATTTAACTGAGTGTGTTAGCATGCTAACATTAGAGAATTAGCAGTCAACACAAAGTACAGCTGAGGCTGACTTTAGCATGTAATTGGTATCAAATTTAAAGGTGAAGGGATAACCAAAGTTAGTACAATTCATACTGAGGGTAACATAGACATATGTACCAAATGTCATGCCAATCCATCCAACAGTTGTTGAAATATTTCAGTTCTGATATAAGTGGCGGAGCGACCAACAGGCCGACATCGCCAACCAGAGAACCGCAAGCGCAGCTAGAAACGGGCATGTTGTGCCAAGTTGGCTGAAATAGGTCAAGAAGAAAAAATAGAAAGAGAAGATACGAGACAAAGAAAGAAACCCAGAATTAAAGAATGAAATACAGGACTGAACAGAGCAGATAAGATTAGGGCAGCCTTGAGACTCATTCGACAGAGAGCAGAGAAATGTGATTACAGATGCTTTTGCGAAGAAGGACCACTAAAGCACTCAAAAGCAGGGAAAACCAGATTGCCTAGTGCCTGCTGCTAAATTGACACAGCAGTAGTAGATAATTGCTATGAGTTGTTCCTGAATGATGTTAGCAATGTATTGTATTGTGCATGTAGGTAGTACTTGACTCTGTAAAACAGTGTTGGGGGACATCACTGCACTGAAACCTAAATACCGGCTGAGTGGACAGGGACAGATGGTCTGATTGATAGCACTGGGACGTTTACAGCAGGACAACTTATGTGTGTGTGTGTGTGTGTGTGTGTGTGTGTGTGTGTGTGTGTGTGTGTGTGTGTGTGTGTGTGTGTGTGTGTGTGTGTATATGTGTGTGTGTGTGTGTCAACTAGTCAACTAGTTTTCGACTGTTTCAGCCTTTGTTTGCTAATTCTATCACCTCGCATCGACAACAACAAGGCACTTACACGTGCTTGTGGCCGAAAACTATCCGACCTGTGAATAAATCGATATTTCGAAGCCACAGTTGTGATAATCTGAGGCCGGTAGAGATAAACCCTGCAGGGAGGTGGAGACTCAGGTTTCGGGTATGCAGGTAAAAATACTTCTGTGATAATAAGAAACAGAAATTCTCCCCGACAGAAGGATATTTAGGCTTCATCTCTGGCTCTCCATGTTAAAAACATTGCCTTGGGCATTAGTGTAAAGCCCTGTCAGGAGTCTGAGGCATGGCTACACATTCAACTGTCTTTATGCATCTTAAATTGCTCTTATGGCAAATATAACTTTTCTGTTTACTAGTTAGGCAATACTGCACACAGAGGGCTCAGCATTTCACTGTATCAACAGTGAGGCTGTGAGTCACTCCACAATCTGAACAGCTGTCGTGTCAGGTGTTAACCGCTCAAGCTGTGTATCCTCCCATGACGATACAGTAGGGTTCTTCTCACACCCCGTCATCTTAACCACACACACACACACACACACACACACACACACACACACACACACACACACACACACACTCACTCACTGTCAGAAAATGAATCAAAGGTTCTACTTTGACTTTATGCCTCCGAGAGTCAACTGAGTTTACACATACTGACAGGCCTGATGTATTAATAGAACTTGCTTTATTCACTTTAAGGGTAGCGCTTCTTTTCCCCTGATGGAAAACAGTTCCAAGCATCTTTCTAAGATTAAGTATTCTGTGCTCATCGGGACCCCTGGCCTCTAGATCAAGTGGCATATAGAAAATCTCTTTAAGACAAACTAATCTAAATCATTAGCATCTAATAACCTCCCAAAAGCACATTATTGACATTTCAAGATGAACAAGTAGAATGTTAATTTCAAGATGATTATTTTTGTTATATGTCTACAAAATATCAGAACATAGTGGAAAAATGCTCATCACCATTTCCCCTAAGCACTAATTGACATATTCAAATTGATTGCTTTGTCCAACCAGTAAAAAACAACATAAAAGTTTATTTATTATCATAGAAAACTAAGATATCCAGCAGAAAAATAGCATTTGAGAAGTTTACGCTAGAGAATTTAGCTTAAAGATGACTTTTCAATGTGTCGTTATTTGTCAACCTGCCTTCGCACCGGTCACTCTGTACTTAGATGTACAATAGCTATAATGTCCAACATCAGATATGAGAAGTTTCCATGTTTTGCAAACAGTGATGAACTCCAACGTTGAAACTTACGATCATCACGATCATACGGTGACTCTCTTTCCTCAAAGCCAGTGAAACAACAAATGGCAGGAGGAAACAAGGGGGTTTGTGGAGAGACAAACATGGCTCCTGTGTCCCTCTGAATGTGTGTGTACAAGAGGGAGAAAGGGAGCAGAGCAGAGATCGAGGGATAGAGAATGAGAGAGGGGGGCGTACCAGAGCAGGCCCCCATGCCTCCTGCTCTATGTACAGTGCTCATTCATCCCAGTCTGGCTTCCTCCAATCACAGAGCTGAGTTCCTGCATGCAGGGCCTCCCAGCAGCATGGGGCCTCCACATGGCCATGTCAAGTGCCAGGCCCACTTGCATGAGTCAACAAAGCGAGCAATAACACTAACATGGGAGTAGCACGGGAGATCCAAATCAGAAACAGTTTGTTCACGCTGCAGCACAATGAATGTACAGGAATTCGTGTCGGTGGGGACATTGGTGGCACGAGACAGTATATTGGTCATGTAAAGGTTCCCAGTATGGAGAGAAACGCAGGACAGTGGCGAACACTGGAAGCTCTTATATGGAAAAACACTGTACTCTAAGTCAACTCTGCTCTTCGAAGTGAGGCACATGAACATGATAATGCTTGTGTGCAAGGATCAGGGTTGAGCATCTCACAAGGTCAGAATGATGAATGAGACTGCTGTGTGACACTACCTGGTGCTGAGAAAGGGCACACTGCACTGAGCGAGCTTCACATATTATTATGCTCACAATAATGACATTTTCCATCACTGATGTGACGGCGAGTGTACTCAGTATCAATGCACAGAGAATCCCAGAGATTCCTTAACGTGCGCAGTGTATGATGGTTAAAAGGAGTTAAAGTCTTCTGTCTACTGCTGCACTAAATATTTCAATCCTCCTTTTCTTTCACTTCTATTCATGTGAATTTCCTGAGCTGCCTTTCCCTCCGCCGCACATTTAAATCAATATATCATAACTGTAAAGCTAAACTAAAACATGGGCACGACGTCGCAATCTCTATCTATATTGACCCGCATCTTCACACCTGCATGGCCACGTTCAGTGTCACTGCTCTGCTCTCATGTGACCAAGCAGACGGCGGGGAGGAATGGAAGGAATGGAAGGAATGTGAATGCAGGTTAGTTGACCAAAGTGAGTGCCGCTTGACTGCTGCTTCTCTCAGAAAAGCACACACACACACACACACACACACACACACACACACACACACAGAATAAAAAGCCATCTAATGAAAACAAATGTCAGTGAGAAATCAAGGTATATAGAGCTTACCAGTGGGATGAGTTGAATAATTAAAGACCGAATACTATCTTAAAAAATCCCCCAAAAAATATCTGAAGGAATTTATGGAATGACAGAACGACCACTGCTGGTTGACTGCCTCCCTTTGAGGTTCGGTAACCTCATTACACAAAATATTGCTGCAGCTTCAACATGAAGATGATGTTCATGTTGCCCCCGCCGGTGGAGTTGGGGCTTTGGATAGAACAAGAGCTGGGATTCAAATAAGGATATGATTGGCTTTGATTGAAGCCAGTGATGGCTGGCTGGGATACAACACTGTGGACCACTCTCAGTGCAGCTGTGATCCGCATCACATCATGTAATGTTTTCAATTACACTATGTGGCAAACCTCAATGACCTAATAAGACAACAGGATGAAATATCACAATCCATCTGAGTTGCATCATTGCAGCAGTAATATCTACTTGTTCTCCTGGGATCAAGGTATTAACAGATTAACCAAAGACATGGAAATATGTGATCTCTGTATGCAATAGAGGTGCAACTCGGTGCAAAACCTGGCACAGGAGAGCAGTGACACTGCTGGTGAAGACATTATTGTGTACAAGTTTGTGAGCTATTCAACTACTTTTATAAAAATGGTTGGAAATTGCTGTGATGGCCAAATTAGAGAACAGATGTCCTTCAGATAGCTAGACAGCTAAGCAGCACTTTGCAGTAAACAATCTCTCACCTTGGCACCTGGCTTGTCTCATGGGCCAAATTCCAAATACCATTCCTCCTGTCATGAATGGAAATGTTTTTCCATCACTGAGGCCGACGTATGAATTCTAAAATGCCATTACTGTAGCAGGTAGACACCCCGCAATGTCCCTGAAAATGGTTGTCATCACATTGGAATAGAAAAAGACAGAAAATAAACATGTAAAGAAATAAAAAACGATTTATGGTCTTTAAATATATTGGTTTCACTCGTGATACTATTATAACTTCTGTCAAAGGTTTTACCAAAGATTGAACCCAGACTAGTCATAAATACAAACATGTATGCTTATACATTGCAAAAGAAGAAATAAATTCCACACAGTGCTTTGAACGTCTCAAGAGAGCAAATCATTTGAATTCATTGCAGACAAAAATCAAGCTCAAGTCTTCCTCTCCTTTCATACGAGCACTTCTGCGCTTTAGATAGCCTCCCTGGCAGCATGAATAGGCGCACACAGGGCACCATAAAAATCAACATATTCACTGCACAAATATATCCAGCTGAAACTCAGCCCAGGGCATCTTTAAATAATATGCGTCCTAATTTAGTATGGACTCTCTGGGGAGGGGATCAAGATGCACTCACAAATTGCAGCTGACACACCCACGCTTACACACAAGCAAGCAGGCGGGCACACGGGGTGAATGTACCTCAACACACACACACACACACACACACACACACACACACACACACACACACACTTCATTTTTCGCTAATGTGTAATGAGCTATTCTACACAGACGCTGCTGTCCAACAAGCTCTGCTTTCAAGTCTCCAGAGATCTGTGTACGTATGTTCACAAAAATAATGGAAGAGTGCGATAAGTTTTGGCCCAAAGTTCAAACAAGGCTAACAACTAGAACATAGTCATTAAAAGTGCAATTTACATAAGTACATCCTTTATACATCACTTCATTTATAAATGCAATTACATGAAGTCATTATGGAGGCGGGGGTCTTAATCTGCTACAGGACATGGAGGAGTGGAAGGTGGCTGTAATGTATTTTTCTCCACATTTAGCCGCTGCACTTACTCATCAGAATAAGAGCCACAGAGCCAACCTACACAAAGATACTTTTTGGTGATCTCCGAGACGTTACAGACAGCAGAGGCTCATGCAAGTGGTTCTACAGACAGCGTACATCCCTCTCGATGTTTAATATTCTGTAGCTGCCTCTATACAGGAGGTGGAACAGCTGGCCCTCCGGTGTAGACAAAACAAACTGGAGCTGAACAGACTCTAAACATTACAGATGAGTTCAGAAACAAAAACACAGACCTTTAACTGTTAGGGGAGGTAAAGGTGGAGACCAACATTGACTCCACCTTCCTGCAGTGGAAGACTGTTTATTCAGTTCTATGTGGCTTTTTGTGGCTATTTCTACGCTTATTTGTCGTGCACATTGCAGCTTCATCTTTCTTTGTTAGTCAGTACACCGAGAGCCACCGACAACTCCTTTCATGTGGCAGGCACACTTGGCTGAGAACTTGACTCTAATGTTGAATGAAGGATAACCTCCAAAAATACCACGAGATCACTGGTGTACTGATGCCTCATGGACTGGTGCAACAGAATCAGATCATTAGACAAAAGCAGTCAGCAGGGAGCGGAGTAGTGCCAGAAAGCAAAACCAAGCTTTAAACGAAACTTTAATTTCTGAGCCAGAATTTTTGTGACACCCCTAGCTTGAAGGCAACACAATGGAAATAAACACAGAAGCAGACGAACATAAAAAAAAAAAACGTTTGTTGTAGCACAGGTTTGACTCTCATGCAGAATCCCATTCAGCTTTATTGCAGTCAGGATGCAACTTTTGTGACTTAACTGTGCTGCAGACTTAAATTTGAGTATTTTGTGGGAAAGCTTGAACTTCAAATTTCTTGACAAATAACCTTCAACCTAAAAAAACAATGTTTGTAACACACCAACTTCACTACGTCCAACATATCTTCCTCTGACACTATGCCAAGCCGGAAGTGTAAGCCCTTGTGTAACTTTACATCTCCACGATAATTTAAGCTAGAGAGTGGACTTTGCTCTACAGTACCCTGTGTGTGGAATAAATGGTTGACTTAAAAAAAAACATTTCCCTCCCACCACCATGCCTCACACTGCACAGGGTCACCTCAGCGGTATATTTCCTACAGCTAATGTTCAGTCGAAATATTAACTGTGTATGAAACAAGCTGTTGAGATGACCACGTCTGACCTGAGCATATTGGAGAAATTATTGTGGGTGTTTTTTCTCCTAAAACTACATGTTGGCTTGTAGAGTTATCCATTCCCAATAAAATAATGTAATTTAATTCCTCCTAGAGCTGAAATAACACGGCTGGTAGTCTGAGGTGGTTTCAAAGCAAACTAAAAAGTTCAACAGTATTGTGATAATAACAGTTTGTATTCACCAGCATGTCAAGAGCATGTGAGCTGTTCATTTGGACACTTTTAATTTGAATGAAGGTCATCATAGTCGTCATTTATCTTAACTGGGTTACAGTTTGTTCAAATATTCAAAAGACCCTGTGGTCCGCCATTTCCGACATACATTTACTTTTCTTTATAGATTAATACAAAGTGCATATTATCTGTTCACTACAGTCTACATTATTACTTTGTCTGTACATAACATTACAAGTGAATGTGATGAACACATAATTTAATCAGAGACGCATTAATACAACTCTGCAGGTTTTCTTTCTAAACTTTCGACCAGTGGTTCCTGACTTTTCAAGCCTCGGGGTTAATGTCATTAAGTCACGATCCACACAAGCTAATTTAATTTCACAACAAGACATTTAAACTAAACAAGATGTAATTTGGGCTTCATACCCAATAAAACTCAATGCACAGCAAGAAGAGCAATGCCACTGGGGCTTAGAAAACTATAACATTAATGGCGTTGCAACAACACCAAACTCACTCCGGCTTATTTTGTTTTTTTTCTAACCCTGTAACATATTAATAACAAGGCAGTGAAATGGTTTCTCTGCAGAAAAGGATCATTTTATTTCATCCTTGCAAGCACTTTGCTGAACACAACATTTCTGTCAATTTTTACCTTTAAAGCAGCGAGAATCTACATCATTAGGACAACAACTTCACTGTTTTGATTGACTCCCTGGGCTCTCATAGCGTCGTTTTCAGCCTCTATAAAGCTTTAAAAGCCAACTGTATGCTGCCTGCCAGCATTTATCCTCTAAGAAGCCGGATATTTCCCTCAGGAGTTGGTAAAGACCAAAAACAGAGCTAAAATGTACCTCCTGGACAGAAGTCCAACTGCTATTTAATGACATTGTTGCTCAGTTAATGCTGTAAATAAGTCGCTGTCTGCAGAAGAGTTCAACATATCAACTTTAAAGTTGAGGAGACGTCAATATTGTGTTCACAACTTGTGTCCACTGCACTGAATTAAACAAAAAACCTCTTCATCTGACACTGGCAGAGGGAGACTCGAGGGATCATTACGATGTACAAGCTAAGAGTCATAATACTGACCAAAAGTATTGGTAGACAACGTTCAGTAGCCTCGCTTGCTATGCACAAAACAATACTTGAAAATAAAAGGCTCTATTTGTTTGAATGGATTTGACCCTTGACCCATTATTGACTCCTCAGAATGAACCAACAGATCGGTTTTGAAACGCCGCTCACTACAGGAAGACAAACTTCTCTTTTAAAATGGTCATTGCTTAGTTTCTTCTTCCTGGTTGAAGGAGTTTAATCTACGATGCCACCTGGTACTGGTGAGAATAAACTTGCAAATGGACAGCAGGTTCCCTTTCTTTGAGGAATTTGCATGTTCCCTCTGTATCTGCTTTCTACTTTCCTGCTTCCTACACTGCTTTCATTCCATAGACATGCAGAATAGGCACTTTAAAGGAAGGACGGCACTTGGTAAAAGGAAAGAAATTAATGGGAAGCACTTTTCCCACTAAATCAAGGGATATCACACGATGCTGCTCCAGTGGAATAGCAGGAGACTGCTATTGCACTGCATCTCTGCACCGTCTAATTACCTCAGCTGGACAGTGCAGAGAAGCATAATGTGAGCTCTATCAACTCTTCCTGCTACAAATCCAATAATAGGAGGACTGGGATTTCATGTGAACTGTTAATACAAACAGTAAATACTCATTTGGTGCATCAAGGGTAAATTATCTCATATGACATTCTCAGTCAGTGTATTACCAATGCTTCATCATGCCGTGTTTACAATTTTCATGTGCATATAAAAAGGCCAAAGGCGTTTCAATAATCTGATTTATTTGCTCATAAAGTCTTGCAGGAGTGAAGATGTTGTCTTTTATTATGTCCATTAATAACTGCACGGACTGTGAACACGCATACACTCCGGCACTTTTGTTTCATTAATTTGCTTGTGATGTGTTAAGTGAAGTTGACATAATTTCATTTGATCTTGAGAATGGACAAAACAAGCTCTTTGTTTGTGGATGTAGCGATGGCCCTTGCCCTCAAATTTGCCCCACCAGCTCCCGCTAATTCATCCCTGTCCCAGAATCACCCCCAAGCCCCCCCAGCTCAGTTCCCACAAGCACCAACACCCACAACATTCATGCTCCACTTTCTAAACCCAACAAAATGCACACACCAAGAAACCTGCACACACCATGTCGCCTTTAATGACTGATAACAATGCCAAATAATGTTGTTGCTAATAATACGGGCACAGCGCTGCTGTCGGTGTTTCCAGAGAGATACTAATGTGACTTCTTCTGCTCGGAAGCGAAGCGCCGTTTTAATGACAATTCTTTAAGTATTCACACGGATGTCACAGCGTAAAATCTGAAATTTTTGAAAATTCAAAGGCTTTTGAGACAGAGAGCAAACGTCAAAAGTGTTTTCTTCCAACTTTCAATGATGAATCTCACGGTGCAAATAAATCAATTTCCACTTCTCTCTTATCACAGACAACCTCCATCACAATCGCCATTTACCTGCAAGAGATTTCATCATCTGGATGTGATCGCCCCCAGTGTGGCACTCACTCTCCTGTCAGGAGGATCTCAAGGGGAGTAATTCCTTACTCTGTCTCTGCAGGAGTCTCGGGGCATGGTAATCTAACGCTATATAAATTGTATCCTCTGACCTTCTCCCATTATATCAGATGGAAGTCAAGGAGGCATACTTCTAGGTTCCTCCCTTTAAAGGCCTTTATATGCATAATTGAACTATGAATAATGGGGCTTGCGATGAAATTACAGTACATCTCGGAGGGAGGTGGTTTCCACCTGGATGTGTATAAGTACTTTAGAGTTTCTGATATATTCAATCTGCCACGCTTGAATTTTCACTGCCACACCAAGCCTTTATTTCTCATCATCGTGTTGGTAGCAATTACAGCGTGTCATAATAGAGTTGCAGCAACAGCAAAACTACGTGCAGGCAATCTCCAGACACAAGAGAAGGATAAAACACTCAATAAAAAGACTTTAATAATGCAGCTATACACTAAACACAACTCCACTGGCTGGTGGGGGAGTCCAAAGGCTATGGTAAGCAAAGTTCTCTCTTTTATTTGTAATAAAATCTGAGACAACACCAATAAACAATATTACAGTAAGACAATGTACGTTTTTAAGCAGATATTTTTCCCATGAGATAATAAATACAAAAAATTGGACAAGCGTAGACGTGAGATGAGAACTAGTGGAAAATAATAGCTTGTGTAGTGTTTGCGTGGGCTTATCAACCACTCACACAACTCAAGATATCAGCAATAAAATATTACGTGAGAAGCTGTTATGACAGGTAATACACACCGGTAGTCAAAGGTGGTGTTATGGTGCGTCTTTTCTCACATCAGTTAAGATTGTTCACACTTCCTTTGGGTCCGCTGCTCCACAATAATTGGGTGTAAATTCACTCATTTTCATAATTAATTAATCTGAAGATTATTCTCTTGATTAATCTATAAATCAAAGAATGGCAGAAACCAATGTGGCATCTTTAAACTCCTTGTTTTATCCAAAGATGATACGCTAACAACTATAATACACAATAAATGAAAGCAGCACATTCTCACATTTGAGAAGCTGGAACCTGATAACAGAAGAGTTTAATAGATTATCAACATAGTTCATTAATTTACTGTAACAGCTGTAATTCAAACTATGGAGCAGTACAGGTTTAGATGTTTATGTTTTCTAGGAGTCATTTAATGCTAACATTTGCCGGAACATGAAAGAAGCCACCTCTTGGAAGTCCAATAAAGATGAACCTCAAAGTTCTGTAGTGTAGTGTAGTCTCTCTCTCTCCCTTAGACGAGAGAGAGCGAGAGAAGAGAAGAGAGAAGAAGCGAGAGAGAGAGAAGAGAGAATAGAGAGAGAGAGAGAGAAGAGAGAGGAGAGAGAGAAAGATGGAGAAGAAGCGAGAGAAGAGAGAGGAGAGAGAGAAAGAGGAAGAGAGCAGCGAGAGAAGAAGAGAGAGAGAGAGAGAAGGAGCGAAGAGAGAGAGAGGAGAGAGAGAGAGCGAGAGAGGAGCGAGAAAGGGAGAGAGAGAGAGAAGAGAAGAAGGAGAGAAGAGAGGAGAAGAGAGAGAAGAGAGAGAGAAGAAGAGAAAGATAAGCGATCGAGAAACGAGAGAGAGAGAGAGAGAGACGAAGAAAGCGAGGACGAGAGCGAGAGAGAGAGAGAGAAAGCATAGAGAAGAGAGAGAGAAGCAGAGAGAGAGAGAGAGAGAGCAGGAAGAGAAGGAGCGAGAGAAGAGCAAGGGAGAGCAGCAGAGAGAGAGAGAGAGAGAGAAAAGAGAGTAGAGAGAAAGAGAGAAGAGCGAGAAGAAAGAAGAAGGAGAGAGAGGAGATAGAGAAGGAGAGAGAGAGAGAGAGAGAGAGAGAGAAGAGAGCGGACGACGAGAGAGAGGGAGAGAGAGAAAGAGAGACGGAGAGAGAGAGAGATGAGCGAGGAGAGAGAGCGAGAGAGAGAGAGGAGCAGAAGAGCACTTAGAGAGCCCGAGAGAGCCCAGAGCGAGATCGAAGAGAGAGTAGGAGAGAGGCGAGAGAGAGAGAGAGAGAGAGAGAGAGAGAGAGAGAGAGCAGAGAGAGAGAGAGAGAGAAAGCAGGAGAGAGAGAGAGCTCAGCCCTCGCTAGAACGAGAGAGAGAAGAGAGAGAAAAGATCTCAGCTCAATGAGAAGAACAGAGCTTATCTCCCTCTTCTCTATCCATCTCTGAATCTATCTCTATCTCTCTCTCTAAACTGTATCAATCTGTCTCTCTCTCTCTCTATCATCTCTACGTCATTTCTATCTATCTCAATGTCTCTATTATCCCTCTCTCTCTCTCCTCTCTCTCCCTGTCTCTCCCTGTCTCTCTCCCTCTCCCTCTCTCTCTCTCTCTCTCTCTCTCTCTCCCTATCTCTCTCTCCCTCTCTCTCTCTCTCTGTCTGTCTGTCTCTCTCCCTCTCTGTCTGTCTCTCTCTCTCCCTCTCTGTCTCTCTCTGTCTCTCTCTCTCTCACTGTCTCTCTCTCACTGTCTCTCTCTCACTGTCTCTCTCTCTCTCTCTCTCTCTCTCTCTCTCTCTCTCTCTCTCTCTCTCTCTCTGTCTCTCTCTCTCTCTCTCTCTCTCTCGCTGATTGACCATTTTACCTACATGTCAGTCCCACTGTTAACACCTGAAAGCAGAATACCACAGAGATGTGAGTTTGCTACAGTTTTGCATACAGTCTGATAAACTCTGCTCCACTCCCTACAGATCTGCACAGAGATGCTGTGGCTGATATACAAGTGAGTCTAGTTTCCATACAGCCATGAAAGATGTCAGCATTACATATAAATATATATATATATTCTTTTCCTGACCAGCTTTGAACTATATAGCCTCCACTGATATTCTGCACAGGTCTTTGTCATGTTAATCCTGTGGTCTTTCATCCACTCGTCGCCGCCTGTGTACAGACTTTCCTCTTCAACCAGCACGCTTCCACTCTGCGAAGCCACCGCAATGTCTGCTACTGTGCATCTTTCACATCAGCTCTCAGGCGCATTCTTCTTCATGTTTATAAAGAGCATGCATTGATAACAAAGTCTGTTTGATGACAGAAGGCTATTAGCAAACGTTTTCCTCAAAATCCTCTCACTCAACTTTCTGAGCCAGTGGCTGAAAGCAGGCGTCCCATGCGCACAGTCGTCCTCGGCTATTAAACCGTCAGAAAAACTTGATATATATATATATATTTTTTAGAAAGCCATAGACAGAATTAAAGACTGAGCTGCTTCCAGGGCGCTCCACTCTCATTAAACACCAAGGCCGAGCCCACATGTCTTCATAATGAGCCCCATTCCATGTTTGATCCGAAACTTCCCCGGTCGGTTCACAGCCCCGCTGGCCGCTCAGTGACACATTCAGGGCTGCTCCTCGGGCAATGCGCTGCAACTTCCAAACACCAAAGCTTCACAGCTCGTCCTGACAGAGACACCCATGAAGTAACAGCACAAGCCTACCTCATACGAACCGGAGAGGCCACATGAGGTGAGCGCTACAGAACCCGGAGGGGGATATTGCTCGTCTACCGTGCAAGGTGCAGATCCACTAAGTAGCTCTCTCCTATCTTTGATCACAGCCCACTTGTGTTCTGAGTAACTGCACTTCAGTGTAATACGAGTGGCCCGCTGCCTCACACATGCACTCCTCTGAAAAACATGCACATGATTAAAGTGAGAGCTTTACCTTGCTTGGATGGACCACAAAATAGCGAAAGAAGACAGAACAGCCAAATTGTACTCTCCACCGCCATGTACAGCCTTTGATTTCCTCCAGTGGGGTAGCAGTACGTCTATACAACCCGCCGTTATAGCGACATGCATATGTTGGAATCCGCTATTGTCTCCGCCGGTGCGTAAAGGACTCTGAATGTTTCGGTCTCTTTGGTTAACAGTCCCCTGGCTTTCCTAACAATAAGCTTGCATTAGTCGGGGGAGAGCGTCGTGTCTCTCGGCGCTTCAACGCCATGTTGCGAACGAATGTTAAGTGTGTGTTAGCTGCTGGTAGACACACACACATGGACGCTCACATGCGCGCGCACATACGCGCACACGCACGTTCACCAGACACTGGCTGGCTGGTCGTCGCTGGAGTCCTGAAAAGCTGTCGGTGATTCTAACACACCCATTCTTCCTCCCTTTTTTTTTTTTTGTTCAACTCCATGCTTCCCACCAACACTTGGCAGATTCATTCAAAGCGGATACGCTGGAGAAACACTTGCAGTACCAAATGTGTCAAAATATATTTTACCCCAGGCGCCCTCTCTCTGTGTCTGGAATGATGAATTCGTTAGGGATCTCTGCTAGAGCAAAGCGAAGTGTGGAGAATGGTCTGGCTAAGCAGTTATCTGTAACGACTGCAAATGTGTTGCCCTGAATGAACCCAATGTTGCAGACAATGGTCATTTTAATGAGCACGCTCACGTCCAGATATACATGTTCCAGTGAAAACCTGTTCTAGTAATGCAACATCCAGACTCATTCATTCATATGATTTAATCAACGTACAGTGTGTTTTTAGTTTCCTGTAATGTGTGTGTGTGTGTGTGTGTGTGTGAGCATGCACCTTTTTCTTCACAAGGACATGACTGCTTGTGTGTAATAAAGCGGGTATGGGTTAAAAAAAAATGGAGAGTGGGAAAGGCACATGTGCACAGGCAAGAGAAGGAGGTGGTGGGAACGATGGGTTGAGGGGGGCGTTGGTGGTGTGCATCCCAATCAATCAACCAGCTCGCCTCCTGCACTGAGTGCTGAGGGACCCACTGACTTTTGCACATAGCGGGAGCCAGCTGGAGCCCAGCCTTCCCAGAGCAGACAAAGACTCGCCTCGTGCAGCACTCTCAGCATCACTGATGCCAGCAGCATCCCTACATTTCACCAGCATACAAAGATAGGGCAGGAGAGAAAACCACAAGCTTTAACAAGATCAGATATTGCTTTACAGCAGTCTGCAAGTATATCACCGCTGCAACTTGTAACACTGTAATGAACACATTATTGTTCTCTGAAGTTCCACAATACACCTTTTGATGTGACATCGTCTTACAAATCGCTGGTTTGGAATGAAAGAAAGTCTATTATGGAGTCTTGCAGCATTTCAATTTTAGTGAAAGATGTGCTTTTCAATAAAGCCTCCTTTTTGTTTTTTTTCCAAAATGGGTTTACAACATGTAGGAGTATAGAAGGCTTTATATATTGCCTGCACCGTGGTGAAGAAAGACAGGCAATCATAAAAGGCAGTAATGAAGGAGTTCCCTTTGGTCATAATATCTTGTCCTCACAGATTTCTCTTCTCAGCGTATTCATTTAATGCTGATATGAGTTTGATTTGAGCTGATGAAATGAAATGAGATGGATGTATATCCCAGGTGTCTGATTAAAGCAAATGTCTGGGCCATTGGATTATGTGATTGCATTGGAAAACTAATAGCATTTCTGTGTCCTCTGTGATTGTGGTCAAGCTGTAATTTCCCTGCTTCTCCTTTTTTCCTCCCTTGCCAGCTCTCGTAAAATAATGAACACAAACTACCAGCTGCTCGCAAATCACTCTACAAAAGTGCTATGATCTGAATCCACAAATCATCTACGAGAAATAGTCTTAGTTCAGTTTAGTTATAAAATGTTGACACTTCTCTGTTTGCTGCAGTTTTGGCTGTGTGCCTCTGTCCATCACTAAGTGTGTGTGTGTGTGTGTGTGTGTGTGTGTGTTGCTCTACTGTATGTTAAATATAGAATGTGTAAAAGCAGCACAAGTGTGCGATGCAGGACATGATTACGATGTAAAACTAAGTTTATGTTGTCGTGCTAACAGTCCAGCTGATCCGGTGGAGGGTACGACCTGCCCCGAGTCATGTTCTTAATTATGAGTAACCTGACTCCTTTGAACCTCAGTCGCACAGAACCTGGTGCAGCAACAGTTGAAACCCCATCTGCAATCTGTTACCCCCGACAGACATCGCTGGCCATACGCGCCGGTTGATAAGATTGGTGTTTCTGTGATTGAACATCATCGTCATTACCATATTTCAAGCCGCTTTGTACAAGATAAAAACAATGTGCTCTAGGAATTACAAGAAACTTGTTCCAACAGGCACAGCTTTCTTTTCACAGTCGTAGAAGGAAAGGCAGGATAGCCAACGATAGAGCAAGCCAAGTGCTGAGAACATTATTTACACAATTGATGCTCTGCCCACTGAGACCAATTAGGATAGTAAAGTTATCTGGCTTGAAACAGCAAGAGGTTTTAGTAGTTTCTCTTGGCAGTGAACGGTCGGTTGGTGTTGCTGTTTTTCTTTGATAACAAATGAGATTTGTATTCTTCAGACAATATTGTAATTGATTGGAGATGAGATGAGCAACTCTGCGTCAGAAAATGACCATCTTTGTAACTGCTGTATTTACAGTTAAAGAAAACACTTTTCTTAAAATTGTCCATATGGGATGAGATTGAGCAAGAATATTCTTCAATTAAATGAAGAAATAAAATCTGCCATCATCGGGGATTTCAGATCTTTCAACATCATTTACCCTCTTCCAGGCGACTTAGCTGAGGCTGATCAGACCTCAGCTTGTGTCCAGATGGCTATCGAGTTGCTTGCCCCATGGTTATACTCTCCTGAGCCACGGCCACCTCGAGGCTCTGTCTGCCACATCTGATGTCACGCGTCGAATCGAGGGTCTAAGAACAGAGGGTGTCGTATCTGTACAGATTGTAAAGCCCCTTAGCCCCTGTAAAGGCAGATTAGAAAAGGCTCTACTGTACCGTAGGCTCTGGCCAAGGATCGCGTTGCATCCAACTTCAACCTGGAAGCACCTTGTCCTCCAGCCACCTTGTCTGCATTCACCAACCAGCCCCTTTTAGCCCTCGTCCAAACCCTCTTCCCAGGAGACTCTCAGCTATAGCATAATGACTTGCCTGGAGGGATTTGGAAACAAGAATGATATTCGGTTTCAAAATGTTGACTGTGATGTTCTGAGGGTACTTGATGTGTTTCTCAAGATCAACCACCTGATACCAGTCTCTTGCAGAAGCCAAGATTCCTGCAGTTTACCTAACTGAGGGTCCTGGCTGCTCCCTCGGCACTGAGGAAGGTGAACACGGGTCCGCTTGCTCCACTCAACTCTGGTGTTAATGGTCCTCCACCACTAACAGTATCACCCTCTCCCAGTGCGTTGGGGCAGCGACTCAGGATGAGCTCTTGGGTTCCACGTTTCGAACACAGCAGGCATGCCGGTGTCTAAGCTTAGCCCTTAGAGATTTGACAGACTGGGAAGCGTGCTGTACACGTCTGGACATGGAACTTGATGAGATGGGGCTCAGCTTTCCACAACTCAGCCAACAGCACCTGCTTCTCAAGCATGTTGTTCCACCTTGTCCAGGCACCCTGCTGTCTTATTGCCACCATCCTCCATGACCTCTCCTGCTCTATTGCTGCTCTTCCTTCCCCCCTGAAGCAGGCAGCATTTCTCCTTTTTGTTTTTTGGCAATGTAAAGCTGGTAGGTTGAAAAGATCCCAGTCCCACCAGCTTGCTTTGGTGCGGCCTTGACTCTGGATGTTGAACAACTTCCACTGCTTCCACTCCATTTCCTCCCAGTTCCAATTTCGATTCCAGCTTTGGCCACCTTCACCTCAAACAACTCCATGTACTGCAACACCTCCCTAGTTCTTATCACCTTGAATTTATCTTCCAAGGACCTGAGTGACAGTCGCAGCTTGTTATACTCATAGAGTGTTATCTTCTGATGTGAGAAATTACTTCTCTCTCCAGAGCCTCAACTTTAGAGGCACATCATGAGTGGCAACAGGATTCTGGGCAGAACGACAAGGTGGTCGACTGGTCTCAGCCAACTCTCCAAATCAATGCAGGTGGATGGGAGGGCTGATGCAGCCGTCAGTGTGCTGTCAAACACCTTGCCAAGGCTCTCTGGCGGCTTTTCTGTGATGGTGTAGATGGTAACTCCTCCAAAATCCTGAAGGTGTCGTCCAACTTTCCTCTCCTCAGCACCAGTGATTGAGACTTGGCTGGTTTGAAGTTCTTCCGGACCCACTCCAGCAGTTTCTCCTGCAGTACAGCATCCACCTCCAGCCTGGTATCGACTCAGTGGTGACTGTGATTATCTCCACTTGGATGTTGTGCCAGCCTGATGTAACTGCTCCAGAGGAGGCTTTTTATTCTGAAGTTGTTCAGTAAGTGTTGAGATATCTGCGGCGTACCTGCTGTTTTGCCAGTGTGATATGTACGAGACTGATTATAATACTGGATGTAAAAACTCCTTGCCATTTTTAGCACACACACAAAATTATTCTTTTTGATTTGCCTTTAATGTTTCTGAGCTGTGCTTTGTTATAGTTTATTTTTTTTACCAATTGCATGACACTAAAAGAGACTAAATATATATAAAAGAATCTAATGAATAGTTCTATTATATCTGTATCTTTCAAGCTATTAGCACATTAATGTGGCTGTTTAATAATTATAAAGCACGTATTGTTCATTGCCACCATACATACACATACATGCTTAGTGATTCATTACATCATGCATGAGAGCACCATTAGATTAGATACGTATATTTTACCCTAAGGAATAGTGTAAAGAAATGTGTATTGCTGATGTCATTATGAGGCTCATTAGCCCCCCTGTGGTGCAGGGAATATAGAGTGCTGTTCATGTGCCAACATGATACATATATCACCATGTGTTGCCATGCCATGTGTATAAGTGGCGACTCTTACGTGATCATAAAATAAGTTTAATTGAGGCTTTCAGCCTTTTGTTTGGAATTATTTTATCATGTTAAAGAGCTGGAAAGGAACATTTCAGTGATTAAAAAAACACACTTTCATTACTGTCATCCGAACAGCGGGGGGTCCTACAGTTTGGGATTCAGTGCTGGTTTATATAGGAATGATTGTGAGTGTCAGTCACTACTCTCATTACAGTGAACTATGTTAATGATGGTTAGCTGACATTCTGTTTCTTTATTATTTGACCTATTAATCAATGAAACTTTCCATTTCACAAGTATTTAAATGAGTAACAAAATGATCCTGTTTTTGGTTATATTGTTCTATTAAACTTAATTTTACATATCCGTTGTAAACAAATAGCATGTGATTTGATAAAAATCCAAGAATATTCACCAGTGCAGATTTAAAAGGAGCTTTTTAAGGAAGAGGTATGACATGAGAGCAGTTAGTATGAGGCTAGAAAACGAAGAAATAGTCAAATTAATTTGTCACCTTGCCTCTTCCTCCTCCTCTCTCTGTGTGTGTCCTTGTCTCGATGCCACGAGCGTGTGACTCGGAGACGTTTGTATATTTGAATGCTGAGTACAGTAGCCTCTGTCGTGGCTGTCTTTCATCTTCCTCAAGGTCAGAGACACACAGATCCACTGACAGCAGAGCGTCTTCTGAATAGACAAGGAAACACCACAGACTGTGCTGACAGACAGGTAAAACAGCGCCCCCTGCTGGAGGCGTTGAGGAGCAACCACATATGGTCCAGACACGAGCATACATCATTCATGTCGATGGTACAAAGGGAGCAACGGTGACCTGAATGCTGAGCAATCCCATTGCACAATGAAAGATTTACATACAAGTATTGATTTGTATTTTGATACTTTGGCAACATTTCTTATAACTGTCAAGCCATTAAAGCATATTTGAGTTTGAATTGATAGTATTTTACTGTAACTTTCATCTGTTTTCTTCAGATTGCCTTTATTCACACACTTTGAGAAGGAACATCTGTTGATGACACATAAATAATCATAAATCTGGGCTCCATTTCCAGCTGGGTTAAATCAAGTATTGGGAAATGTTTAGTGAACAAACACTGTACGCCCCGGTCCATGGTTCATGTTTGGATATGTAAATGAGGTTGGTGTATGATTGCCTTGCCACAATGTTATTCCACCTCCTTCCGCTGGATGGGTGCCCTCCACATGCTTGGTCTGGAGGAAAGAGTCTCCATAGAAACCAAGACAACGGTGGCACATGGGCTCGGACAGCGATTGGGTAAATGTGTTTTTCTTCAGGAGGACAATGACACTCGGGTGCACTGGCTGCATCAAGCAACGATATTGAGTGTCGAAACAACAGGCACTTAGTTTTACCTAATTTAAAGTGTATTTACACACCCAATGATGAGGATAAATAAGTGTGTGTGACAAAGTTGTACAAACTATTTTACACAAATCTGAATGAACATTAACGAATAGTAACAATAAGAACGTTTTACCTAATTTAAATATGCATTTGGGTTAAATATTTAGTAATTTATGGATTATTTGTGAGTTAATTGTCAAGAGATTAAGCAGAAAAGGAACTTTCACTGAACCAAAGTAAATGTTACGCTCCAAAGAAATAAGACTCGGTATATCTGTGCCTCTGATGTTCTTCAATACATGTTGATGCTCAGATGTCAGGCCCATCTCTCACCGTTCATTTCCTCTTTTCCTCTTTCTGTCTTCCTTATTTTCCCCTCCTATGCCCCTCATTCTCTCTTACTTAATACTTAATATGCTGCCTTCTGTCTACATCCCATCCAGGATGATGATGACTTAGCACGCAGCAAAGAGGTTCCAGAAAAGATTCATTGTGTTGCATCAATGGCGTGTTGGGAAAGCTCAAATCTGATTTTCCCATTGTAAGCAGGGTGAAGCACCGCTGGTGAGCTGAAGTGGGAGGGAGACGGTGGGCTCGGTAAATACAGAAGTGGGACCATTACTCTCTGAAAGAAACAGCCCTTGTCCTAATTAGCTCAAAAAAGTAGATTCTAGATCAGTGGAAAATTGCAAGGCGTTGAAGAAAGGAGCTCATCTCAATGGTCCTGCTAATGGTGGCTTTGTTTGATGTCGAGACGAGAGAGGCAGAATGAGAGACAAACAAAGAGGCAAGAAAGAGAAACCACTTATAACCAACTCTTCTGTAGATTTGTGGCCCGGCCTGCACAGAACAACCTGTCAGAAGCCTGTCTGGACTGAAGCTCTGCCTAATACATATTCAGAGAGGAGAGAGAGACAGTCTGGAGTGACAGTGGGAGGTAAGGGCCAGCTTTACTAGCTTTCCCAGTGGCCTTGATTTGATGGATGATAACAGTTGATTAAAAAGAAAAATTACAGAACATTTACTCTTCAGTTCCTGCAGACTTTCATCAGAGTACGTTTCCTTTGTTGAAATGTCAAGGATTAGACTCAGCACCTCCGGTGCACTGCTGAGTTCACTAATAGCAGTGAATTGAAGTGACGGCACTGAGTAGATGATTCATATGAAAACAGCCTAATGAAAAGCCACATATATATATATATATATATATATATATAAAATACATATAAAGAGCTTTTACTCATTATAACAGTATGTACGTGTCTTACTCAATATCTAAGATAAAAAGTTGCTTTGCAAGCTTGCAACAGGTGTATACTCTCAGTAATCACATGTTTTCACATGTTCCTTCGTTCAAATATCACTAAATCCACCATTCACAGAGTAATCTGATTATATTACTTTAATTGAGAAGACCTAAATGCCTCCCCTGCTTGATTTTGTGTAAGTTATTGTGTGTTAATGTCTTAGAATCTTAGAATACACACACCTGGACAAATTAAAAATATTTGCCAAGTCTTCGTTATGAATATTATTCCCATTGATAACAATAACAATATTACAAGACATGACTAATATCTGTGAATTATGCCTTATTTTTATCGTAATACACTTTGTGGCATTTTCTCTTGAAAGTACATAAATAAACATATTTTCTTCCTTCCTTCCTTCCTTCCTTCCTTCCTTCCTTCCTTCCTTCCTTCCTTCCTTCCTTCCTTCCTTCCTTCCTTCCTTCCTTCCTTCCTTCCTTCCTTCCTTCCTTCCTTCCTTCCTTCCTTCCTTCCATGGAGTATAGTAGACATTTGGAGAAAAGCCCTGAGATAGAAAACATTATATTTAAATGTATATTACATTTTAAGGTACTTTTACTCATCTTGAATTCAATGTGTTGTAACTTTGTACTTTGTTCTTCGACTCCACTCCACCTCAGAGGTAAATATTGTACCTTTTACTCCATTACATTTATTTGATAGTTTTGTTACTATACTTTACAAGTTCAGACTGTTAATACAAAATATTATCAACAAATACGATATAATCTTCACAGCAGTATATAAAGTAATTAAAATGAGCCACACATTTACCAGCTGCAACATTAAAGTGATGTTTACATTACTGCATCCACAAGTATATCACAGTAATATAATGTACATTATTCTGAAATGGGCCATTCTGCACAATAAGTACTTTAAACTGTTTTGAAAACATGGGGTGTTCAGCTTTTAGAGTTCGTAAACCAACTGTATAATGAAGTTTTACAAATATAACATTTTGTAAATATAAGAGCAATTTCTGTTCAAAAGATCCAGGACACATTTCTCGTCAGTCTACAATAACATGTTTGATTTCACTGCGAAATAGAAACTAGAGCGTCCTGAAGCACCTGAACGCACCATGGCTCGAACACACAGCGTCCGCTATTAACGGGGAAACAAAGCAGTCAAACTTCACATTTTACACACTAACATAATATTCTTGCCAAAATATTTCACCAAGGCATATGTTAAATATGGAGCTATTCAGTCATGTATAAACATTGATCAATACTCATTGCATGTATTATATTATTATTATGTCTGTAAGAAAATAATTAGTGTTTTGAAACAGTCAACATGTAAATACGACCAAAACATGGAGTATATCTTTATAAATGTTATCATAAATGTTGCATTATAGTGTGTTTTCATACAGTCCCAGTTGTAGTAAAGAGTAGAAGAAGATATATATATATATATATATATATATATATATATATATATATATATATATATATATATATATATATATATATATATATATATATATATAATGGTGATTACTTGGCGACGATACAAATCTTAATTTAATCTGGAGCGGTTCATTAAATAAGTTTTCTTAAAATAGATTCAAATTCACAAACTTCTTACCTTTCAAAGGACACCAGAAATATCATTATTATTATAAGTTATTGCAGTTTTTCCTAAGACTAGAGCTTAAGAAGTGATGTATTTTCTGATACTTATACATACTTTTGTACTAAGTAAAATACATTTAGAACGCAGAACTCACTTGGAACAGAGTATTTCTACACTGTAGTGTTGCTATTTTAAGTAAATGATCTGAGTACTTCTCCCACCACTGGTTGCATGTATGCTTTGAAACCTGCTCTTCTCCACTGGACTCATGTGCGATAGTAATACCAAACACACGTGACTCTGTTGTTGAAAAAAATCCTTCTTAGTTAGCCAAGCGAAGCTTTGCCAACAAGTGTGTTTACTGCCAAGAGATAGTTTCCTCTGGCATCAAGCAAGTTTCCCTGCAGAGTCACTCAATGCAGTGAAACAGCAACCCCAGCTGGAGAGATGGTGTCAACTTAGATTTTAGGTCAGCAACAAACTCAAGTCCTATATTGAGGTTACAGCCTGTGGCCTGGGGAGTGATTTGACTGATGGGAAGTGGGCACCACGCGGGTGCTTGTATATATGAATGTGCACAATGTAAAGCTACTTTTTTAATTCAACCAGGGTTACAGGCTATATTTCTAATATTGCTGCTGAATATATAACTCACTATATACATGCTTTTGTTTTTAAAGTAGAATACTTTATTATAAATGATAGTATAAGAGAAATGTTGCAGCAGCAGTGAGGCTGGTAGTTTGCAGTTTAGCACCACACTGTTTACCTCAGGAACAGGTTCAGCACCATGGACAGAGAGCTAAAAGGCGATTGGGTCAACAACACAACGTCAAGGATTAGAGTCATCTGCCTATTGGTCCGAATCAAAGTGACAGCTGACTCACGCGCGGTGATTGGTCGACAGATAGTTAGGCTTTATCGCTCCGGTTAAACTGTACAGAAGAAAGTATTATAACAGTCTTATAGTTTGTTTGCAGATACCGTCCGATTGGCAGTCCTACTCTCTTCAACACGCAGCTGAAGCGTCCCCTGGAGACTGTGCACTTTACACAGAGAAGCTCTGCTCTGTGGAGGAGGTAAGCAGATTACGTTTCCTGTGGAAATCCGTAAATCCTTGCTATGATGGACAGCTCTCTGTCAAAATATCTTCGTACGTTATACAGCGGATATTGCTGCTTCAGGAGTGTGTGGAAGCAACAAGTGCGTGTGCACGGTCTCCCGGGTTGTGTGTGTGTGTGTGTGTGTGTGTGTGTGTGTGTGTGTGTGAGAACATTTTCTGGTGGAAGGATTCAGTGGTTAAAAGCTGATCACCACTATGGAGACGGTGTCTGGAGGGCTCACACGTTAAATCCCCCGGAAGAACGTCTGTCTGGCGACGCTTAGCTTATAGCACCCTGTGTCTTCTCCCTATGAAGTAGGCCTCTGTTGTTTCTGGTAGTAGTTTAATGCTCCCTCACCTTTGACATGCATATGAAATAATTGCATATGGTCACATGGGTTATACAAGAGCTACAGAAATAATTCAGCATTAACAAGTCCTAAGCTCCAGTTTTCTTTCTTCTCAAGAGGCTGAAGAAGGAATCAATCTAAACGTCAAACTCCACACTTTATCCACATGGCAGGTCAGTGATTATATAAAGTCATTTACTGGGAAACAATCGAGCTGATATGTCTAATTGTTGTGCAATTATTTGTCCCAGAGCCCAACTTCCCCCCACTGCCGGGATTCATTCCACTCAAGCCGTGCTTCTACCAGGACTTCGATGAGATCCCTGAGCAGCACCGCAGCATGTGCAAGAAAATGTACCACCTGTGGATGTGTGAGTGGCTTAAAGTGATGTCGTGGTGTTTAAAGAGTGGCGTGGGATTTCCTGTTACATTATCCTGGCGTCAGGCTTATATATAAACTTTAACCCTGTTTCTGCAGAGGCTACCTGACTCTAATGTAGCAACAGAAGCCAGGGGTTTTCCTGGAGGTTTAATAAACTGTCTTCTCCTCTGTGGTTAACTCACGATAAGAACTTTGTAACAGAAGGGCAACGGTTTACAAGGCTCCCATTGCTCCAAAAATATATTCTTTTTATTGGCTGTGGCCGTGTTATCCTGACTGGTTTATTTGCTAATGAGTCATAGCGCTGACCAGATGGCCTTGGTTTGAGCAGCGCAGTTAACATTGAAATTGTGTTAAACAATTTTTGCCAGAAGCACTTTCATCGAAGTTTATTATACCATAAACAAGCAGTACAATGATGTTTGTGATATTGCTCTGGTCTGGAAGCTCCCTGCTCGTCCATGAAGGCAATGCGAGGGAGCCAAGTGCAGGGAGAGCGAAATATTTCAAAGCCTCTGCAACATTTACATCATTGCAATGACACTGGCAATAAGCCAATATACAGTAGAGTAACACGAAGACACTGAACACAGCGGTGAAACTGGGCTGTCCATGAAGGTTGCAACGCATTTTGCCCAAACGTAAGCAAAGTGCAGAAATGCCTTTTTACTGTATGATGTATCTGACACTTAACTCTGTTCTTTCTGCAGGTGACGTCTTTTTTAGTAAACCATAAACATAAGCAGGTATTCAAAGTCCCAATCTGCTTTGGATGCGCTATTATTCTCTTTCCCTCTGTAGCAACTTTCTGCACACATGGCATGCGCATTGCTTGCATTATGTAAGTGTAATTCCACGTGTGCATTCTTTGCTCTTCACTTTTTTTGAGCATTTTCTTTCTCATGTCTCGTGTGAAAATGATTTGAAGCCCATTTCTGTTGGGAATTTGAGAAACTGAACTGGGTTTCTGAGTAGCTGTCACGCTGCAGCTGTGTTTGGCCTCATAATTCTGGCACTCCGCGTTTTCTCTGTAGAACAACATTTGAAGCTGATTGGCCTTCTTTACTAGTTTAGAGAAGAAAGATGAGACCAAAGCACAGAGCTCCAATTAGAACTAAGTGCAACTGAAGCAGGGAGTACTGTAGCCTCATGACATTACTGAGATTTAATAGAAAAGGATGCAAAAAGGCTATTCAGGGAAAACAAGCCATTTTTTTAGCCAAGTACATATTTCAGTGTGTTAATGCTGCCTTCATATCCTCACACGCTTTTCTGCATGTGCATGTCACGGATGTTGTTTCTGCACCTAAAACACAGTCTGTGTGTTCCTACAGTGAACAGTGCTACTCTTGTGGTGAATCTCTTCGGCTGCTTTGCTTGGATGTTTGGTGGAGGTGGCGTGACTAACTTTGGACTGGCTATCATCTGGCTCATCATGTTCACTCCCTGCTCTTATGTCTGCTGGTTCAGGCCCATCTACAAGGCCTTCAAGTAAGTCAGATGTGAAGTCCTGACCAACATATTGAGAACAGAACATCTCCTCTAACCCCTTAAGGGCAGCGTGAAACATCTTCCTGAATCATCTTCTAGGTTTAGCTATGCTTCCTGCTCTTTGAGCTATTTGTCAGGAAAGATCCAACGTGTTGTCTCGTATAGTAGATGATGCCCTGATGAATTTGGTCCGGCACATTCCTCCGACAAAGCCATCCATGGCTGTGTAGAGACACACTGGAGGGAGAAGCTCCTCATGGTGCAGACAGGGAACATCTTCAAACTATCACACAAGATACAACATACAAGATAAGACATAGGAGTGATGCTTATTCTTTTATTAATGTTCCTTCTTCTTAGGAGTGACAGCTCCTTCAACTTCATGCAGTTCTTTTTTGTCTTCATGGCCCAAGTTGGCATCAGCATCATCCAAAGCATCGGCATCCCTGGATGGGGAGTATGGTACGAGTCAGAGGTTGAAAATGTGTGAATATTTCTCTCAAATTGATATTTTTTTAATGTCTTACATTTATATTTCATTCAAGTGATTTCCTTTTATGTTAAGTCTTGATTTTCAAAAGGAAAATGTGCTCAAGTAAGAGAATATAAATCCTCACGTAAGGTACGACGACTCACACTGAGAGCCAACCAGTCTAATGAAACTCCACAAGTTTATAAGTGATTCACTTACTGTTATGAATTAATGAGCACAAAGAATAAAAGGTTGTTTTAATAAGACTACATAATCTACTTTTGAATGAAACATTCTGAGCTCAAGCAATTAGTCCTGTCAGGAGGTCTACTCTTTTGCTTTTTTTTTTAAGACCTTCGCCGCTTTCATTAACACGACAGTGATGGAACATCAGAGATCGCTCTCATATAACTTTTATGATAGTCCTGTTATTAGATTTTGAGAGGCCGTTAAAGCGATTCTCAAAATGTCACTTCACTCAGGCTGATGATCAGAAATTAATATTATGACAGCCTCCATAAAGTTTATAAATGTCACCATGTGCAGTTAGGTATTCTCTGGTATGAGCCATGAAACTTTTAAACTTTATATCGCAGTACTTAAAGTCCACAGAAATTAGTGGCATTTAACATCCAGATGTTCAGCAGCGGTGCGATGATGAGGAACACCACAATCCAATAACAGAGAAGTACGACTGGTGTTGTGTTCGTGATGAAGAATGAATCTGTTAATGGTCGTCTGTGTGTTTTTCAGCGGTTGGTTGGCGACCATCTCCTACTTCAGCTATAATATTTTGATTGCGCTGATCATGTTGGTCCCGACTATCATGTTCACTGCAGTGGCCACGCTGTCCTTCATCGCCCTCACCAGGGTAACAATTTAACTTGTGCACTTATCGGAAGGGAAATGTAGATGTACATTTTCTTTTGCCAGAAGTTACAGACGATTTATTATTAGAACATAATGTTACAGGCCTTTGTCAATCCAGGAATTGAGTTTGATTCATAATCTCTCATAGCAACAAAGCAGCTTTTAATCACGAGCTTTATCTAAAAACTGTAAAACACCGTTGTGATAATAAGATTAACAGAAGTAATTAAAGCCTTCCACACATGCTTGTTGTTAATAACTTGTGGAACCACCTTCAGATCCATAACTCCTACCGTGGCAGTGGGGGCAGCATGTCCAAAGCTCAGGAGGAATGGACCACGGGGGCCTGGAAGAACCCTCAGGTCCAGGCAGCGGCCCAGCAGGCAGCCGTGGGGGCCGCTGCTGGAGCCATGCAGGATCAGTACGCCAGCCCACCATATAACGACAACCAGATGTAAGCCTCATCCAGACGGAGGCGTCGGAGAAATGATGGGACAGTTAAGCCAAAGTTTGAACACCAGGATTAGGAAGATTTCACCATTTCCCACAATACTGTTGGTTATTAAGTTTAACAATAAGCAATTTCATCATTTTTCAAAGAGCTCTGAACATATGTGGGAAAGCTGGGTTTCACCTTCCTGTATAAAAGGGCATGCTGACTATTTGTAGTGTTTTATATCATTTCATGTTTTGTTTTTTTCTGTTTGGGAGGTTGAAATGAAAGTAGCTTTGAATGTGTATTAAGTTAGAGTCTCTGTGAGAGCTGTGTGCTGATGTCCTCGTTGTGCCGTTTTACAAAAGCAAAACGATCATTTTTGATGTACGATAACTTCTGTTGTGATGAATGTTCATTATTTAGCATTATGTTATTTATTTACCGATGCACTATTAGAATGATAAAGTGTTTAGGATGTAAAGTTTATATAGTTTTTCTTGTATTTTAAATTCAAGGGTAAACCAAAGATCCAATATTGTAACTTTATACTAAATCATGCTACTGTATGTATGTGACCTCAGCATTATTTCATCATGTATCTATACAGTTAATGAATAGTTGCACTGTAATTGAAAGGAAGTGTATCTGCTTCACAATAAGAAACAGTATTGTTGCAAGACTTCAGCTGGATTTAAATAGAAATATAAAACTTGCTCTTTGACGTACTTCCTGTTGTCTACCTTACACTGAAAACATCAGATTTACACCACAGAATAATGACGCAAGTGTGAATGTTTCTATGTAAATTCAGCATAAAACAAGTGAACTATCTGACCCGTGTGCTGTATCAGCTCTAGTTTGAACTGAATGTTAATTTAAAAGAGAAAGTTGTGTCTTGCAGTGCGGCTGTTTGGCCACAGGGGGGCGCTGGTGGTTTTAGTATGAAATAAAAAGCTCCAACATGTACAGATTACCTTCATTCCTCCTTCACAGATCTGCACTTATGATAGTCCCTTCTATTTCCTGCTTCTTTCCTTCTCTTTGTGTCAGTCGCTCCCCTCTTCCTTCTCTGCCCATCAAACTGGATGAGATCTGTGCAAATCAAGTTAATCACTGCGCAGCACTGACAAACAAGCAGTATTGTGTTATATTTTCTATTCTATTCAGTAGTATTCTGCATCACATTGACACTTTTGTACTTATTGTTGTCATTTCTGAGTGGCTGCCCTGTTTGATGCTCTCTACTGGCGCAGGCGGGGGTTAACCTCGCTCAAAGGCACCTGAAGGACAGTGGGTAGTGACTGGCAGATCATCGCTCACTCACTCCTCCCACCGAGCTGGGGTTTTGAAAACAGCAGATATAGAGTTTCTCTCTGACCTCTGGTAACCACCATCCACATTTCATTTCTGATGCTATAGTTAGAAAATGTCTGTTAAAAGATATCATGAAATAAAGGGTTGCTCATATTCTCCGTCGTGGGGAGGGTGTTTGGAGACGGTAACATCAGGTGACGTTAATTGATTTTCCACATTTCATATTTGCCAAAAGACGCAAGGTCTTGTTTTTTTCTTTGCTATAACAAATTGTGACAATAAGAAGATACTGTACGTACATTTTAGCATTTCGCCTTCATTTGTAGGCGGCGTTTAGAGATCATAGTGTATTGAACACTCTACCTAAAATCTAGAGACAAGTTAAACATCCACAGACTGATATATTATTATTGTATGCTGCAGTTACTTAAGGAGGTTTCTCTGCATCGAGCCTCTTCGTTTCTTGTTTGAGTATTTTGTTATTGTATTTTGCAAACAATAGTTTGTTTGCCCCATTTAATCAAGACATTGTACTCAATCATTGAAATGTGTTTTTAAATAGTTTCCAATACATTACACACAATGCAAATGGCACTGCAGCCCCATTTAAACACTGTTAAAATGCAAAATTAAAAATAGGAGGCACATTCTTTGCCTTCAGGTGGTAGCATTGGTTCTCTGCGGTCGTCTAATAGTTTCGCTGACTGTCCACCGGGGACACTATATGACCTTCGTTTTTCTTGCCAGTGATGTTAATAAAAGACTGGACAAAAATCTACAATCTGATACACGCCTGGGCAATATTGTTTTTAAAACTCATACGAGGTCAAACGCAGTTTCTCCCTTGACATCCTGTAAGCAGGTGAACAAAATACACCTTAAATGGATTTATGTGTGGATGTTCTCTTCCCTACTGTCTGCATCTCCCTGAGTGATAGAACTACTCTGTAGAGAGGGGGATGCATTTATACAGCGGCATACACACCCAGAGGACCCACCAGCAAGCAACACCAACACACACTGTAATCGCCAAACACATGGAAATCTCTTGTGACAAGTGGTGACAGCAAAGACTTGCGCCTTCAGGTACACAGGACTGGTTGTTACAGAATGAAGTCATTGATTCATAACAAATCAAGACTGCACATATGTTTTTCTTTTTTAAATTCAATTCAGTCCACTTGTAAAATACAATGTGGGTGGAAAAACTTCCAACTGCCAACTCATTCTGGCTGGAATAAAAAAAGAAGAGGCATATCTCGCCTAAATTCCAACAGTTATTGGTTGTTGAAGCCGTCACACAACCAGAGGGCCAGAGGTTTATACTATACAAGCCAAGGTGCTGCAGTGACAAAGGAGGGAAGCATTTGTGGATAAAGAAAGCTTAAAAACAAAGCCTCAATCCACTCTTGTTGTCTTGTGTAGCATTGCCTGTGTTTAACAAGGTTTATGCTTAGAGGGGTTCTTGCATGGGTGTTTCTAAACCTCGTCATTTTTAACAAACATATATACAAGCGTATATCTCGAGAATCATTCATCTGATCTACTTCACACTTGGCGGGTGTATTTCTTGGGACCCAAGGTGTCAAATTTGCTGCAATTTGGATACGCGACATGTTCAATGTTAATAAAGTTTGAATAAACATGCGAACAATGCCGCAGCGAGGGCGGGGCTTCAGGGCTCTTTCGACTGAGTCGATCATGTCGTCTGCAGCAGGCGAGTGAAGCATGTCGTCTGCAGCAGGCGAGTGAAGCATGTCGTCTGCAGCAGGCCGAGTGAAGCATGTCGTCTGCAGCAGGCGAGTGAAGCATGTCGTCTGCAGCAGGCGAGTGAAGCATGTCGTCTGCAGCAGGCCAGTGAAGCATGTCGTCTGCAGCAGGCGAGTGAAGCATGTCGTCTGCAGCAGGCCAGTGAAGCATGTCGTCTGCAGCAGGCGAGTGAAGCATGTCGTCTGCAGCAGGCCAGTGAAGCACGTCGTCTGCAGCAGGCCAGTGAAGCATGTCGTCTGCAGCAGGCCAGTGAAGCATGTCGTCTGCAGCAGGCCAGTGAAGCATGTCGTCTGCAGCAGGCGAGTGAAGCATGTCGTCTGCAGCAGGCCAGTGAAGCACGTCGTCTGCAGCAGGCGAGTAAAGCACGTCGTCTGCAGCAGGCGAGTGAAGCACGTCGTCTGCAGCAGGCCAGTAAAGCATGTCGTCTGCAGCAGGCGAGTGAAGCACGTCGTCTGCAGCAGGCGAGTGAAGCACGTCGTCTGCAGCAGGCGAGTGAAGCACGTCGTCTGCAGCAGGCCAGTAAAGCATGTCGTCTGCAGCAGGCGAGTGAAGCACGTCGTCTGCAGCAGGCGAGTGAAGCACGTCGTCTGCAGCAGGCGAGTGAAGCACGTCGTCTGCAGCAGGCGAGTGAAGCACGTCGTCTGCAGCAGGCCAGTGAAGCACGTCGTCTGCAGCAGGCGAGTGAAGCACGTCGTCTGCAGCAGGCGAGTGAAGCACGTCGTCTGCAGCAGGCCAGTGAAGCACGTCGTCTGCAGCAGGCGAGTGAAGCACGTCGTCTGCAGCAGGCGAGTGAAGCACGTCGTCTACAGCAGGCCAGTGAAGCATGTCGTCTGCAGCAGGCCAGTGAAGCATGTCGTCTGCAGCAGGCCAGTGAAGCATGTCGTCTGCAGCAGGCCAGTGAAGCATGTCGTCTGCAGCAGGCAAGTGAAGCATGTCGTCTGCAGCAGGCCAGTGAAGCATGTCGTCTGCAGCAGGCCAGTGAAGCATGTCGTCTGCAGCAGGCCAGTGAAGCATGTCGTCTGCAGCAGGCCAGTGAAGCATGTTGACCTTACAGGTCGCGACTCATTGACTGTACTTCACTTTTGCTGCTGAATGCTGGACATACCAACGTTACAACAAAACTCTTCTTCACTTCCCTGTAGTCAGTAAGTGACGAGGGGTTCTCGAGATGCATGTCTGGGAGTAATTCACCCGCCATGAACGGGCACTGCACTCGTCCAATTTAAAGACATGCCAATGGCTGCACAACCAGAGGAGTAAAGGCAATTTACTTCTTGTGGGAATCTATAAAATAAAGGAAGACTGAGGTGTTTTTGACTCATCCTAATGCTTCAGTCACACCAAGAAGAATTCTCTTATACACAACTTGTTCTCATTATCCATGATACCAACAGGAGAGAACAGAGAGGGAGGAGGAAGGAAGGAGGAGGTGAGGTCCATATAAAGGGCACAGTGCGACCTCGAGTTGACGGTGCACAGAGGGCCTTTTTGTTTAATTTCTCAGGAGAGATGGAGATAGAGTGGCCTTTCACGCTGTTAAACACACACACACACACACACACACACACACACACACACACACACACACACACACACACACACACACACACACACACACACACACACACACACACTACTCTCTGGACAAAGGTGCACAGATGTGGAGTCATACACTCACACAGGCATGCATTTATGCTCGTGTGTCACACAGAGATACACAAGTGCACATGGAGCTGGGGTCCCACCGCCCAACATGTATCCTATAAAACTGTTTCCTGAGGTCACGGACTCACTCAGACTTCCTGTGGGTGAAATATAACAGAGCTGGGACGAGGAAGAAGGCTGGGAAGTGCTCTCTCATAAACACAGGTCATTCACACTGGGTTGGAATTAAAGCTAACTCATTGACCATTTTGCCATTCACTATACACTTTGCTTTTTTGGTCTAGGGGAGACAAAGTGGACTAAGACTAATGGCGAGCACATGAACAGAATCTGAAACAAATATTTCGATTGCGCTTCCCAAATGACCTAAAGGAACAAACTGGAGTCAATGTCTGGGAGTGAGCCGTTCCCGCTGCCTCGGCAAATGTGCATCTGCAGCCTGAGGTTTCGCAAATTGGGCAGTTAATGATCAAGCTAGCTTAAAATAGAAAAAAAACTAAAAGGGAGCAAACCATAATGATATAAATATCCATAATTGTTTGCAAAATCATCTATTTGCATCTCTGTAAAGTGGTTTCTGTTATAGCCTTTGTGCCATCTCTGATGAGTCATTAGTAACTAAAATCAAAGAAGTTCACTAAGATCATGTGCTGGGATTTGAAATAGTAACATGTCAGACTGTTGAACAGTCGTAATGGAAGATGCCAACATCATTTCTGCGAGCAAAATGTCAAACTATTCCTTCAACAGTGATTTCTGGCATTGTCCAGCTTTGGAAATAACAACACGAGTGCAGTCCCAGCTGACTTTGATATTTGTGTTGACACAAACTCAAACTCAAAACAAATCAGCAGCTCCCAAAAGCCATTGGCATCATGCAGCAAAAAAAGGAATCCAACCCTAGATCATCTTTACATGTGCATGATGAGACGAATCAGAGCATCCAGCCAGCTACTAAGGAGGGGTCACCCAGCTGTCTGGAGCCGGGCCATGTTAGTCAGCTACAGCGAGGGAGTGCTGCTGCCAGCAGCCTGTGAAATCACCGATCTGATGATGGGAGTCGTCCCCCTGACAGCACAGGAAACGGTGACAGTGGAGGTTGGAGAATGAGTCTGGTGAAATATGGGCCTGTCAGAAGGGAGAGAGGCTGAGCACAGTGGTGCAGGGCCGTCGCTCCCCGTGACTGACTTCATCATTGACACTCCCCATGGAGCCGGTGGAGGAGTGGGTGGGTGCGTCAGCGGAGCTTTTACGGGGACCCGATTGAGGCTGGAGGCCTATCTTCCTTCCACAAGATCTCCTCATTTGTTCCATTTGCCTGTGACTATAAACACGAATATCCCAATTTCAATTTCTGCCTTTCAAGGAAGGAAAGCCTTAATGAGAATGTATTGCCCTGTTGTTGAATCCGCGTGGACTCCTAGGGATGCTGGAGGAATTGACCATTTGCATACTCCTTAAAATTGATGACTGGGGAAAGTGAGGCAACTAAGTTGTAAGAGAGAGTGCTCTTTTTGCAGCTGACACCAAATACAAGCCAGATGTTTCATTGATGAGGCAGGCGGTATTTAAACTGTCAGGCAGTGCACTCGAGTGTGTCTTGTGTCTATGACACAAGCTGCTTCTTTGTCTCGTATAACGCCCATCGCTTTCGATGTGGAGTGTTAACACAAGAACTGAAATGTTTGTTAACTCAGATATATATGGTTGAGTCAGCTCTACATAAAGTGTGTGCAGGATGATGTATTATCAAAACAAATGAGGCAGCAACTGCAGCTGCATGTAAATCAGAACTGTTTTTCCCTTCGCTATTCAAATGCCATTCACTCTTCCAGCCACTGGTTTCTCATATTCTTCCTTTACAAAGCCTTTCCTCTTACCTTTCCCATGCAGAAATGTGTTTATCCCTACGGAAATGAAGATTTCTTCACATCTTTATTCATTTAATTAGGTCGCAAAGCAGAGCTGGAGCCAGAAGATGAATTACCTGTGGCCTTGATATTGTGCCACAGAATCTGTACACAGTAGGCTCTGCAGAAATTAGACCTCAAGTCTGGAGTTGGGCTTTTTGGCAATGTTGGCTCACAGACTAGTCCCTATTCTCTCTATCTACTAAATTCAATTATCCTCACATAAACCTGCTGCAGTGCAGAATGGAGGTCTCAAGTCGTGTCTTTTAGCCGCTTCATTGTAAGCCTGGTTGGACGTGTTTGAGTCTCGGTCAATAGTCTTTTTATTGATATTGGGGAAAACTTTGCAACTGTGTTGGAAAAAGAGGGTGTTAGTAAGTTCAGCACTCTGCTCTAGAGGACTTATGTTTTTAAGATTACACATATAAAACTTGCAAATTACCACAAAAAAATTAAAAACTGGCCGAGAGATAGTCTAAACTATTAAATAAAGATGTACGCATTTAGTAGGAGCTTAATTAAGCTTTTTTACATGCTACATGCAGATTATGGAGGCAAAGCGCCCCGGACAAAGAGTCTGATTAAACACAAATAATAATTATAATTGGAGCACAAACACTCCCTCATGATGTGACCTCGCCATGAACTAATACACACTCTGTTGCTAAAATGGGACAGGGGTGGGGAGGGCGAGCAAATTACCGAAGCTGAATGTTGTCACCTTGTCATCAGTGTCACCACAAACATATGATTATGTGCTGCATGAGTGAAATAAATGTCAGATCAACTAAACTATGGTGCAGGTGCACAGGGGAGGGAGAAAAGAAGCTACAGAAGATAGAGATGATAATATGTTTCGACGTGAAAGGAAAGGTTACGGGGGAAGTTTTATTTATTCACTTCTTTAATTATATTCAATTAATTAGTTTACGTTTATTATTATTTTCTACAACTTGTCTAGGGTAAGTATTTACGTACTGTATTTACGTAGGTAAGTATTCACATACTATATTTACATAGGTAAGTATTTACGTACTGTATTTACGTAGGTAAGTATTACGTACTATATTTACATAGGTAAGTATTTACGTACTGTATTTACGTAGGTAAGTATTCACATACTATATTTACGTAGGTAAGTATTTACGTACTATATTTACGTAGGTAAGTATTCACGCACTATATTTACGTAGGTAAGTATTCACGTACTGTATTTACGTAGGTAAGTATTCACATACTATATTTACGTAGGTAAGTATTTACGTACTATATTTACGTAGGTAAGTATTTACGTACTGTATTTACGTAGGTAAGTATTTACGTACTATATTTACGTAGGTAAGTATTTACGTACTGTATTTACGTAGGTAAGTATTTACGTACTATATTTACGTAGGTAAGTATTTACGTACTATATTTACGTAGGTAAGTATTTACGTACTGTATTTACGTAGGTAAGTATTTACGTACTATATTTACGTAGGTAAGTATTTACGTACTGTATTTACGTACTGTATTTACGTAGGTAAGTATTTACGTACTGTATTTACGTAGGTAAGTATTTACGTACTGTATTTACGTACTGTATTTACGTAGGTAAGTATTTACGTACTGTATTTACGTACTGTATTTATGTAGGTAAGTATTTACGTACTGTATTTACGTAGGTAAGTATTTACGTACTGTATTTACGTAGGTAAGTATTTACGTAGGTAAGTATTTACGTACTGTATTTACGTAGGTAAGTATTCACGTACTGTATTTACGTAGGTAAGTATTTACGTACTGTATTTACGTAGGTAAGTATTTACGTACTATATTTACATAGGTAAGTATTTACGTACTATATTTACTTATGAAGCACACGTCGGGTACGTCCGGTAATTTTGAACATGCTCAAAACATCAGCGTTCAACAACGCACCCCAGCGTAACACCGCCTGCTCTTAACGAATACTACTTATACCTTACCTTATATCAACGTACACCAGCGTGTTGCCGATATTTTGTATACGCCATATTGTTGTATACGTTATGCATTCGTTGGGTATTCGTCTGATACATTCGTATAAGGAAGTGATGCGATATCAATAGGTTAGACATGCGTATCTG
This sequence comes from Cottoperca gobio, assembly GCF_900634415.1. Lineage (NCBI taxonomy): Eukaryota > Metazoa > Chordata > Actinopteri > Perciformes > Bovichtidae > Cottoperca > Cottoperca gobio. The sequence continues at coordinate 26,494,282 of NC_041357.1, forward strand.
TATATGTTCACTTTTCCGATCCGATGAAAAGTTGGACATATTTGGACTCACTTTTGGGATGCGCCGGCATACGTTTCTGCCATACGGATATGTGTGACAGGGCCTTAACGTCCCCTTCGAATGCAATGACACAAAATAGATCATTTTTTAAAAACGAGAAAGTGATTTCAGAAAGTCCTGCGCCAGTAAAAGCTCCAAAGCATGTGGTGAGGAAATATGACCCTGAATACATCTGGATTCAGGATTCAGCACAATATGTTTTGGGTCTTTACAGCTGACAGTGGTATAACACATATTTACAGCCCAGTTTATTTTTCTCCTTTTGTTGTCATGTTATGTTTTTTTTTTGGTCATTTATTTGGGAAGCTGGCTGAACAATCAGAAGCAGGCCTGCAGGGGTGTGGATGTTGGAGGGGGACAGCACCGACTCAGTCGATGATGATGATAGGTGAACGTTTTCATGACAACCTCCACACTCTGCCTGTACTCATAGATCCCAAAGGTCTAATCTCTTTCAGCTTCATCAATGTGCAGGCAGTGCAAATGTAACAGCCTGCTATCATCCTGCTTTACTGTTGAAGCCAGGAATATAAGCCAAAGGCCACTATCGATACGCAGCCCTCATTTGGTCGTCACTGACAACTTCAAACCCAGAAAAAAAGGTGTTTTCTTTATGTTTTTCCATTTTCAGCATCAGCAGCATTACATCTATGGCTCCTGTTCCTGCGGGGGTTTTGTGTATTCAATGATGTCTCGCCACTGAGAATGCTGGAAGATCTAATCAGTCCTGCTTCACTTCACTTGATCTGTTTCCTCAATTAGGTTGCAAGCTTGCAGCTGCAAAACGGTTGTTGCTTTACATAGGTTTCCTGGTAAAGTAATCGCGGCTTGTTGTAAGGGGAAATATTTGTCTTGTGGCCTTTTATCGGCTTCCCTACAGATCTTCTGCTTATCGATGATCAGACATAACATTTCGCTGCCCAAAGCGGAGTATTTACATGTGTAATGGATTTGCTCTTATCATGTTACAACCTCATCTGTATGAGTCAGAATACTACGACACTATATCGCCACATGTTCTTTTGATCGGGTGCCAGCATGTTTGCAGAGCTCACACACTGAATGAGAAGAGGCATGAAACATTCAAGGGGAATTACAACATGTCTGTTGCTGCAGATATAGTCAGAACATGTATTATTAAGAAAGGTAGTTTCAAGGATTAATTCCCTTCGGATGAAACCCCAAGTGCAGAATGTTTTACGTCACACCTGACTGTGGTTTAACATCTTGGATCAGGAGGAGCGGTGACGCTGCACATCCTGTCAGCTGATCAGAATCATCTGACTCTTACAATCGGCTCATTATTTGACAAGCCGTTCTTGACCCTTTATGCAAACATTTCCTCCTGCTGCAGTAGTTGTAATTAAGTCTCCTCCTGTTCTAGTTTCTTACCCACACGCTCGCATCTCTGGCATTGTGCATCATGTATATTCCATATCTCAGCAATACAGTATGTGTGGGATTTTGTTCTGTACATCCCCTGGGGTATTTCTTTTGTGCTCACTCATATTCGCTCACTGTTTGGATTCACTTGGGAAACACCCTCTAGCACATTTCTGATAAACACAATCGCATATTCATTTGTTGCAAGAAATGGTCCTAAATCATTTACGAAACTCAAAAGCTTTGACAGCCGCTGCAGACGCTACTGTTGGGAATGTGCTGCAGTATGTCCTTTTCATTACCAATAACAAGAACACGGCGCCGGGACTGCTTGTGGTGGACATTGTGCATTACTGCCTATACCCCATATACAAGGCTTCATTTAAGCTGCTTAACCACAGCAGTACGGGAATACATAGGAGCAAAAACACAGGCATGCTTTTGAGAAATTGATCTATAACAGTGACTTTTCAATAGGACCGGAAAAGACTGTCCATCCTTTTTTGGAAAACTAATACCCCGAAGTAAAACAATGCGTTTGATCATTTGGCTTCTCTCCCCCTCATTAGGAGTTACCCATCTGTCTTTCCTTCTCTTACACACGCATACACCGGAAAATATACACGCACATGCATTAACATAAACACGTACGGACAAAGGCGAGTACATGGCAGCACGTTCTGCAGCACTTTCACTAAACAACATAATGTGGCACTGAGAGCTGGAAAGGGGTGATTTCATGTGAACGGCCTGAACAAACAGCCCATACCAAGAGGAAGTTTTGTTAGGACAGACCAAATATGAGAACAGCGTATCAAAACAACCAGATAATGGATTCTCACTCTCCTGGGGGGGACAGGAAATACTTCCACGAGGAATGTATGTGTTTTCCAAATATCATATTTCTGAAACGACCAGTTTTCTTTAGGTACACTGCACAATGAATGAAATCAAATGCTGCAATAAATCTGGTCTTTGTGAAGCTTTTTATCTCCAGTTTCAGAAGAGAACTGATTCACCTTTATTGTCAATTTTCAGGTTGTAAACTAAAACAATCTCTCCGCAATGTCTATTAGTTACTGTTCTGGGGCTTTCAATCATATGGCATTATCTTCCTCACCAGATGAAAAGTTTACCCAAGAAATTAGACGATCACATTTCTATTTTTTGAACATATCACTCCTCTCCTTTCCTTCGCTCTGTCTCTGGCTGTAGGTGCGCACGTCTGTATGTGGGACCGAAACAGCGGAGGAGGGGATGTGAATGCGCAAGGCAAGAAAAAACAAACAAACTTGAATGTCAGGGGGCGCGGGGTTCCATTGGAGGAATATATCTATATTTTTACCGATCTACTCGCACTACACTCGATCTTTTGGGCACCCCTGTTCTAGTCCACCCATCCGTCTGTCTATCTATCTATCATCCATCTATCTATCTATCTATCTATCTCTCCATCTCTCTATCTATCTATCTATCTCTCCATCTCTCTATCTCTCCATCTATCTATCTATCTATCTATCTATCTATCCATCTATCTATAATCCATTCATCCATCCGTCTGTCTATCTATCTATCTATCTATCTATCCATCTATCTATCCATCTATCCATCCATCCATCCACCCGTCCGTCTATCTGTTTATCGTTATCTTGTCAAGACAGAAAATAAAAATGTGGAGGAGTGAACAATGTTTGTTTTATGTTGTTTTTAAAGAAATAAAAAGCTAAATTATTTACACTAAACTGCTGGATTGCAGTTGATATGGACAGAAGAAACTTTCAATGGGCCTCTTCTCTGATCGACTTTGTGCTCGTGTGTTTGTGAATACTGTAAGGTCCTCTCGTCTGCTTTCTTTCCCTTTGTTCCTTCCATTTTGTTTTTCAGAGACTGAATCAATGTTTTAGAAGGCAACTCCTCATATTTCTATTAAAGTACAGTAAATCTTTAGAGCTTGTGATTGTTTTTCCCACTTGAATGGTTTTCTGTTAAAAGTGACTTCAGATTATCTTGACTTTTAGTCATAAAAGTGTGATGAAGCTTGTAATCACTCCATAAGTACTGTTCATTAGTCTATATTTCCATTTCCAAATGACAATGTGCTGCAACGTTGATAACTCTTTTCCAGTCTTGTTACTATTTGGTTGTTAGAACTTTGCAGCAACGTTGGAAGAAAAAACCCAGAAGATAGTCAATGAATCTCTTTCTTTTCTGACAAAACAAAGAATAGAAGTTTTAGTGCAGTTCTATATTTAGATTTGATAACATTATAAGCTCCTCTCTTACATGTAGTGACCCTTCGTGCATAATGGGATTAGTTTGCCGTCAGATATGAATTGACAACAAGTCATCTTGAAGAAATTAATGTATATTTGGCCATGTGGTGACTGTGTGACCCAAGAAGATTATTTTTAAGGACGTCTCCGCACATCTCGACATGTCAGATTGCGGAAAAATCCACCACAACGTAAACACTAGTGTGACTGACTCCTTAATGCACGGCTCTCGTGCCGCAGTAGTTGCATTCATTGTTTGCTGTTTGCAGGCGTCTTATATGCAGTGTGTATGTTTCTGTATTCATAACAGTCAGATTTGCACCCCTGCCTGAATCATGCATGACAAATGGCTATACAGTACCCAGGGAAATGCCTTAATGAATTAAACATATTACACATAATCTCTTATGAAAGGGATGATTTCAGCAACTTGTCACACCTGTCACACGGCATTTCCTGAGAATCTACTGACACATATTCTGTGTAAACCTCATGCAGGCATCCACTGCTGTAAGAGCGATGCATATCATTCATATTACATTCAGTGTGGACAGCAGATGTGTAAATGTGTTTATTGTATATGACATTTTTGACAGGTGTTCAGTAGAAAAACACAAATATCATCACCACATGTCAAAAACGCGGTTTAACTGTCGCCTCTGTTCTTGTGCTGCCGTGTAACGAATGTCAGATTCACATGTTGCTCGTCAGTGAGCGTACAGTGTGATCAAATTAAAGAACGAACATACTGTGCATACTTAAGACTGTGCATATTGAATTTAAAGCCCTCTGTTTTAAAAAACATGCATTAAAGTAATAACGTTTGTTACAAACAGCAGCAAACTAACTTTGGTGCTTTGCAATTGTTTGTACATAATACATGTTAGTAATCAGCTTTATGGATATTAAAGTTGTAATCCTTAAGATTTTCACGTAATTAAACCCCATTCATTAATACTATTTATGGTCGGTATTTGTTCTGCAATAGCCTTTAGATTGTATTAAGTAATCTCTTCTCTATGTAGTAGTTTGGGTCTTCACACACACGAGGAGACGATGCATGTAATCCAGCGTTACGGTTTGTAATTGTATCCCATTGATATCATCTTCACGGTTTACTGTTCGCTCTCTTTACGACACATTAATGTTGTATTAATGCAAAGCAAATATGTTTGTACTGCTGCTGGTACAAGCCACCACACTACGATCGTCTAACAAAAAATATGTCTGCTAAACAAGACGGCAACACGTTTTAAATGTTGCAGGGATTAATAGAACAAGAAGGCTGTTGAGGAAAAGTTGCTATAACTTCTCACTCAGATAAAACACTCCAGTTACTGTGTTACCGTGTTGTTGTGTGGACAACCACTCGCCCTGAGTGTACGATGAAATCACATCACAGTTGCTCATGGCACGATGGAGAAAGGTCAATTATTGACTGACTTTATTAAAACTTGAGTTTGTTTGGTTCCACTGTAAACACACACACACACACACCCGTTGCCCGCACAGCTGCTCAATGAGTGTGTGATGTAGGATAAACCAAGCAGGACGGAAAACTTTAGGGATTCTAACTTTAAGCCTTTTTAGAATATCACTAAGTCATTGTTTGCATCCCACATGGTGAGATCTTTGATATCCTCAACATATGTGCAGATTTTAAGGCCCTGTCACACAGAAACGTACGCTGGCGCATATGAAATTGACGTTTCGCACGAATATGTTGACCATTCGCTCTGATACGTTACGCTATCGATAGGCTCTGTATATATACACGTTGCATATGCTCATTTTCATATGCGCCAGCGTACGTTACTGCCATACGGCACCGTGTGACAGGGCCTTTAGCTGCAACACAGTGGTAGGAGGCCACAGTGAACCATTGCAAACACTTAATAAGACACAGCTCACTCAATAGGAGAGGTAGGTAGAGACGGCTTTCTCACGCTCTGCATTAGAATAATAAGTATGTAGCAGTAGTGTTTTCTTTTTCCAACAACTATTTGAATAATTCAGATTATCAAGAAAGAAATATATAAGTTGATTGAATTTCACATATTACAGTAACGGGTCAAACTGGATAAACAATCAGCTACAACCTAAATGACCTATTTGCCATCTGGCCAGTTCTGGTAGTTGAAGAAGAGGAGGAAGAAGAAGAGGAAGAAGAAGAGACCCCCATGACAGTGTAAATAGTCAGCTCACATACTGGGAGTCTGTGTTTTTTTCACCAGATGAGTTTCCTGTTCCTGTTGTACTGAAATAAGAAAAGGACAAATGGGGACACGACACGAATATGCAAGGATGTAGAGGAGTGCAGCGGCGAGTACCGACAGCCTGTTTTTATGTTGACTTATAGTTTGAAGGAGTTGACAAATGCAAATATGACCTGCTGTCTTCCTCGTGCTGTTAACACAACATTAAACAGGATGTGCCCGGAGAATCACAGGATCCCAGCCTGACCCACCGAGGCAGTGAAGAGAAAGGGAAAACCTAACACATTATAGTTCTTCTGAGTCACTGGGCATCTCTGACTGCCCCCACACGGCATGGATGAATGCACCTGGGAAGACTTTGTCCCGTAATTTTATTTGGTGGATCGCAGCTGAACCCTGACTTGTCTGGAGCCACAGATTTCATGCACCGGAACTGTTTCACGCTTTATTTATAATTCAAACAGAGTCTGCTGGGGGGAGGGGGGGGGGTGCATCGATGTTTGTGCGCAGATACAGTAAACACATCTCTTCAAAGTCAATGACGTGTCCGAGCATTAACCAAAGCAGACTGGTAGAGTTGCAAACATGAGAAATGTAGTTGGGAGGACAATATTATAACATAGATCGCAGGTTGTTGTTCATTATTGGGATATCAACGTGCACTATGCATTATGCAATGGTGTGTGTGTGTGTGTGTCTGTGTGTGTGTGCGTGTGTGTGTGTGTCTACCTTAAACCCCCACATTCTTTTCAGTGCCAGTAGAACCCTTGTTTGCTTTGGGCTCAGGATACCGAGACAGCACAAAATAGTAAGAGACAAACAAACATCAACAATGAACCAACAACAAATGGATTCCATTCACATTTCAATGGAATAGCTATCAGGTCCAGTGGAGCGTGGCAGCTTCCAGTGCCTGATCAAGACCTGTAGATGAAAGAGACAACGCATAATACTTTTGTTAGAGGGAACTGTAACACTGTGGAGAATTTCAATGCAACAGAATATATTGTGCATAATGATCTCTTTATCAACTGTCCATTGAAATACTTTTTAGTTTTTGTTTTCAATTTCTAAAGCATTTCATTCACACTGTAATGCCACGATCATATAAAAACGTTTTCTCTTATAATGTAATTGTGGTTGGCTAAGCCCCGCCCCTCCTTACATACTATTACAATGCCTGTCAATCTTCACATGTTTGCACCACACATAATGCAGTTTAAAGGGACAGATGTAACTCTATACTGTTATCAAGGTGTGTGCTTTCTTGTTTAAAATAAATACATTTCATTCAATTTACATGCAAAGATGATAACTTGTTATTAATTTGACAGATTTTTAACATCTCGTACCACATTGGCCAGAACTTGTCTGTTAAACCATCTTAGTGTGGACATAATGACATCACATTAACATGATGTAAGTGGATTTATTCTCAATTATAGAAGCTGTATCTGACTTTAATGATGGAAATATAGCTCATGCCATCTGCTAATCTAATTCGGTAGCTAACTCTTATATTCAACTTTCATTAACTCCGGAAATGCTTTGGCAAACATATTTTTAAGTGTGAGTTTCACTGTACCGGTGAAAGTGAGGGAGAGCGACTGGAGCACTTGAACCTAACGACGCTCTCCTCGTGCATATCCCCTCTCTGTATGGAGTCTTTTCAAGAGGATGTGATAGTGATTCTGAGTGCGATGATACACTTCCTAATAGCGCTATTCAAAAGTTCAACACCCCCACGTCTCCCTTTGAGGGAGAATATGAAAGTTTCAGAGGCTATTAATCTTAACTGGAAAGTGAGAACATAATTCATTAAATCATCAAATATTTCAGCCAGGAATCTATTAAGTCCACTAAGTAATTCAAAACACTGTGAGGCTCTTCATAAAACTGCATTTAGCTGCCCCCCCCCAGGCATGTGGTTCAGTGCAACTCAGTGGTGGAAAACATGACACAAAGCTTGATTTACGCTTCGCCTTTCAGTTCCCATTCTACAAAAGCACAATATCGCAAAATTGCCCAGATTTGACTCGAACAAACAAGCAGCGGATTACGAGGACATTGCAAATAAATGTAACGTTCTCCCAGGAAATGATTATTAACCAGTTACTAGCTGCGTGATAACAGTTTGTTCATGCTCTCCTACTTACTGGGCTAGCTTGCAGTTGGTTGTTGTAACAAACCGTCCCGTGTAGTGTATATTACACCTGACCACGTTGTTGGTGAAGTCGGATTCCAGCACCAAGAACTTGGGATTCACCTGGAGCTGAGAGACGAGGAGCAGAAGGCCCATTACAACCATACACTCAGCCCAATGCTTCAAAACAAACGTGTGAGACATGACACGTGAACACAATCATGTATAGATCTTTCCTGTGCAGATATCGCAGCCATACTGACCAAATAAAATATGCATGACTAATAGACAATAAGATAGAAGTGAAGTGTTTGCACGCCAGATATCCAGGAACCTGAACACTTCAGTAACTTTATAACTCTCTTATAACCCAGATCAATTTGTTTCGATGGCCCAGACCCTCACTGTCTTCTATGAAATGTGACCTTGTGCTCTCCATAAACTTGACTCCTACCTTTAGTATGTAGTTTCCAGGCTGGATGTCCGTGATATCGATCCACTGGCAGTCAATATCAGCATTGTATGTATCGTAGCAGCCTGGACTCAGACCCTGAAGACAGAGGAGAGGAAAGACGCTCATGAGGAAAACTGCTTATAAAGTTAATATAATATGTTGCATCAGCAAAGACAGCTGTTAATGTAACAACCAACAAATATATTTATATATATACAAATTATATACTAAATGTATGTACATATATATATATATATATACATAAATTATTAATAATAATTAGCATCATAATAAAAATAAAAGTATAATTGATTAAATATTAATTAATTTTTCATGCAAAAATGGAAGAAAATGCAGTTTTCAACACTTTCCTGCTTTTTTCTGTTTTATATCATATTAAAGTGAAGATCTTTGGGCTTTGAACTGACAAAACAAGACATTTAAAGACATCACCTTGGACTTATAGAGACTTAAAGACCAAATGCTTAATCAATTCATCTAATTAGCAGATGAATCAGTAATGAAATGACTTGTTAGTGACAGCTGAGTCAGTTGCACTACTGTATAACAGCATCACTACAGTAGATGGATAACGGCCTTGTGGTTGATAAAGCATGTGGAGAAAGGAGTACTGCAGGAGGCCACCAAATGAGGGTGAAAATAACATAACTTCATGTTACCTGAGTTTGGGTGGTGCAGGCATAGCGCTTCAGGTGACCAAAGTCGCAGGTGGTGTCCTCCAGACAGAAACTGGCCTTGTGTCCCTCGGCCACTTTACGGCCTGTGCTGACCTCCAGTAGATCGTAGTGGCTGAACTCGTCCATGCTGTGGTAGTGCCTGTCGGAACAAGAGAAGCACTGTGATGTAGTGAACCAAACATCTCAGTGAAGAGTTCGTCTGTTGTGCACTGTGTGCATAACAAACAGTATCTGAGCAGAAAGGATTGTCAGTTTATTAACTTTGTTAATTACGCTGCCATTTTGCCTAAATTGAGCTTATCCAAGTTAAAGTGTGACTTTTAAGACACACAGTGAATTAATAGACCGGTTGACCTTCGCTGCTAACAAGTGATGTTGCACCTTGACTGAACACATCATAAAGTATCAAAGGACACTAATTAATGGCAACAATAAAGTATTGCTGAAGCACGACATTAACACCCTGATGATGTATGAATGTTGTTAATTAGCTTGTATCAGTCGGCTAGATCAGAGGTGTTTGTGTGTGTGTGTGCATTCACGGGTGTGTGTGTGTGTGTGTGTGTGTGTGTGCAGTTGTGGCTATTTTCATGTGTACGTGCGTTTTTGTGTGTTTATCACAGCGTGTGTGTATTTGTGTTCTGTTTGCGGTGTGTGTTTGTTTGAACAGCTTTAGCAGCTTAGGAAAGCCTGGATGCACATGGCCACTGATCATCTCAACTGAACCATAATATGAACTACAGCGACTCTGTCAAAGAGCTGGTCCATTTAAAATCATCTGCAAGGCTTGGACCTCTCCCAAATATCAAAGTGACCCAGGGTGCTATTCACTTTTTTACGAGCCGGCTGAATTTTGTCACAACAATATAAGAATATATATAAATTCCTTGTCACAATGTTTCTCTGTTAACTTGTCAGATGTCAACATACTATGGCAGAACATACCCCACAAAATAGTCTTTTATATAGCTCATAGGAAGCAAGGGAAATCAAATGCAAGCTAGCAGGTATGCTGTTTGTGTTGGAGAGGCCGTGAAGCACTGCTGAACATGAAGCATGGCCGTCAGGTTTCCATACATGACATCATTTGTCACAAGCACAACAAATACAGTATCCTAGCAGCAAGCTTTCAGGTCTTTATAACTAAGATGGCACAGTTCCTACGGTGTGTACAGTATTCTATGTACAGGGCGCTAAATCTATTGCAATCTAATGCAGCCGCTTAGAAATGAAGGTTACCTTAATGAAGCTCAGAGAGCTTATCTAACTGTGTACTCTGTGGTCATTAAGGAGAACGTGGGGATTGTCTTATTGCATTGCATTGTATGGTGGCACACACAGTTTTAGATTATGTTCAACCGATACTGACAAAATACTAAAGCACATGTGATTATATGTCAACTATAGTAATACAATTCAAGACCACCACAAACTACAGCACGGCCCACGGAAATAAACAGCGTTGGATCAACACATTAACACGTTGATGATAAGCCTTATGAAGTGCACCCAATTATCTGGGAGTCATTGTAATTAGCAACAACTTGTTCAAACCACAGTATCGCAGTGGGAGGAACAAGGCGTATCATCAACTGCCAACTTTCATCATTTGGGATACGTGGACACGTTCTGACAAAATAACTACAACAAAAAGTACATTTCCAGTTAATATAAGGAATACGGGACCTGAATACTACGAGACATGTAGGAACATGTGAACGTGTTGGTTTCACATCGTGCTGCCCTTTATTGAAAGAAAAACTATTTCTCTTATGTGCAACAAAAGGGCTTTAATTTCAGGTTACCAAATGATGAAATCACACACAGATTTGCTAAATACATACCCCCACACTTGAGAGGTGGCGAGGTATACATGTTTTCGTACAGAAACAACAGCCTACATCAACATGACAATGCTGCTAAAGGGGGCACCCGAATGACATTTTGAAATGACAGGATTTGAATGCACCTTCTAGCAGTTATTGGATGTATTTCCATTAAACTTTAATAAATGGCTACACACGGTATATTTAAGTGGTGTTGCCTTTAGTTGTTGTAGCAGGTGAGGTAAGCACTGGACAAACTCAGACTGTATAAATATTACCCTTTCAACTTACTTCATGGCCCGTGTTTCAACAAAGCAACAGCTTTTACTGGAACAGTCATTAAAGATTGAAACGCGGGTACTTTCCACTAATGGAGCAAGTGACCATTGAAGGACTCATTCTTTCCATAGGAGAGGCCAGTTATAAGCTGCTCTCAGGTAGAAACCTGTCAGTTGTTATCTGCGGCTGAACAACATCTGTATTGAGACTCTTACATTACTCTTCTGTCTCTGCTAACATGCAAATGTACATGACCGAGTGTGTTTACAGGCTTATTTTATGTGGGGGACCCGTGTGCAATATATGTGTGAGTGTATATATTAACACATGTGTATACACCAGGGCGGGAAGGCTGAATCACAGTCTTTGTTCGTATTCCCGAAACACTTTCATTTCAGTGGCTTGAGATGATATCAACAGTATATGTGTGTGCATGTGTGTGGGGAAGCAGAAAGACAGAGTGGGAGGTGCTGGATTACGAGGTGCCTGGAAGGTTCCCGTGCCTCCTCAGATTTCTGGATCCCCTCACCGACTATGTCAACTATAGAGAATGCAGATTTAACAAGAATAATTTGTAAACGTAATATACAAAATATTCCAATCCTTCTTCAAAGTCATGAGTCATTTTCCACCAGTGTTGCAACAAACAAGACTTTAAAGGCTTTCTCACAGCTTGGGTTATAAAACACAGAGAACTAAAGAAGGTTCTTGGAGAACTATTTAGCAGTGGCCTCACATTTGACTTCCACAAGCAGGATATGAAGACAAACGTCCAAGCACCTGCACAAATAGCTGCCATGAGCTCCGACCACAAAGGTCACACGCTTTATTACAATTGTGCCGTAAAGGGACAAACAAAGCTTAAGTTGAAGAACTGTGTAATTAACTTGTGCACAAATCCAAAAAAAAAGAAAATTAATAAGATTTTGTTTTAGGATTTGAATGACTTTCACATGTTTCACTGATTGACATACTTATAACGAGTTCTACATGGATGTGTCCTCATTTGTGCAAAAACATACAGCAACATGTTCACGGCACCATGAGGAGGATGCTGTTCCCTTCTTCTAATACTCCCGTGAGAAAGATAGGGGTGAATGTAATGAAAAGCAAGACTGTCAACTACACAGCTTATTCAATGCTTATAGAAATGTAGGGCAGGAAAGTTTATTGTGAGAATCTGGGCTACATATTTTCTTCCCCTAAAGAGAGTTCTTTGTTAACAAACACTCTGTCACAGTAACCCATATCCATGCCATCATACTTTAGCAGCTGTGTGATCTGATGCCACAGATTGACAGGAAAAATGGATTGATTTGTCATTCCGATCACACAGCCAGTCGAATGATTGTCTTGGCTTTCTGCCTCCTGGGAACCACTGTGTAAATGCAGACTGATGTCAAACAGCGAAAACACTGCCAATCTCCGAACGGCCAGTCAACATTCCTCTAAGATGAGGATAGTACAGCAGAGACTGGCACTAGCGTCAGTGGGCGGACTTGCTGAAATTGAGATAAAAGCCAGTCTATGGAGTATAATGTCATAAAACACTGACTGATACCCCCAAAATCACATCATCGGCAGGCCCCCAGAGCCACGACTAGCTTGCTAAATCAACTCAAATCTGTCCACTGAGAAAGACACAATGAGAAATTAGCTTGCTAAATTTGATCAAACCCACATGGTTACATACCAATAGTTCTTCATCTAATGTGTATTTTGTCCTGTTGTTTTATTCCACACAGGGTTGGCTCTCTAATGGACTCCATAGGTTTGACCCCCCTCTCCTCTTAGACAGGAAACAGAAACATATATATATAAGCAAGTACGTGTACTTTCTCGGCCAGTCTTTACTTGCATTAAGACCTTAGAGGGCACAATGTGGATCTTATGGCGCACTATGACGCCTAATCTGCATTTTTCTTTGGTCGAATGACATTGACATGTGCCAGACCAACTGACTGAACATGAACTCAGTGCCCTGTTGGTCTATTCTGTACACACAACATCTAATGCATGTCTGTCCGAGAGGGATTCCTCCTCATTGCAGTTTTCTTTTCAGTTTTTCGTTATCCGAATCGAGCTTCTAAGAACAGAGTTCTGTACGTGCTGTACAGATTGTAAAGCCCCTTGAGGCACATTTGTAATGTGTGATAGTTGGCTGTATAAATAAAACTTACTTGACTTGACATACATTAGTTACATACATATATATATATATATATTTACAGTAATCCCATTGACATAAAGATGCTTGCCAACTATCTGGATACCGCAGCAGCTAGTATTGTCGGCAGTAAACCTTAATTCTGTGATTGGGGGAAATCTGTTTTGTATTAAGTACTTACTGATGACAGCTATGCCACTCCCAGGTATGATGTGGCCTGTTAGGCATGAAGTCGGCAGTCCCCTTGTTCTTCACCCTCTGTGGGAATCGCAGCAGGACCCTTACATCATAGTCAGTGGTCTCAGGCCCATAGGCGGAGCTGAATGGCAGACACACACATCAAGACAAAAAACAGTGAGGGGAAACTGCACAAGTGGATTCATGAAGAATGTCGGCATGTCTGTTTCTCATAACTAAGACAAGGAAAGAAAATAAGGTTTGTAGTGGACAGGCTTGGAGGCAGAAGCATATCTACTAAATAATGCATTCCACTGTACAGATTACAACCATCTCTCCAAATACACAGTTTCAACACGACGATAGGGAACATTCTGTTGCACGATTCGATTTTATTTGTGAAAAAGGGGGAGCAAGCTCGAGTTCACAATACCACCGAAGATCTAAGCCATTCATCTTGTGGCTGTTGTTGACATTGGAGTGTATGGCAAATTACAACAGCCCATCTGTCGGTGATTGCTGCAAACTCAGACAGGATATGAAAGGGCTTTGAGGGATGGCTGTACTTGTGATGGGAAGAGGGCAAATAGAGCAGCCGTGGGGACAGCACACTTCAATCATTTCAATAGTGTCTTTAGTGCAGAGGCAGTGAAAGGGCCCAGGTCCAGGGCTCAGAGGATGCTATACACCAACACTGAGAAATGAAATTAACAACGGTCTGTATCCCCGAAGGTGAACAGGATTCGATTCACTTACTGTATGTTGTGCAGTTGGTAAACTTTTTTCATTATTTCACAGAACCGGTATAATCCTGAAGGCTACGTAAGAAATGTGGACGGTTCACTCGCTGGTTAATACTTCCCAAAGGTGAAGCAGATTATAAAGAATGTTCTGTTAATGCATGATCCAAAGCAGGGTTAGAGCTGGACAGGACATTAAAGGGCTACATTGAGAGAGGGAGTACTGTATTGGCTCTAATATACCTCAATTGAATGTCTTTGAAGTGTGCGAACCACTGAGACATTACAATGAGAACATTCGTCACTAACATAGGAACAGCAACGTGAAAACAGAACCCATCGGGGAATAAAACATTTGTGATATTGGGACATTAGAATGAACCCACTGAAAATATATAAATAAATAAAGACAGGCCAGTAAAGGACATCCACAATTGGGTTTACCTTGAAAGACATTTTTCTTCAGCAGCGCAGCGGAGAGAATACATGTGGGCTCTCTGGATATATGTGGAAGCCTGGACATAGTTGGCATCAGGAACCAGGTCAGGCAAACCTGAAATGATAGACAGGCTGCTCACACTATGTTGACATTCAGCAGCTTTGCTTCAAGAAGACAAAAGCAATTGTCTCACAATTCACACAAACCTGCTTCAAATACAGAAACAAAAGAGTCATGTATTAAATCAAAGGTACGTTTTAGACTCAAACATGGTAATACACAGCATATTTAAACAATGTTATTAAGTCTAGTTACTACATTTAAAGAACAGGTTTTATGATTTAATTCAGTAATCCCAGTCTCTTCGAATTCCAGCACTTCCCATCATTGCCAGTGAACAACCAAGAAATACAGGAACTCTTTCACATATGTGTCATCAACTTTTTATTACCTGCTACTTTATGGTTGTGCTGATCAGAGGATATGGTTGGCCACTAATTACTTTGCATTCTAGATTATAATCATGCTTTTTTAATGACACGGTTGTGCCATAGGCCTGGCAGACAGAGGTGAGTTTGGGGTGAGACAGTATAAAAGTAGCAAAAAGGATTTTTTATACCGATAATTTCTTCTCGGCTCTTCATCTTAAGCTTTATTATAGGACGACTAGTCACATCTTTTGGGAATAAGGCTAAACATGGACATATCTGAGCTACAGTATTACATGAGAGCTTGTGTGTTTCATACTCTGGATTCTGCAAACAAGTGACAGAGATGAAAAGATGGAGAGAGGCAAAGGTGCACAGATATGCAACAAGAGGGCTAGACAGAGACACAGAGAGGGAGAACGTGTGTGCCGGGGAAAAAACAAGTGTGATCTCACACCACTGCTGTTTTTAAAGTGGGACACTGACCAAGTCTGTCAGAAAACCTGAGGAACAAGTTAAAAAGAAAAAGAAAACCAGGCCTGACTTGTCAGAGTGAATGTCTGTCTGTCCCGCTCCCAGTAAAGGTCATGCCAGCAAGGGTCTCTGGCATAGCTTCTCACCCCTCTCTGTTTAGCTCACAAAGGCCAGACACACTTTAATGTGCGCTTGTTCAAGTCAAACCATCTGACCTCCAAGCCTGGAAGCGTTAATAAAACCATTAAAAAAAAAGGACGCACAACCTTAATTATTTGCTACAGCGAGCTTAAACCACAGAAAGGGAAACAGATAATAAAATGATGTCTTTTTATGATTTTTGGATTAACATGAAGAGCTTTAGTTACGGTCCATTTACGGAAACCAGATAGGAAGTTTTCTATTTTCTATTTGCCAAGTTTAACATCCCGGTAAGTCCTCTCTCCACAGGCGCAAGTTTAAATAAGGGCTTTGCCTTTGCAGACGTTGTGTAAATATTCTATATGACCGCTCTCTCTGAGGGAGATGGAAAGGGGAAGCTTCCTGGGGCAAACCATGTAAACCCTGTAAGACCAGTGTAAAACTGCAAAGGTTTTCCAAGAGCACTCTCAACCCCATTTTCTTCTCCTCACCCCAGGAAGGCTTTGTTCTCTGCCTTCTAATCTTTTGAAATGTGAAATTGGGTCTCTTTCAAAAGGGATAAAGTGTATTGAGAAGCCAAAGCTGATCAGCTCTCGACAGCATGTGACAAAGCCACACATTACACTCTAAGTGGGGCACGGAGAAAGGAAACTGAATATTGCCATACGTTTTATACCATCTAATATAGCATAAGAAAGACATGAGGGCTGCCTCTCCAGATACTCCTGCTTTAAGCTATCGGCTGTTAGCTGCAGGGGACCGACAGATTGGCAATACTTGAAATGAATTTAGGTCATTCTAAAATGAGTAATCACAACATCGTTGGATGATTAAATATAAAGTATATCACAGCCTCTTTTGCCAGGTAGTTAATTACAC
This sequence comes from Cottoperca gobio, assembly GCF_900634415.1. NCBI lineage: Eukaryota > Metazoa > Chordata > Actinopteri > Perciformes > Bovichtidae > Cottoperca > Cottoperca gobio. The sequence goes on from NC_041357.1 coordinate 26,511,059, forward strand.
TCTCTACGTTCTTTTGTAATTATTATTAATTTTTTCTGATTATCAACCGTTTTCTGATTATCCTGGTTGTCAGTTGCTGTATTGCAGGTTAATGTCAGCAATAGTGAGAAGCTAAAACCTTTTCTCTTCATTTGAAGATATCATGTTGAAGCTAATGAGTGAAATAAGTTCAGCTCTGCCTTGGAGCTTCCTTCAAGAATTAATCTTACAGCCTAATTATTCTCGTCTGTGACTGCTTGTGGCTTTGTCAGGGAATATGAGAGCATGGAAGAATGAGATGAAATGACAATTGGTCGGGACAATGTGCAAACTTTGATCGATATTTACGATAATACTTATTACAAAACCAAGTCAACAATGCAGCTTTTAAAACTACACAACCCAAGTCAGATTCCCGCCATCGGCAGCCGGGCTAGAACCCTACTAACACTAAGTAAACTCCTATTTTGATTCATCCCCTTGAATTTGTTCAATGTACAAAAAACAATGTACAATAGCTGAGATTCAGGCGCACACCTTATATCTTTTCAACCTTAGTATTAGTTGTGCGTCTCATGCCAAGTGGAGATGGCTTGAAGTCATTGCCCTCTCAAAGGTGCCTTGCTGAATGCGGACTGATGCGGGCTGAGAAACAACACTCACAAACTTTCATCATTTGGTCCAATTTTGCACATATGGCGTACGGATCTATTTTCATGACTTTGAAGATACAGCACATAAAGGGTGGTGTGTAATGTTCTTGCTCTCTTTATTCCACACTCTCCTACTACTGCCAACCCCTTGTGGCTTTGGCTGCGGGTCAAGCTCTATTCACTCTATGTGATTCTGGGAACAACAGGTCTGTCAAAAGCAATTACTGGAAAGAGGTTCTGCACTGAAACTTGTTTCACGGCCTTAAACTTAATCATTGGCATTATCTCTACCCTTTGGTAGCTAATGGTAATGCTCGCCAGCTTGTCCGCCCACACTTACTCCACCATAAACCTATTTGTACTTAGTTATATTTTTATGCACTTGCCACATTTATTCTGATATATCAATGTTTCTTATGTACTTTACTGCCTATGTTACAACACAAGATTGCCTTTAAAAAATGTGATAATAAATAAATATACTTAATAAATATGCTTGTCTGCTGAGTTTTAGGTTCATTTTAAACTTGTAGCTCATAATAGTTGCAACAGTTTATTGCCGTGCAAAGAAGCAGTGCAATAAAAAGCTATTCAACAGCTCGCAATGGCTGAATCTTTATCACAATGATTATTGGGCACACAGAGGCGCCTTCACACATGTTAGCTTTTTATGCTGTAGAAATGGCTCCCACTACACGAGAGACACTGCCGCACAGTAAGGCACATCATTGAGTAAAACAAAAAGGTAAATCTGCATTATTAAGAATTGGAGAATCTTGTTGAAGGTCCTCATCTCCTCTCCGCTCAGACCAAGCAAAGCCTCTGGCGGGCAGAACACAGAAACACTAAGTCAAGTTTAAGAGAAACTTCTTTCTCCACGGTACCTTGATAGTTTTTGAAAATACATTTTATAAGTCAGGGCACGTATTGACACTCATTCTTGCCCTCAGAACTCTGACTAAATATTTCTTTGATTTAGCTGAAGCAATGGACCCCATTACAGGGACTTTCCATGCTCCCCCTCCCCCTGAGGGAGTGGTGAAGTACTGTATCCCCCTCCCTCGTTTCCCCTTCTCCTGTCCTCAAGCCCAGGAGGCAGCCACGGCCCACCAACACCCCCTGTCACCAGACCCCCTATGAGGTCACCACCACCATTACCCAACTCCACACAGCGCGTGAACCAGTCAACTTTCGTGTAGCACAGAACTCCCCACACAAAGACACAGTGGTTATTGTGTGCAGCTCTCTTTACACTGGCAGGGTTTGCTCAACACCTGGTTTCAATAACCAATACAAGAGGGAAAAGATGAACCTTGTGTCCACTTTGCTTTGTTTGTAAACTGAAAAAATATGCTGAATTTTAAGCAGCTGTTTCATTCTGATTACTCCAGATATCTGTTAAAACATGAAAGAACAAAACACATGATTGTGTACTTGAGGCAATTGTGAGCTCTCTACTCCCCTGAGTTTTCCCAATTCAATTTCAGATGTCAGCAAAAGAATACCTTGAATCAAAGATGGAAATACCTTCGGGTGAATGCCTACAAGTGAATATGTCCCCCGTTTCCACAGAATGTGTTAAATATTTTAAGTGCCTTAGACCTTTCTTTAAAAATAAACAAACACATTGCTCCACATCTGCCATCCATGTGTCACAGCCTCTACTAATATTATCAAGATTTGAAATAAAGAATACACTGTAAGTTCACAAAACCCAAAACAAAATGCCTACTGTACCTCTCTGTTCTGGTCGGTACACACTCCCAACATTCATGCTGGGGTTCTCGAGGCCGGAGTTTGGAGAACTTCTGCCTCGAGGAATGGGCTGCTGGAAAGGAGGCTGGGGTCTACCGAATGGAGGAAACTGCTCATACTGAGGGCTCCTGACTTGTGGTTGACCAGCTGCTCCTGTCCTGTCCACTATCACTGGAGCTGTATCGGGGGCAGGGACAGCAGGGACAGCAGGACCAGTCTCCCCGTTGAAGAGACTGTGGGTGTATCTGTGGTCCAGACTATCTGCAAACGGTGGTTGGGCAGCACGTGCAGGCACTGCAGGATTAGGCGCATAGCCAATAGACTGGTAGTAGCGGTAGCTATCATCAGTAAAATCAGAGGCAGCGCCTGGGAGCGCAGGGGCCTGACCACCTCCAGTAAACCCTTGTCCAGCACCATACCCTCCAGCACCATACCCTCCAGCAACAGCACCATACCCTCCAGCACCATACCCTCCAGCAACAGCACCATACCCTCCAGCACCATACCCTCCAGCACCATACCCTCCAGCAGCATATCCTCCACCGGCAACAGGCTGAAAAGGTGGCTCGTAGCTCCTGACCGGTCCTTCTACAAAACTAGAGTCATATGGTATTTGTTGGAAGGGAGGCTGTTGAGGAATTGGGTTCTGGGGGTAAGATGGTATATTATAAGAAGATGAAGAAAAGGATGACGACGACGACGATGAGCCTGTGGATGGCCTGAGGCGAGTGCCAGTTGATCCTTGGAACTGGCTTCCCCCTGTGCTGCCTGCAGTTTGTCTCCAGTTATCAGGCACTTGCCCAAAGCCAAAAGGATGCCTTGCCTGCCCACGGATAGTCTCAGAGGATCCTCTTGATGGAGCCTGTCGGCGGACATTGCCTCCCTGAAGTCTACGTGGAGAGCGTGGATTAGTATCTGCCACGACCACCCTGGGACCTCTTTCCTGGGCCCCTGCAGGGACATATTCAGCTCCGCTGTTCAGCAGGCTAAACAGCCGGCCATTGTTCTCCCATTGAATCACCTGCCTCCAAGGGTTGGCAGAGCCGTCCTGCCCCTGGCCCTGACTCTGGCTCTGCCCCTGAGTCTGTGTGGCAACCTGAGCCTGCCCTGAGCCCAGCAGGAAGAATACTAAACATGCCACAACAATAGGCAACATACTGGCTCCAAAGATGCCCCAGCTCACCACACAGGAAAAAAACCCTCCAGTTCACCAGCAGCTCAAACTCAAACCACCTGTAGCTCTGTCAATAAAACATGTGTATCCTCTTCCTGCGGGTACAGCTTTGTTGCGAGTGTTGAGACAGAGGCAGGGTTGAAAAGAAAGCCTGTGTTTGAGTGCATCTGCAGGTCTTCACTGCCAGCAATAGAAGAGGTTGAATGTGCATTCAGGAGCAATCACACCCAGGAGAGCAAAAGTGGGCTTCAGAACACCCACTGGTGGTGTTACCTTCTGTTACTGCTATGAGAATATGTCCTGACTACTTGTCGATCTGCTGGCTCGCCTGTCAGTGGACTGAGCATTGCTCTCTGCCTTCTGGAAAGAAGTGTATGTGCACTGCACGACTGCAAGCTTCTATTTGCCTGATTGCTTACAATGGGCTGTGAAAAAATCTCAAACTTTTTTTAAGGAGAGGTCCCACATGGCCCTAGTGCTAGTGATGTTTCCTGGCCTGCAGCAGCCAGGGCTCCATGAAGCTTCCAGAGTCAACATTACCATCTGCAAAGGCATGCAGACATGTAACACATCTCACTTTGCTTTCTTTTCTCATACTGTACAGTACGAGCATAGATAGGGACAACACAACTTATATTTTTACAGGAGTTTCAAAGGCTTGTTGTGTTTTTTTGCTTTGCCTTAAAACCTTTAAGAATAATAAAAAACATGTGCAGATGGGAAATTACTTGAGTGGTAACAGGGGCACAGTTCACACAATTGACAACAGGTTGTTGTACAGTGAGGCGGCATTTGCACAAACAATGAGCAGTTAATAAGGGCATACTGTCTGGTTATACCTAATATGACTTTATATTAATAAATAAGTCTGGTTTCTAAAATACAATCTATTTATGTGGTGGGTATGTTAGGAAAAATGGACTTGATACACATATATTCAGGCTTGTCCAAACACATAGAGAAGTAGATGGATATGTGTAAATGTCATGGGATAAATAAATGCCACAGACATATACTGTCCCAACCACAAACCCCCTCACACACAACCACAGACACACACACTCTCTCTCCACCCGCCATTCCCCTTGCTGATTGTAGTGCGCTGAATGCACAAAAGACATGCATACATGCAGAAAACACTATGTGTGCTGTTGTCTGTGAAAACTATCAAAGCACTGTTGCACTCTGAGACGCTCATTTACAAAAAATGGTTCTGAGAGACAAGTAGACTAGTAGACTAGTAAACACGTTCATTCAGGACTTGAAACAGCTTGGTTACTGCTTGCCTTGATAGAGTGAGTGCATGCAGACAGAATCAGATTTCCCCCTGTTATCAAAGTCAGCAGTTTGCAAGGTATTTCCCTTGGCATGGCTCACACGGGCAATGGCCACAATGTGCCACACACCAAAGAAAGAACAACATCCCTCCAGGGCTGTGGCAGACAACATTCCCATTGCGTCTCTGAAACAGGATCCAGGAAAAACAACCTGATGCACACACGCTGATTTCAATTCACGCCTTCTCCCACAAACAGGCTAATGCACAAGAGAAGCTCCATCATGATCATTCCTGCACAATGGAATGTACTGAAAGGTCTTCAGGGAAAATGGTTAGCCATGAGAGTGCAGCAGAGTGCAGCAGAGTGCATCAATAGGGATATGATATCATTCCTATATACAGTATACACTTCTCTTCTGGGTCTACAGACGGGAGCTGTTTCTCATACTGCCATGCAATGACTCAAAACACATTTATAAAAGGCTGACACAGTCACGACCAAAGATCAAACATTTCTACTACTTTAACACAAGTAGTCATCATCATAGAACCATCAGTACACCACCACTAGCATCTATTTTATTTGGCATTTATTTTTCACTAGCCTCCTTCCAGTTTGTGTAGATCTGTTGTGATACCTTATGAGGGCGCTTCACTTGAAAGTGACACAAAATGGAGAAATTCCTTGAGGAAGGACAGTGTCAGATTCTTTTGAGCTTACACTTTCCCACTTTGTTTCGTGCTTTTTAAAGCCAAAATGTATTCCGTCTTTCAGATCAGTCTTGTTTTCACCTGCATTTTTATTACATTCCTTTTTACTTTTTTTTTGCTATATTAAGCTTGAGGGTTTTTTTTCTTAATTACAGATTGATCTCGGGGGATTTTCCTCAAAAAAGGGCAGAAATTGCTGCTTTAAGGAGGCAGACCAACAGAGAGCCTCCGAATGCCTTGAAACCCTTTCACTGAAACATTCCACAGAGATTACTCTAAGTTGTAAGGCAAGGTTGGTTGTTTTTGTGTGAATGCTGTGTGCGTCTCCTTTCTGCTGAAAACACCATGTACTCTGTGAAGTTCAGTGAAAGAACGCATTGATCTGAGTGACTATGCAGCGCAGGAGGAAAGCCCAGGGAGTAGGCATCCTGCTGAGAGCAACCTTTAGCCACAGAATCAAAGCTAGGGATGCTCTTATATACTTAGATCCTCTGAGTCAATGTAGGTGGTGGATAGAAGTTCTCATGTGTGATGTTACAACAAAACTTAGCAGTGTTTTTTTGTCCGTAATTCTATTGAATTAAGTATTTTTTAACTAATTTAATAGGTTTCAAACCAAACTGTGTCCTAGTTCTGTGTCCTATAAAGGAAAACTGAAGCAGTATCGCCTGAAAAATAGGAGCAAACAAAGTCTTGTGATCAAACCGACAAAGGTTTTTAACTGATGAATGTTTAAAAAAAGAAATCAGGCCAGGTACAACTTTCTTTCTGTCAAAAGAGACGCCTGTTCTCCATGGAAACAGGTTTGGCGCAGTGCAGATTTCATGGTAATTTTGACAGCTGACAACACAAGATCAAATAAAGAGACGAGATATCATAATTACTGAAATAAAATCCTTCTTTCTCATAAGAAAAACATCTTTCAACTTAGCAGCTGTCAGATGTTGCAAGAGTTGCATTTTGCAATATACTTATTTGATCCGTCCTTTTTTCCAAAAGGGAATTGTCTGATGTGCAAAATAAAAGATAGAAGAAGAGCGTACAGAACAACTGCAAAAGTTAGATTGGCTGCGCGAGTAGAACAGATCCTATCCTGCACATACCAAATACATCCTGCGTTTGTGTTTAAGGATTCAGATCGGAACAATGAAGCTGCGGTTCAGCGAACATGCGGTTAAAAACGGAGACTTCTGTGATGGCTAAGTTTGTGTATTCAATGTCAGACATGATGATAAACCACTTCCTGAAGTCGGTTAGGAATTTGACACATTCAGCATTTTGTTGTGCTACGGCTTTCCTTCCCATCTGTAATCTGCTGGAGAAACATTAAAAGATTGCTGTGGTTGCATTTTCTGTGGAACATTTCCAGCTTTTTTTGCAAAGATTTTTTTTAGGTCATGCATGGGATTCTTTTTTATTATCATTAAATCCAAACATTAAGGAATGTGGCTTTGTTGTTTCGGAGCGTTGATTCGATCAGCCATGTAAGTGTTAAAATAGGTCAGTTCAATTATTCAAACATGGCTGCATTAAAATGGGTTTATTAGTGCAGTGAAAGCAGTAAGTACAACAATACGGGAGACCTATGGTAACACATGTGCACAGAGCCCGAGCTAGTAGACACTGCTGAACCACAAACTGTATCCGCAGTTTGACCCCAGAGGAACACATCACTTCCCTTTTCTTTCATCTGCTTTACTCTACACTGTCTCAATTATGAAGTAATTACTTCCTTTCACAATCCTGACTTCCACTTCAGCATGGCAGAGACAACAGCTGAGAGAAACGTTTGGCCGAACCACAGCCTTTGAAGTAACCTGCTTTCCATTAATTTAATTTTCATTCAAGGAGAGTCATCAGGCACCTGCACTCTGTTCTTGGCTCAGTATCACATCCCACGAGACAGAAATGATAAGAATGCCTTCAATCATAAGATAGTTTCAATATTTTTTCCTTCTTAGCACAACATCAAAATTAACCTTGTGATCTTCCTTTTACAAAGACACAAAGGGAAGGATTATTTGTTTCACCCTAAGTGCACTGCGGCAGAGTATAATTCTTCGTTTTCTTGGAGCATATTTGTAATGTCAGTTATGAGGTCCAGAATGTTTGCTGTGAATATGTGCAATGGCTAAAGTTCAATATTACAAGCTACAGTAAAAGCTAATAAGCTTGCAGCTAAGCAGATTCGGATCTTGTTAGATAATACCACTCGCTTCATACTACACATCAAAGCAACATATATCATTTTCCACGTGCAAGGCTGAAACCCCCAGCGTTTTATAAGGCGTTCTCATGTTTAAGTCAATTAAAACAGGCCTGTAACTCCCTCCCGTTGTATTACCGTCAAGATGTAAGAGCCAAGATTGTTCCCAGTGGGATCGTTTTGGACACAGTAGTGCTGCTTACATTAGATTCTTCTTGTAATCAATTGGATCATCAAGGAGGAGCAAATGTAGGAGCAACAACACATGAAGCTGCAGAATGTGGTTTTTACAAAACAGCTATGCCTAAAAAATAAGTCTCTACTATTCTCCTTAAAAAGCAACATATTCGCTTAAAGAAGGACATATTACATGTGTAATTAAGGCGTCCTGTTGACCTAATAAAGTGGAAATCAGGGGGTGAGGATGTGGGAGGGAGGACACAGAGAGAGATACTTGTCTAACAGGTACATAGCTTTGACAATGGCTGCACTCCCCACAGTGTTGTGACGTTGAGGGGGAGAAGTGATGTGATTGATGTTCAACTCTGAAGTTAGCCAAGGTAACTAAGAGCTGTGGGGGATATCTGTGCTTGTTTGATGCTGAGGGGTATGTTACACTGATGAAACATCCAACTGAGTGTAGCAGGCTGATTAGAACAACATGCAATAGAGCAAAGCACAGATGTGCATTCACACGCACATGGCTGGCTCATAAACCAGATACTGCAGTGCATAGTATGCATCTGTAGCTCCCAAAGCGTTATCATTCCTCTCATGCTCCCTACATAAATAAGCCTGATTTGATGAATTATGAGCACTTTCACTTCCCTCTCTTCATCATACAAATGTCCAGATGGACCTGTCGATGGTGGTGTTCCCTCCACGCACATTGTGGCAGATATTAATCTGCTCATCTGATCTGTCTGTTAAAGTGTTGATGACCTGTAACCCCCCGCCTCAGTTGCAAACTTCAGAGGCAGGGGCTAATTTGAGCTCGGACGACAGGGTGGCCTTTTGCACACACGGCTCAACCTCGAGGGAAGGACACAGAGGCAACACCCAATCTAAATCAGAGATTATAATGCAAACAGCCCTGTGGGGCTCACTAATGACTAAGGTGAGCCTGAGATGCAGCTTCAACTCTGCTTTGGAATATCAATTAGGTCTCTCAGGGACAAGAAGATGGAAGGAAGTGACTGGCATAGTAAGAGCCTACCGCTTGTCTGTGGGCACCTCTAACACACGCTATGCACCATGACAGCCGGGAGATATCGAGCAAAAAGGAAAAGAGGGAAAAAACAAAGTCAAGATGGGTAAGGTGGTGTGCGTGAGGGAAAGTGATGCAAGAGGGAGAATTCCATTGTCATGTGTTTTACAAAGGAAGAGGAGCCTGTACATTTGTTAGAGCAGCATATTCAATTAGCTCCAGATATCCACAGCTGGTCCCCGGAGAGTCATCTCCACAGATGTGTTGTGTGCTGGCGTCTCCACATCCCGGAGAACTACCCTTTGTTCTGTCTCTCTTTCTCTCAACTCTCTCCTCTCCTCTTTGTTACAGTTTCTAGACAACACAACAAGGTACTGGTAATCAGATGCTGGCTGAGCTGGGATACAGAGCATGGAGACAGACAACAGGCTGAATCTGAAATCATCTCACACCTCCGCTTGATATTGTTCAAGGAGAAAGAGTCATCAAAGGCCCTCCTCTGTACAGACACACAGGCACACACACTCAAACACACCCACATTCAGAATAACGTGCAAAAATAATGGAAACGCCTGCATTTAGTGTATATGTGAAGGTGTGGAGTGAACTATCTCTTAGAGGGCAGCGTAATGTTATCAGGCCATTAGTGTGATGCAATACCTGCGCTGAGCAGATTAAACCCTGGAAACATCTTTGTAATTTTTTCAACAATGGTTGGATGATTTCAGATAGTGGAACAACCATCTCAAGCTTCTCTTTTCTAGCCGGCAGCCATTGATTCATCTGGTTTCTATCAGATTTGATCAGCTGCAGCTAGCGAGCTAACAAAGCAAACACTTGCTGCTTGGTGAAAACACTGTCTTCTGGTGACTTTTTAAATATTTGTAGTAATTATTTAATCTTAATGTAACCTTGTTTTGACTTTAAAGGTTACAGACGAAGGCTTTTTAGGAACTAACCGATGTCTTTGACAAATGATAAGCTATCTCGGGTAACGTTAGCTTGGTTGATGTTAGCCTCAACTCTGATATCATCCAGCTTCCACACAGTACCCCGTAACCCCACACATTAACGTTCTTCATTAATGACATGCTAACTTTTGGCAATGGATGTATAAATTGCTCCGGAGTGTGTGAGAATCAGCATTTAGATTAGATCCTGATGAGCCTTCTGTATGCACTATTCCTAAAATATCCTGTTGATGACGTTTAGGTTTCTGTTTAATAATGGGTTTTAACTCCAAACAAAACCAAGTGCACTGTGTGGATATATGTATAAAAGCTTTCACTATTTATGTATAAGTTAAATCACTAGGCTGTATTTTGTTAGGCTTATATCAAATGGCAGGAATGAGGAAGGGTAAAATGTATCTTCACCTACATGTTCTGCTTAAGTAGGCAGCCTTTTTAATGGAGTTTAGTTTTTCCTACATCTATAAAGTCTCTCCGCCTCCTTTCTCTCTGTCCCCCTCCCTCCTCACCCGGACAGAGTGATTGATCTGATACGCCATTGAGTCAGATTACATTATGCAGTTCTCACTGATAAGAGAATAGCAAAACAACTATTTTCTTTCCCCTTATCTCCTCCGAGAGGCTGTGTTTCTAAAAGGAGAACTAGCCTCCCTGGCCAGATATCATTATTCATTTTGATCCGAGGCCTTCAGCACTGATTACATTTTATAGGCTCTAAAATGTCACACCAACGGTCAGCAGTGAGATTATTGTCCTCTTTTTTTCTCTGAAGGATAAAATACAAAATATCACATGAAACCGAGTTTGCTCAGAAATGTGAAGCATCTTAACCATTTTTGGTAAGGTGTTGAATGTCGAGCTTCCTCCTGAAATTCCACTTTTAAAAACCTCTTCCTGTTTAAAGTCAGGGGTGAGGACGGTAAGTGTGGGAATTTAGGCTTCATCAAACCCTTTGAGAAAAACCCAGATTCTTATCCCGCCAGGAATTAAAGGCGTCTAAAGTTTATTGTTCAGCATGATTACGGCAAAGAAATAAACTTCACCACAAATACAAGCCACAACTGAGATTATCTGTGTGCAGTGAAGTTACTACACAATAAAAACAAATCAAATTTCACATTGATTTAGGACACCCAAACAAGAACATGTGGAACCAATCTTTAACTAATAGATGCTGGATAGTCCCAACAGGATGACATAATATCTCTGTTACATATACTGCACTCAGAGGCCAGTGCTTAAGTGTGTTTTTTTAAAACCTTTATTTATCCTGGGAGGGCTGCGCTGGGAACATGTGCTCTGTTGCAATAACGCCCTGCTTCACAGTCACATGCAGTCATACCTAAAAAGCTGCTCAGTCCAAACACAGTCTTCTACTGTTGGCCCCTGTGCAGCTTCACTGAAGGGCCTGGTGCCTTGCTCTAGAGCACTATAGTTGCAGACAAGTTGGGGTGTGTAATAAATATTTCACAAACACATGCTGCCTTGGCCCAGTGGAATGGCATGAAGTATTTCTGTAATGTATGCTGCTATGCGGGGCCAATGCCAAAGTGCTTCAGAGAAAAGAAAGAGAGTGAGAGTGCTGTGCAAACCCTCTGCAGAGGCCAGGCCAAAAAACAACAACTGGAATATTTGCTCTGGGCTGCCTGATTTAGTGTTCTGGCATATGGGATTAAGATGGGCAGGTTAAAACACTTCCCAGGCATTTCCTGATGATCACATTGTAGGCGGATGAATGTTGGCAGACATGTGCATGATAGAGATGAAGATGTGAGGTCATGGTGTCTCCTCCCATTCTTGCCTTCTACTGTGTAGGACCCCAAAGAAGAATCTACACATGTTCTCTCATTGATATTCAAAACTGTATCACATTTCCTGCAAAAATGCTTGCAGAAATGGAAAGGTGGGGAAGTCTGAACTGTGTCAGAGGAGTTGGGAATTGCAGTAAAGTATAACAATTGGGCTGTGAAATTAGTGCGTCAATTCCGATTACTTAATTACAGAATAAATACGCAGATTAATCGCGCTTTTAGATGCCCCTTGACCCTTTGCGTCACCGACGCGGCGCAGCCACAGCAGCCTCGTCAACAGGACGAAGCGGATGAGAAAACGTTAGTGAATGGAAAGTTTACATTAATAAAGTCCCGGATGTAACTGTTGATGCTCCGTTCTGTGCGATTCCTGCAGCAAAGAATGTTCGAACCATCGAGAACTTCAAGCTGAAATATATATATCTATATATATAGATATATATATATATAGATATATATATATATATATATATATATATATCTATATATATATATATATATATATATATATATATATATATATATATATATAGATATATATATATATCTATATATATATATCACTTCAACGCAAAGCACGCAGCAGCTCAGAGCTAGCTAGCACCACCCTGATGCTAAAGTGAGCGACCCGTCTCGTCATCTCTCCATCAGGCGTTCAGACGCAGCATGAGTCGGTCTACCTGAGACACATTAACAACTCCATCACCAAATGTATTGCAACGTACTGCAGGCGGTGGAGGACAGGGGGCTAACGGAGTCTTCACACATGGCGTCACATGACACAACCTTTAAGCCGCCACAAGAAGTTTATTGTGCAATGAAAGATGTTATGCCAGAGTTTAAATTGCACTTTATGTCAAACTGTTGGTCTGTGTTGTCTAAGAGAATTATGGCAAACAAGATATTGGAGAAATAGTATTGAAATAAAAGACCTTTAAGTGTATTATGCCTACTTATAGATTCACTCATCTTCCAAATCCATTTGAATATTAGCTTCTCACATATATGCGATTAATTTAGACTCATTCATCACAAAGCATTTAATTAATTAGATAAAATATGTAATCGCTTGACAGCCCTAATAACAATATAATGTACTCTTGGTATTTTTCCAATATGTGACGAGGGAAATTAAAACTGCTCTTTTGAAGAAGTTGTCAAAGCCTCCTTTATGCAATGTGGAGTTTTATATAAACGTGTAATGCTGGAGAAAGAGGATGTCAATAACATGTCGGGCCTAATGGTCAGTATTTAATGGTTTTACTTTTGCTCTTGTTTCTACGCATTACTGGTGCAGTAGAATGCACCTCAACCTTTACAGCCACATCCAAACAGACATCAACAAATGACTGCCCCCTTGTGGGTCGATCTATGGGCAAACGACTGCGAAGACACTAACGCTCCCTTCACATCTTCCATTAATGTTTGACGCGGCAAAGTTTTCTGAATAACAATGAGTTAAACCATTTTCCCAGAGCGTCTAACAGCTTTAATTGGTACCCAGCATTGTTACCTACGCACATCTCCTCATAATCCTTTTCACACATTTATTTATCTTGTTTGTGTCAACTGTTTTCATGGATAGGAAAATCCTCTTTGTTATCATCAAGATAATCTCAAATAAGCGATAGAATAAGTAGCATTATTCTCACTTTAAAACCACGGAAATGCAGAAGTCTTATCTGCTGCTAGATATAATAAATGGCACTGTATGTATGAGGACAATACCCTCACATTTTGCTTTTGTCTGTGAAAGATAAGCACGTAGCTATGATGAGGTGATAGCATGCAGCCTAATGTGGCTCTTTTGGGGGGTGACTGTACACACTGAGGCCTTTTAGTGTCACTGCACCCTCTGATTTTATGTGATAGCTACTAAATAGAGTTTACAGTATATTATTGCACGTAAACACTTCAGCAGGGGGACAGTGGACTACTTTAGCACTTGTCAACACCTTTCTGTTTCTAGTTGTATCGTGTATGAGCTTCCCTTGGCAGGAATAATAGCCCTGGAATGCTGACTTGGGATCTGCTTTGCCAGACCTTTCTTCTCTTGTTATGGGGCTGAATTAAAAAGCTGTTTCAGTACTTTTCTCCCCTTTTTCTTTTTTTATAAAGCAATGCCAGCTTTTTCAAAGTAACATGAACACCTCCTTATGATTCACATCAGGATGAATTATTTGGTGTTTGTGTAATTTGCATTTTAGAGCTTCTATTAAAGCACATAATGCTCATGAACAGCGAGACAGGATCCAATGGTTTGATGATGCATGTTGGTACCAAACTGTGGCCTTTATGGCAGGATCTCAGCTTCTAAAAGAGAGAAACTGGAAAATTGCAAGTAAATATGACCGACTGCAAGTGCAAAAGAGTGTGTCCTTCGCAGCAGGTGGGAATCCTTACCCAAATAATAAATATACATACAAAAGGAATCAATGACAGGACTTATTATTCTTGTCATGGTGCACTTCTCGGGTCTTTATCAAGCTGCAACCTCCCACTCCTGTTTTCCAATACCGTACCTCTCACCCCTTTCAGCCGAAGCGACTGGATTCTCCTCGTCTTACCAGATAAGCACACTGCCCTTTCTTCACTGGGGAAATGTGAGAATAAGGATGCAGGATTTGTCCTCTGCTTTAAAAAAAAAAAAAAAACACACAACAAAAAACAGGACCCTGGCTCCTTGTCCTGCAGCTGAAAATGTCATCCTGGCCCGGCAATAAATCACATGGGGTTGTGATGTGTTTACTTATTGCAGTGAGGTGCATCGCTGTCATCCACACTCTTATTTACTCCCCTGGCCCTCTGCACGCCCCCCAAACACACTTCCATTTCTGCTTTATCTCCCTCCCCCTCTTCTCCCTCACCTTTCCTCTCCCTCTCATTCAATGCAAACAGAGCGCGTGTAGTGTATCAATCTCTACATATAATCCCGGGCATCCACCCAGCACACTTTTCTGTCTCAATCTAATCTAGCAAAGACTTTCAAACACTAAAATGTAAAGCCTTTACATACAATAGGAGTTTGCTGCCATTAAGAATAGTGCAGTCACTGTGCAAATGTCTTAACAAATTGGCACCAGACACCAAAAAACAATTCACTGTAGAGAACGAATGAGGCTAGACTGTCTTTATCTGGAGACAGAAGCTCTGGTAAGAGGAACACAAAACAAAATTGGTAGTAATAAGCACTGAGCCACATTTCCAAAAGAGCAACAGTCACTTTGTTTCACAGATCACTGTTAGTGATGTCATTGAATATCAAAAAGACTCACATAACATCAACGCAGTTTCCTCAGTCTCTGGTTTTCTCACACTGCATAATGTGAAATAATAACTAATGCTACCCTCCTCTTACGTCACTGAAGGTGTTCGGGGGTCAGTACTAAGAGAAGCATGTTGGCACTGAGCAGCTGTAAGACGTGAGTGTTTCTGGCTTTGTGAATGTAGCAGCGGTGTCGCTTTGCAAACTCTTTGCCAGCGTAAAAAAGAGGAAAAACGGCATTGTTCATGTAATGTCTTTTTACTCTAAAGAGGTTCCTAGGGGTTAGAGTAGGGCAGCGAAAGGATGTGTGACATGAAAGTGGCAGGAGTTTGATAAGAGCAACAGCAGGCAATTACAGTTCAGCAGCTCACCAGAGAATTGGAGGCTGTAACCTGTTGTTGGGACAGAGCCATCACTAAATCTGTGGCGACGGACAATGCTGCCTGATCTGTGATTTACCGTTTCTTGCTTTTCATGTTCAAATCTTCACAACTCAAAACACAGGTCTGGTTTTCTAGCACAAAACCCCTGTACTCGAGTCTAGCTGGGACATACTTTCTGTCCGATCAACATTTTCTAGCTTGCTACTATATCTGCAATTCATTTAAATCTAAATATTCATAAATAAATCTGGAAGTGCAATTTAATCTTCCACACTCATCCCAGCCTCATAGAGGGATTTCAGTGTAAACACAAGTGGATATTTGTGTGTGTGTGTGTGTGTGTGTGTGTGTGTGTGTGTGTGTGTGTGTGTGTGTGTGTGTGTGTGTGTGTGAACACTACCCCCTCCATGTGAAGCTACTATAGCCCTCATGCCCTCCCTCCAGCTCATTTCATCTTGGATTAGTCGTGTCTGTTGTTGCTGAAAGATGCTGCAATACTGAGTGAACAGAACATAGATTTATTATACATGTATATACATATATAGATATTGCACATAGTGAATTACGAAGCTCAGCTATAAAACCTATTTATTGTCTTCATTTACGTGGGATTGAAATTTAAAAACCGTTATTTGACGGATCAGCAAAGCCCCCCTAGATGTTAGAAAGGAGAGCAGGTCAGTGAGCCATACCTGACGGCAAGCTGGTCATTAAACCACAAATATGTGTATCTGGATTCATCTGTGCTCAGAAATGGTTCTGTTCCATGAAGGTTAAGACCTCAAGAAGCAGCTGACGGCTCCTGGGTGTTTGAAGAGCAGCGGCAGACCTGTGTGACTCCATGGGGTCAACATGGATTAATTGGCAGCCTGCTGAAAAACTTGCATTAGTATCTAGAGTCCATATACTCTGGAGGGTGAGGTGAAAGTAAAGGGGCAGGAGAAAATAAGGGGGGGGGGGGGGGGGGGGTGTTCTGCTCTCTCTAATTACTGAAACAGTTTCCTATAGGGAGTTGTGTTGTGTCTGATAAGCAAGAACAACATGAGGTAATGGTTGTGCACAATTATTACATTATGTAAGAAATGACCGTAAAACTAAATAATAGTTGATTTAGGTCATACGGTCTAAATCACATTCCCTTGATGACGAAGAATAAGAAAACTAAAATGAATTTACTGGTTTTGTTAATAACGGTAAATACCGCAGTGGACGCATTAATATGGTTACTGCAGTCATTTACTTCCTAAATCCTAAACACAATAATATATAGTCTCTCTGTTTGCAGAAGGTTTATCTTAAGCAGGTTGTACAGAACGAGTGGACTCATGAAATAATAAGATGCTTAACTCAGTGAGGCGCAAAAACCTCAATATGTGCAATTAAAGCAAGGCAACACTCATTTTTCAATCCAGTCATGCCTATCAAATTCATCATGCCTTTTTCCATTTTGTATATATTTCATAATTTAAGTCTTTTTTTTACACATATACAAAAGAGATGGGTCAGCAGTTTCTATTTGTGTCATTTTCCTGCCTTATGCTTGGTGTTTCCAGATTATGATGTAGTGCTGCCAGCAGATGAGAGATTGGAGAAGAGGAGCAGGGGCCTCAGCATTGCTTGATGGTTACATTGTGTGTGTCAGCAAGATACCACAAATACCCAGCACACACAAACCTGTCTTTTAGACGATGCCTTGTCAAGAGGAAGGTCAGATGAATGTGGAAGGTAGACAAATTACACATCACCACAGACAAAGGAGCAGGAGAGCTGGAGAACAGCGAGTCAGAGAGCCTGGATTTGTCTCACATGACTAATGATACCGGCCGATGGTGGATCGTACATCTCATCAGCGTTCAAAAGCCTCAAATCCGGTCACCGAAAAGACAGTTAGTTTTCCTCAGCCCCTGGCCCACTCCCCTGGGTGGTCATTAGAGGTGGTTAAAAAAATCCTCCACCTATCCACCAGTAGATGGCGTGGGCGATCTGACTGTTCTGTTAGTGGCTAAAGATGGAGGCTCTCTTCCGTCTCTGACTGTCTTCATAATGATGTTGCTGAGTTACATAAGAGTGCAGTATCTCTCAGCAGGCTCTCCATAAGAAATTATGCGTTAGATCTCAACCCAAACTCCCTGCTTTTATTTCTTTTTGTTACTGCACAAAGCCACCAAAATGTATTTTTTCCTCTCCTCCCGAGTGATAGAGAAATCCTGCTTTGATCACTGACCTAATTAATGAAGCAATTGATGAATGTAAATACCAGATTAGTTATGCAAATGATCACACCACAGAAAAAATAAATACATTGCTCCCGTTAGGAAGTTCTGAGGGCGCAGAAATTATGAATGCATGAGAGAAGATCTTGTTCATGATAACATTTTTAAAAATACAGATAAACAAAAATAAAGCTGTGGATTAGAAACTGTGGCAGAGGGGTGTTATGGTAAGAGTGATCTGAATGAGAAAGCAGGATGAGGGCCTTTGCCCTTGCTCTCCCTTTCATTTATCAAGTTGTGTGTAATAATAAGAATTTCAATTCTAAATCGAAAATCGATTGAAATTAGATTTTCCATCGGAAACAAAAGCAGGATTGGTGAGTCTCCAAGAATATTTTTTTCCCTCTAACACCGCCTAATTGTGCGCGTCTGAAGAAAATACAAAACAAAACAAAAACAACAATAACACACACACCTGCAGCTCAAAGACAACACAGCGCAGTTTAGTGGGAGCCTGCAGCTCAAAGACAACACAGCGCAGTTTAGTGGGAGCCTGCAGCTAAAAGACAACACAGCGCAGTTTAGTGGGAGCCTGCAGCTCAAAGACAACACAGCGCAGTTTAGTGGGAGCCTGCAGCTAAAAGACAACACAGCGCAGTTTAGTGGGAGCCTGCAGCTAAAAGACAACACAGCGCAGTTTAGTGGGAGCCTGCAGCTCAAAGACAACACAGCGCAGTTTAGTGGGAGCCTGCAGCTAAAAGACAACACAGCGCAGTTTAGTGGGAGCCTGCAGCTAAAAGACAACACAGCGCCGTTTTAGTGGGAGCCTGCAGCTAAAGACAACACAGCGCAGTTTAGTGGAGCCTGCAGCTCAAAGACAACACAGCGCAGTTTACAGGGAGCCTGCAGCTCAAAGACAACACAGCGTAGTTTACAGGGAGCCTGCAGCTCAAAGACAACACAGCGCAGTTTAGTGGGAGCCTGCAGCTAAAAGACAACACAGCGCAGTTTAGTGGGAGCCTGCAGCTCAAAGACAACACAGCGCAGTTTAGTGGGAGCCTGCAGCTCAAAGGACAACACAGCGCAGTTTAGTGGGAGCCTGCAGCTAAAAGACAACACAGCGCAGTTTAGTGGGAGCCTGCAGCTCAAAGACAACACCGCGCAGTTTAGTGGGAGCCTGCAGCTCAAAGACAACACAGCACAGTTTACCTGGAGCCTGTAGCTCAAAGACAACACAGCGCAGTTTACAGGGAGCCTGCAGCTCAAAGACAACACAGCGTAGTTTACAGGGAGCCTGCAGCTCAAAGACAACACAGCGCAGTTTAGTGGGAGCCTGCAGCTAAAAGACAACACAGCGCAGTTTAGTGGGAGCCTGCAGCTCAAAGACAACACAGCGCAGTTTAGTGGGAGCCTGCAGCTCAAAGACAACACAGCTCAGTTTACAGGGAGCCTGCAGCTCAAAGACAACACAGCGTAGTTTACAGGGAGCCTGCAGCTCAAAGACAACACAGCGCAGTTTAGTGGGAGCCTGCAGCTAAAAGACAACACAGCGCAGTTTAGTGGGAGCCTGTAGCTCAAAGACAACACAGCGCAGTTTACAGGGAGCCTGCAGCTAAAAGACAACACAGCGCAGTTTACAGGGAGCCTGCAGCTCAAAGACAACACAGCGTAGTTTACAGGGAGCCTGCAGCTCAAAGACAACACAGTGCAGTTTAGTGGGAGCCTGCAGCTCAAAGACAACACAGCGCAGTTTACCTGGAGCCTGTAGCTCAAAGACAACACAGCGCAGTTTACAGGGAGCCTGCAGCTCAAAGACAACACAGTGCAGTTTAGTGGGAGCCTGCATCTCAAAGACAACACAGCGTAGTTTAGTGGGAGCCTGCAGCTCAAAGACAACACAGCGCAGTTTACCTGGAGCCTGCAGCTCAAAGACAACACAGTGCAGTTTAGTGGGAGCCTGCATCTCAAAGACAACACAGCGCAGTTTAGTGGGAGCCTACAGCTCAAAGACAACACAGCGCAGTTTAGTGGGAGCCTGCAGCTCAAAGACAACACAGCGCAGTTTAGTGGGAGCCTACAGCTCAAAGACAACACAGCGCAGTTTAGTGGGAGCCTACAGCTCAAAGACAACACAGCGCAGTTTAGTGGGAGCCTGCAGCTCAAAGACAACACAGCGCAGTTTAGTGGGAGCCTACAGCTCAAAGACAACACAGCGCAGTTTAGTGGGAGCCTACAGCTCAAAGACAACACAGTGCAGTTTAGTGGGAGCCTGCAGCTCAAAGACAACACAGCGCAGTTTACCTGGAGCCTGCAGCTCAAAGACAACACAGTGCAGTTTAGTGGGAGCCTACAGCTCAAAGACAACACAGCGCAGTTTACAGGGAGCCTGCAGCTCAAAGACAACACAGCGCAGTTTACAGGGAGCTCTGCAGCAGGTAAACAATATATGCGTTGACACAGAATGCAGATTGCAACTACAGTTCAGAATCTGTTTTTTGCAGGTGAGGAAACTAAAGCTGTTATTGTAAAATACCCTTCTGACATCTAATGTCTCTTCAAAATTGTTCATATGGCCTTAATGTGGAACATTCCCCAAAAACATATGGTGGACATATCAGCTTGATACCATGTAGCCTATCTTTTAGAATGTAAATGACAGTTGTCAGGGCAAAAAAACAATGATCTGTTGATCTTTACAAATGGCATCGCCAAATCGAGTAGATTTGTGACTTTAAATTGGAAGTCAAATGGAATCTTGGATTGGGGGAATGGTGACACGCCTAGAATAAATCCACTTTGTCAAAGCAATATCAATATATACATTTTCAGCCCTGTTTCAGGTCCTAAGAGTTTGTGCTGTAGATCAGCAGAGCCAGGACACTGCTGCACACACTGCACAGTCCTTTATTTATATGCATACAAGTGAAATTGAATTAATTATATGACAGACATGTACTATCTATGTGACATCAAAGAACACAGGAGATATGATGTGGTTTAAGTACATGTTAACAAATAGCCTGAAGTTATGTTGTGTATTCTGCTTGTGCAGACATTTGCACGTAAAGTATTGTATTGTGTGTATAGATGTGTCAGCAATTGCGTGGGGATAGATAGGATTTAGGACTTACAACAGACAATAGTCTACAGTCATGCTTGAGGCTCTGTGAAGCTGTACTTAGGCACTGCTGTGCTTTGAGCTTAAATGCTAACGCCATCTGGCTAACATGCTCACACTGCTGATACTGCTAGCAAGCTAACATGTGCTACTTAGTACTTTTGCAAGTATTTGGCTGTGAACAAAATTATTGGACACACTATCATGTTGAACTGATAGTGGCACTATGAATCAGGAGATCACCACATGTATTCATGCTGAGGGGAACATGAATGTGTGCGCCACATGCCGTGGTAATCTTTCTCATGGTTGTTGAGCTATTTCACAAACAAATTTAATTACTACCTCCGCCAAGCAGTCAAGTAGCAGTTTACATTCACGTCTGTCTAAAATGTAATCACTCTAATCATTTTATCCTGTAAGACATTTGTGTGAAATTGTCATAATTAGTGTGTGAATTCTTGAGTTATCGCCAAAAACCTGTTTTGTAAGGTCACAGTGACCTTGACCTTCGACCACCAAAATCTGATCAGTTCATTGTTGAGTGCAAGTAGACGTTTGTGACAAATGTGAAAACGTTCCCTCAAGGCGTTCCCGAGATATCATGTTCACGAGAATGGGACGGACACGGTGGCCGGCGCGGAGGCATAACAAAAGTGGTGTTGGTGGCGCAACAAAAAAAGTATTACAACAATTACTGTACAGTAACTTTTTGGGACTGAAATTCATAAACCATGCCCACTAAGCAATCAGCCAAGTGTGTGCAGGTAAGAAGGTAAGGCACGGTTTAAACTCTTCTCAAGCTTTCTCTTTGCATTTTTGTGTGTACAACCCACTATAAAGTCCTTTAAGGAAAGTGTGTCTGCTATGTTATCCCCGTATTTAAACAACTATCATACCCTCATACCCACAAAGCTGTCAGGATCGGACTGCAGCCATATCACCACCGATTGGAACAATGAAACCAGGGTGTTAGCTTGGAAGACATCTCGTTTAGTGAAATTGTGTTGCTTTGATGAATGGTAGCTTTTGTATTGTAATCTACCATTCTTCTATCTAGAAGATGTCTAAGTCATTTGGATGGATCCACTTAACTCCTAAAATTATGTTCCAAGACAACATTGTCAATTTTCTCAATGTTTTAAGAAAAAAACGTATTTTCTACCAGATTAGTTTATTACACCGCCCCATGGAAGAAAGAATCCAGGGCGTTAGGCTAGATTCACACACATTCAGGCGTTGAACAAGTCGTTAAATGGGCCATTTAAGTGAAGCTCACACTTTGCCGCTCAACCCTGCGCTAAATACTAAATACGTCCTGCTTTGGTGTGAATGCAGTTTTACCGTAGAAGACATGTTATTGAGTAAAAAACCCTGTTATTTGCACTAAACCTGCTATTGTTAAGTAAGTAAAGCAGGGGTGGTCAGCTGGTTTTATGAATGGTAGGGCTGCAATCTACCATTCTTCTATCCAGAAGATGTCCGAGTCATACTTCACTAAGTATTAGAAATAAATCTTCAAGACTGCTTTATCGGAAGTATGGATAATTTATTTGCGGGTGTTTTATTTTTACGGCTTTGAAGTCAAGTCATGTATGAGTGGTTTTAGTTTGGTTCATTGCAAACAGATTAGCAGTTTATTTTTTAGAGATGTGGTGTTGTTGTAGATGTTCAGTCAATGATTGGTAGAGGTGCTTTCACCCAGCACCGTAAATCATGGTTCATTATTTTTGAGCATTGAGGTGAAGTTAAGGTCGAACCACTTCTGGTACAAATGTTACATTAATAGCTAAATATGTGATGTTGCCATGACACAGAAACAATCGGCTGCTGCCATCTACTCAGATAAAGTGGAAGAATTTATTCCAGATGATGGACGCTTCACTAAACCGGATGTCTCTGTGTTATGATATACCCCAGGAAGTCAAATCATGGACCAAAGTGAAAACGGTTGGCAGCAAATGTGTGACTGGAAGGTTGCTGGGTCAAAAATCTGCACCAGCAATACCATCTTGGCTTTGAAAGTGAATGAATAATCCCTTCTTCCTAACCCCAACAGCTTAAGTGGAGCTATTTAGAGACCTGCAGTCGAAGACTGTGGTCTTAGTGGGCAGCTCCAACACATGAATGAGCAGTGAGCGTAAAGTAGGGCATTTCTGCATAAGAGAACACATACGCAGAAACATTCTCTGAACAAATTAGTAGATATATATGTTTTCTCGCCTTTAAACCTCTTGTTAAAATCTGAACATTGTTCACTGAAGGAACATTTTATAAAAGAAGGAAAGAAAGCTTCATGGGCCATGATGTGAGGAGGAATGATAAAACCAGAAAGGCTTAAAAGAAGTCCAGCTTTCTAAAATTACCTGAATTTTTGCGGCAGTCTGTGCCATGTACTAATAAGGATCAGAGGCCCTTCATATGCTCCTCATGTCCGTTTCTACACTAGAGACTCCAGGGATTAAGAGGCTTGTGCTGCAAATGAAGCCAAACTGGCCTCGGCTCTACCAGAGCATATAGACAGAGAGAGATTGAGAGAGCATGTGAGAGGCAGAATGATGCTCGTTCTCAACACTGTACTTTCACTTCTTGTTTGAACGCACACAGACTTATGGCCGCCTGATCAGCTTCCTTCTCCAAATACCAATGTGTTGGTGACAATTTCTAGATTGCCGTATTGAAGACGTACCACGGTTTTAAGATACCGTAACCTACAGGATTTAAAGTGATGGCTTCTTCATGTGCCAGGGTTGAATATGAAGTAGGGTTATCCTTCAAACCTCTGTATTCATCCTAAACCTTTTAGTAAAGATCTCCTCACTCCCCCTATGATGGTTTTTCAGGGTTATCAAAGTAGTACAGAAATTGTTGTGCATGTAGGTGCAGCCATTAATACCATTATCCAGGCAGATTTGCACGGGTAAGTGTGGTGGCTTTCTTGTGTAGCGGAGGAGCTGTGCAGGAGGATCTGACCCGAGGCCAAGAAACTGAAACACAAGTGTCTCTGCGTCTGCTAAGACAGGGCCTAAAGGCTTACTCTCCCTGTGTGTCCTGTTCTGTGGTCCTCATGAGGCAGCTACCATCTACCAGAGAGGAGAACATTAATATTCAGTGTTCCCACTTTGATAATTGATACCATGCTGTCAACACTGTACGCCTGTGTCTAAAAAAAGATATTGTTTTAAATAACGTAATGAATTTGGCTGTGGATTTTATGACGTTGTTTTGTGACTTTTTTATGTTACAATGGATGCATTACAGAAGAAATTGTACATTTGAAAATATTTCTCATGGTTGTGCGCATTCAATGACTTCTGAGAGACAACAAAGTAATACTTCTACTGACACCTCAGCCGTCTTAGTTGGTCATAACCTTCCTTGAAAAAGTGTGTAGCTCACCATCATGGTGTCTGTGATGCAATAAACATATTTGTTTCTTATCAAACTGTGAGGTAAAGTGATTTCAGTATGTTGTAGTGGCGTGTAGCCTCAGACACTCACTAGAAACTTAATGCACCGTTGAGGTTATATGTAAAAATGGTAAAAGCCTTTTAACACACACATCCTACCATAAACACATTTTTCCGTTTTGATGCACATTAAGCTCGGTACAGCAAATTATTACCACCTTGCAGGTTACATTTTGAAGAATGGGCTCGGACCTAGCTTCCAGTAATACAACAGATTTACCCTCCATGGATAACTGTTGTCTTGTTTGGATGCGGTAGAATTGCCCGTACCCTTTCCATAACTTCTCCAGGGTCCTGAGCCTTTAATGACTAAAAACAATCAAAGCAACTACACAAATGTGCTTCACTCAGCCATTCCAAAGTCAACAGGGGCTCATGACTTTAACTAACTCCATCAAGAAGGGCTGTGACTTAATTAAACCTTACAAACAATGTCACGGACCACAGGGGCTGGCACTGCTGCCTGGCCAGAACTCAGAATCTGAGAGAAATTACCTCAAGTTACTTTACAAAGACATGATTTTGCCTCAGAGGAACTCACACTGTTTCTGGCTATGATCCTTGAGCAGACAATCGTCGCTATTTATTGCCCACTAATGGCGTACTTTGTATTCATTTAGTATCTTTAACTTTTGAAAATGTAAGGCAATAGAGATCAAACTTATTCGAAAGCGTTTCCCTTAAGTATCATAGCAGCCGTATAACAATGTATCATTTATTGACTGCCAACTTTTGAAGTCAAACAATAAAGTTTGGCAGTACAATCTGGATGGAACCTGTTGGACCAGCTCAGGACTTCGTTATAAGATTATAGGCCGTTATCGACTGATCATTAGAACCAGTTCAGCCAACTGGAAAATGGGATGTTCGGCGTTTGTAGTTACAGGTTTGTGAAGCAGATTGCATTAGTACTCGCTGAGAAGTAACAAAACTCAGAGGTTGCTTAATTAAAAGAAGCCGGCATCTGTTCAGTGAGCGATTAAATATGAGAGGCATTAACATGTGGTATTTAAAATGAATTTTGGCACTATGGTTTCTTTAATAGATGATCTAGCAAACAGCTGTTGGTTTTTGTGAAACGAGCAAGAGTCTCCATCACTCTGCCGAGGCACTTTGTAAAGATGCTATTTTCTCCGCTTCAGGTTCTTGTAGCCCGTACGTCTTGCTTGGCAGTGATGGGTAGTGAAGGAGTTGCTTCTCAGGTCAGGTTGCAATCGTCAGGCTCTGTACCGCGACATCGTTTTATAATCCGTCACCATCTCATAATGTTATGCACCGCAAATCTGTTTTACTGTTCGTCAAGTTTTAAGCACACAAAAAAAGATTAAGCAGCCGACATCCACTCAGCCTCAAAAAAGTCAAGTTGAGTTTTTTAAAGAACTAATTTTGAATCTAGTGTTGGGCGTTTATTATCATCCAGATTGGATATATATGGACTGGAGATGTTGCAAAACCCATAGTTGGCCTTAAAGTAGCAATCAGCACTATTTTCTACAAGGGCGTGTTGAGATCAATACATCAGATCAATCGACTGTTTATTTATTGACACGTTAATCAGCATTAATGTAGAGAATAAAGATAACACACATACATTGTGTCCAAAACCTAGATGTTTTCATCCGCCGGAAGATTTGCGACATATGCTAGCATGTTCTACACGCTCACAACAATACGCCAGTGACGCACAGAGAAAGCAAGAGAAACAGAGAGAGACTAAATATAGCACAACGTTCCTAACAGGCGTTGCATAATTGAACATCGTTCTGTTATCGTGGACGCGTGAGGATCATTATCGTGGACAATTTATTCGTGTTGAGCGATAATCTTGTTTTATCGCACAAGCCTAGGCCTATCCTTTAAGATCCAGTAGCACAAAAGACAGTGAAACGACTTATTCAAGTGTTCGACCCATAAGTGCGACACAATAATGGGTCAAATATGCTGCACTTCCCAAACACAGTGTGTTCAGGCCGCCTGCACGAGCTTCGCTTTATATCTTTGCATCATGATGTAGACAAAGTACAAAGACAACGCTTCATTCCAACCACAAACCTCCAGTTTCTGATGGATGAGCGTCCGAACCTTTGAAACACAGTTATTCAAAGCAGGTCATTTATTCAGGCGCTATCATTAACAGCCTCTGTTTCATAGTCTAATAAATGTATGTAAATGGCATTTGCCTACTTTTATCCTCCACTAGAGCCCCGGGTGTGAGCCTTCGGAGCAGAGCAGCTCATCCTTATCTGATGTACCATGACTTACTTATTACCAAAGTACAGGACGGTCACCGCAGAGCCGGATGGCTTTGCTCCAAAATGCCATGGAGAACAGAGGGGGGGATGAAAAGGTGGAATGCTGTGACAGATGGTGACTGGGGGGTCAGAAGCAGGACAGCAGAGTCTCTCAGGTATCATTCAGAGAAACATATGTTGCAACGGTGTACACCACAACATTGGCAAGAGATGAAGTCTAGACTCATAATCTTTACTTTATTTGTTTCGAAACTGTTAAAAATAACAGTTTACCCAGAAATGAAATGTGTCTTACACTGAACTGGTGTAAGAGTCTTGCTTTATTTAGTTCCTCGTAATCTTATATACAACTCTTCACATACTTTCCAGTCAAGAATAACACAACAGACTTTGAAACAAAGGTTTTCAGAGCAGTATATCTTCCTCTGAGAATCAATGAGATGCCGAGCTAAATGTAGCTGTGTGTGTACGTGATGGAGCAACATCAGCATCCGTTTGGAGTCATGTTTCAAATCAATAAACACACTCCTTTCAGCTCTGCTTTTGGCCTCCACCATCTCTTAGCTCTTTACATAATTAACTCTCTTCACCAGTTAGTTTGCTAGCTTTGTTTGGCGCTAACGCGGTAATGAACAGTGGGTTTACGTCACTACTTAAAACTTCTTCCACAGTTTTAAATTCATCCATGTCTTCATTGCTAATCAGCTTGCAACTTCTAATGAGGAATGTCAGTTTAAATGAAAACAAAAAAGTATAGTCCCAATACAATTAACTGACCATGTCAAGGACATAAAGGTGGGAGTATAAAGCAAAAGACTAAAGCATAAAGCAGAAGCATCTCTCAGTGAGTCTGCTTTGAGTGATTTGTATTAATTCTCTCTGGCAGCGTGGCTCGTCCGGCTCACCATCCAGCTGCAAGCAGACGACGTAGAGAGTCTCGTCACCTGCCCCTTGCCAGTTACTGAGCCGTCTGTTGGTTACACAAGATTGCCCTTGACTGCATCAACAACGCATCCGTCCTCATTACTTTAAAACACACCGTGGAATATTCTCCTTGTTATGTGCTTCACCAGAAGGAGAGCACACGAGGGCTCGTCTGTTCCCTTTATTTTACTTTTATATGGTGTTGGTACAACAACGCTCTTAAACAGTGTTATGTTTTATTAGCCTGGGTAGGCACTACATGTCCTTTCTATTTTTACATTCTGTTTTTAGTTAAAACATTTTTTCCAAGCCAGTCAGAGTATTTGTCAGGACGCTGATTACTTTTAACTATGATTGTTTCTCAAAATTCGGTTAAAATGTGCGATACATTTGGATGGAAAACCTGGCTCATGATGTTTCTCTATTCCCATAGAGTCAAAGTGTTTGCTTTTTTCCACTTCGAGAGAAGTCTATCCTTTCTCTCTGTCTCAAAATAACACTTTTAATCAAGTTTAAAACTGTTCAACTCCGGCCGACGAGTATTCAGCTAAATCCTCGGCACATAGAGCAAAACTGCTTTTGTTCCTCTTTGGTTGCATCCGACCTCTAAACATAGCTTCATGCTTTAAAATGAAGTATTCACCATATTTGAAGAAACTGGAATTGAAAGAATTGGGTGCATGCATTTTCATACATGTTCTTTATCTGCATGAAGACCTTCTGAGCCCGGCAGTGTTTGTTTTACTCAGTTTAGTTTTTTATTATGCAGTCTATTATTTGCATTATAGCAAGAAACACAACATGACTGCTCGTACAAACACCGCTGTGCACACAGTATGAGCACACATGAATATGCAGGATACACAATGACTTTTCTATATCCTAGCAGCCAGTCATTACATCAGATGATGTATTATTAATACTATGATGGACTGTACAAACCCAAGTTTGAAGTCCTGGTACAGATATCTAAACTATTTTGTTACTTTGTCGTCACACATGAGATTACACAGTTCACTCAAAACGACTTGCTGTGTTCTTATAAAGAAAACACAAACAGAAATATGTTGAAAGTTGGTGAAATATTCCCCAACTGTTGCACTGCAACACTGGATGTGTGATGAGAAGTATACTTACTGTAAGTACAGTATGCATTTTACGTCAGATCTACAAAACATTCACACATTACTCCAAAACATAAAATATTGAAACACTAATAAATGTAACCTGCTAAAGCATAGACAATTGATTTAAAGCCCACGTAGCAGTGGATGTTGTGAAGGCACTTTGTAGGCTGTGAAACTCTGCACACACATTACAATGATCACCTCTTGCCTCAGGGGTGCGTCCACTTACTGTATGTGTGCGCAGGCTTATACTGTATGTCTGTGAGTGTGTATGTGTTTGCTTGTGTGTATGTGTCTTGCTGTATCAAACAGCAAACAGTATTTCTGAGTGGTGAAGCTAACGCTGGAGCGCCTTGAGGTGTATTCTGACGGCACACAAAGCGAAGGTTTTCCTTGATTAATTCATGTGAATTTGGCTGCTGTGTGTTTTAGCTAACAAGTCATTTTCCATTGGATGTTTTTATCCAGTCTGTACATTTGGAGATTCAGTTATAGAACTGGATATTGTGTTTGTATTCAGAGATTTTAAAACTTGACTGGATGCATCTAATACGAACTAATGTCTGTTTGCAGGAAAAGGCATTTTGACATGTGACAGCATGGAAAGCGCAGGTGTTAATAATGACATTAATGACACGGCCATGACTTATTGAGACACTTGAATTGAACGGAGCCATCGTTAAGGTTATTAGCAACACCTGTGCTTCTCCTCCTATCGCCAGTCAAACTGTCTGCTTTGAAAAAGGATGATTTACATGTTTGGATTCACACCACTTCTAAATTAGACCTTGCATTCTATCTGGGCTTTGGCTCATCTGTGCTCGCTTGACAGATGTCTCTGTCTATCACTGTCAGCCGAGGTGGATGTTCCCGTATTTGACCCTCCTGAGCTCCACCTACGGGTCACCTTTGACCAAAGTCGGATTTTATATCGGCAATATATCGCAAAACCACCTTAAGATGTCACTGTACGACCGCAGGAAGGTTCCGGCAAGCATAAATGGTCACACTGCTCTCAACCAATCAGTCAGTGTGTTCTGGTTGTATCACCATCACAAATCAATTTGTCATCATCATCACCCTGAAACCTACCAGCTGTGATCCTAAAGTGAGTCACTGGACATTCAGGATGACTGATCCTGCATCAGTTACTAAGTGAAGCCATCAGCCTGTATGGCCTGGATTCAGCCATTAGTGTAATATGATAAATAGGACACAGATTAAGAAACACAATTTCCCTCTTCTACTATGACTGGAGGTCTCATTTGGAGATATGGCTAATCTTTACACGGCTCTCCATCTCCATCATGGTGCCACTTCTGAAGCCCAGTGAGACAGTTCCTCTCCTCCTCCAATGACATCCCCATTAGAGCAATCCTGCTGATAAATGCGAGGCAGATCACAAAAAGGGTGGTTTCATTTCAACATGCTCCTTAAGGCTGCACTCCAAGACAGGTCAAGCTTCTATTTCCCGCCCTTTAAATTACACCCTGTTTTTTCACACAGTCCAGCAAGACCCACTGACTATGAATAATGCATCGGGGTAATCAGGGCCTCTCAATGGATGCACAGAGCATGGAAGGGATTGATAAATATGGCACCAATTTGGCTACCGCAGTACCGCATACCTACAGTATGCTTAAAACATAATCTGAACAGCAAAGTAAACCATCCTGGATGCAGCACGGCACTTGGGTATTGATGAGGACACTTATAGACTTCCCTCAGATCGATAGCATACGGTTTTCCTGGCTTTGAATGATCAACTACCCACCAGGTTGCAGATTGTCAAGAACATGGCCGAGCTTGTATTGTACCTTAAATCTACACTCCACTATGACTGCTTGAAGTCACAGTGCTGAAGAGAATGTATTGTTATCATTGGGGTGTGATCAATCAGGAGCATTCAAGGGTTGCCAATGTCACGTCAGAGGTCTCCATACTGTGAAGATCGATCAGAGACAAAGCCCATGCTCCTGCCAGTGGCAGTGGGACAGTCTGTTATCAGTGCAACTAGCACTTCAATTACAACAGTTGCAACGTTTAGAGCCACGATAATGGCAGGAACAAGAAATGGCTTTAACACAGAGCACCAGCGTTTCTCTCGGGTTCTCTTTGTAAATAAAGCCACTGATACCTGCTGTTCATCACATGAACTGGCTCTGGAGCCATAACTGTACACTATGAGACGAACCATAAGGAGCATCTCTTATCCGAGCTTCCATACGTCCACCTCTTGTCAATTTTGAAAATAAGGACCATCTGTGCTTATGTGCTTTGAAAAAAAGCAGCAAACAATTTCAAATTGAGATCAAGGAAACTGTCCATTTAAATGTTTTGTATTGCCTATTTATTTTCTTGACAGTGTCATCATTCATAGTCGATAGCTGGCCAGTAAAACACATCAATCTACTGCCAAATAGTGCACCCTCAGTAGGGTGACACGTCACACATCTTGTTTACAAGACATGACAGTGCGTCTCCATGGCTACAGACATTACTTCCTCATTGGTAGTTGAGGCTTGTGTCAGAAAATGATACACCATAGAAAAACACAAAACAGCAGCAAAGACTGGACGTGATTTTATCACGTTGATGTATAGGCTACAGTAGTATGTTTGTATGACATCCGTATTAATATTGTGATGTACACATTTATATTTGAGGTGAATTCTGATTTGATCCAGATTTCCGGCTGAACTAAGCAGCTAATGGCGTATACCCTACAGTCTACACGCGGTGAGTCAGACTAATGTCACACAGAGTGCAACAGCAAAGGCAGCTTAGCTAGCTTAGTTTCTAATAGTGTAGATGTGCTTTGCAGTTTACTTTGTCCAATTTAAAGCTCCTTTGTGATATTATTCAGCAGTTAAGGCTCCTGTTGAAGTTATAAGAAGCAGTTTGGTCGTATATGTGTCAGAAAATCTGTTCTATTGGCACATTCAGTGTTTTCGTAGTGTCATGCTAACTCTTGCTAGCTGTCAGACCTTTTCTATGGGATTTCCTATTGAATCGATTATTGTTAGCATTATGTTAAGCAGGCTAGCATGCCTGTTAGTAAAGCATTCATATAGATTTAAACAGCAGGCATGTATATATACATTATATCATATAGAAACGTATAACTAATAAAAAAAACATAAATTACTACATTACTATGCACTAACTCAATTATTTATTAACAAAAAGGATGTTACATAAAAAATATTCAAACTTTAATCTTTACTATAAAGAGCATTGTCTTTACTGCATTATATTTGATTAATGATCAGTTCTTGAGTCTTTTCAGGAGAATTATACAAATAAAAAACTGCAAATTACTTTTTTTTTTTACCCAAAACTACTTTTAATCAGCGAGTGTCTGCAGTCTTCCACACGTGCATTCAGCCCCAACAGCGTCCAACATGAAGGCAGGGCAGCGTCTATGTTGCTTTAGAGACACAATCTCGCTAATGTGTAAAACGTAGCTGCTTTGAATGCACATGAATAACTGAAGACGACTCAGAAGAGCATTTTAACATTTTGATCAACTCAAAGCTTCTCCCATCTGGATTTTGTCGGTTGGACAACAAGAGGACACAGTTCACTCGTCTTTATGATCTGACTGCAGCACTTCGGCCTCTACCACCTGTATAATTATAACAGAGATAAAAACACATAAAAAACAAATTACCGTGGGATGTTGTGTCTGGAAAATTAGTGGTGTCAGTCCAATAAGTCTGACTGAGGCAAGTTCAGTTGACTCTGCTGACATTTTCAAATTCATTGTTGTGGGGGAATGGCTCTCCAGCCAGCCCAGATGTTGTTTAGCTGGCCACTCTTCCCAGTAGTCAGCATTTGCTTCTAACCCTGAGGAAATCATTGGATCTTGAATCTTGCACAAAGTGAGAAATTATTAGGTTTCACTGGGCTGTTTAGTCACCAAGGAAACTCAGATGTGCGGAGACACATTTTTTTTTTCTCTCGCTCATTAGTCACTAAACAACGGAGATGATGTTATTTTTATTTTTAAACTCAGCCACTGGAACTTGGTATTACACTTTAACACACATACATTGCAATAGTGACCGGTAGAAGGAGAAACTGCATTATGAGTTATGATTCCATATGGTGCATGTTTCTTTGTTCTCCTGAAACAACATTCCTTCTCTAACATCATGCAAACTCAAATGAAAGCTTACATTTCATCATTCATTGCTTGGTACTGTTTTTGCACACAAAACACACTGATGGGTAAAAACTTGAATGGTCCATGTGAGAGAAAGCAGATCACATCCACAGCCCAGAGCGTGATTCTCTGCAGTGGTGAGATTACAGCGGTGATAATAGACCCCCCGACCCGCCACATACACACGAATACACACAATCACACAATAGAGCATGGGACCAAAAATGCAATTTCCATGCAAATTTTGAGCACACTTACAAAAACATTTCCATATTCGGTGTGATTGTGACTCAAACTCTCTGTTTAGTCTGCTTAACCTTTTGATTTATTTATACATTTATACTTTCTCCCCTTCGCTCCATCTCTGCGCCTCTTCCCCATGTGTTGGATTAATGCAGGTTTTGTGCATTGACCAGAATGTACGGGCACAGGGCTGTTTTACCCTCCTGTTCTTGTCGCTTTATTTATTCATGTGACATCTTGTCCTTTTGCCTCATCCAGCTCAGTGCTTCGCAGGGATACAGATGCTTTAGATAGCAGACACATTTGGGTTGCTCAAGCACTGATCGTATGCCAGCCACTCAGACAACACCATTAATCTCTCTTATCAGCATCTCAGTGGGTGCTCTGGCCCCAGAATGGTATGTTCTGCATTGGGCTGCTATTACTCAACGGATGCTAAATAAACCACATTGCTCCCTCTGATTTACCCTCAGTACTGATGTACAGCCTTTAGCTGAAGAGGCGAAAAGAGCCATCGCTCTCCCAGTGGCATTGACCACTTTGTTATTGTTAGTTCCTTCAAAGTGTTCCTGGCCTCTTACACCAACGGCTTGACAATTTTGTAATTGCATTGTGTGATAAAAAGCTAATTAAGTTATGGAAGATCTGTTATCTGTTTTATTTTCCTCTGTGCTATCTAGGGGATGACCTTGATAAGATCAGTTGGAGGCTGCTGGCTTTTTTTTCACTGGTGCTGTGTGTTAATAGGGACAGTGATAACTGCTGTGGATGGAGATGAGAAAGGGCTCCTTGATGACAGTAAGCTTAACACAAGATACAGAGATACAGGCTCCGATATAAGACAGGGAGTGCCTGAGGGAATCACCCACCAATAAAGTTCTGGTTCGTGTGATCCCATAAACAACTGATAAGACTTGGAAGCCTAATGAGTTGAATTATTTTACTGACACTTGGAAAATGTGGGTTGACTGCTGTCTTCTGAAGCAAGACAATATGCTCACGCCTGCAAATTTGTACCATAAGCAACGGAAAATGACTTTGTGGAACCCCTGGTGTTTTCCAGCAGGCGTTGAAGACGTGGTTGCACTGGGAGCAGGCATTAAGCGGAGACAACACTGTGCACACACTGGGTATGCTGCACTACCACATGAAAGAAAGAGATGCAAAAAGGATCTAAAGCAAACTTATCGCTGGGCAACAGCGCCCGCTGTCACTCAAAAACCAACAGGGACACCGCTCATGCAGACATGCACGCATACACACACTTATCTATTTCATTTAGACCGCAGCTTTACTGTATACTGTACAGTGTGGTGACTCACCGGGGAATCGCACAGAGCTGATATCCTGTAATTGCTTATTAGGGTAGATTAGGATTGTACTGTCTGTGCAGGAAATACATCTTAGTCTTAGATTTATTGCGCCTGGTGGCTTGTTTACGGTGCAAAGCGTGGCTAGCTGAGCAAGCGTAGACCCAGGCATAAAACATCATTTGTTTTAGTTAGGGATGCCCTGCTAGACATATACGGCACAGGGATAGTACTAATTAGCTTTTTCAGTCAATCACACACACACACACACATTCTGTACTCCACCTGAGGCTGTAGGCGAGGTAGACCTGGCCACAAACGGACCTCTGGACATCTAGAAAGTACAAAGAAATATAAGCTGTATGCATCAATTGTTGTTACTCTCATGAAGCGGTTTAAAAAATATATATTAATCTGATATTGCTACATTAAAATAATCACTCACATTTTTTGACGCTTCACAATTACGTTGTCCAAGAGCATTCGATGTGTCCTTATATTTCTATTCTTCTGGATGTGTTAAGAACGTACCGGGGGGAAGTTTTGACAGTGCTCTCACCATGCATTACCTTAATGAACTGTTATCCTCGGCGCTCACCCAGGCCTTGTTTGGTATTAAATAATTCAGGACATTCTCTGTTGCAAACTTCCGCTGCATGCACATCACGTCTGTGCTTGCTGTCTCCCCTGTGTTTCAGAGGCGTAATATATTACATCGACCCATGATGCAGTGGAGACTGTTGCACATACTGTTCACCTGCCCAAGGGTGTGGTTTGGTTGATGATGGGGAAACTACTATACTGTTGTACATCATGCTCTGCACTATTCTATTATAGTATTCTGTGTGGAAAAGCAGCGAATGATAAAGGCAGTGATGCGGTTCAAAAGACAGCTGTAAACAGACGTACAAGGAGAGAATGGACAGTTCTGTCAATTAATGTTAGAGGGAAGTTCTTCAAGCTTTTTCTTAATGACTGACAACATGCTCTTTGTATCTTCATACAGCAGCAGGTTTGCACTCTCGCAAAGCGTCCATCAGCAGCACTTGTCCTGAACACCTTCTCTTGCAGAAATTTAACTGTCCGACGGGCTAATTACTTCTTTGGCATGTGGCCTTTCCACAGAGAGAACACCAGAGCAGTGTTATCACTGCAACAAGATGACCTGCTGACAGACCGTGTCGGAGACCCTGCTGGGATTGGTGTATTGATCAGAAGGGGTAGAACCCCATCACAGTGCAAATTGACTGTTTACATGTCATTATACCTGGGGGGTCAATTAAAAATGTATATCGTGTAACGGACCTGTGTGAGAACAAAAAGACGTCAGCTGCAAGTAGAGGAAATAAAAAATATATAAAATACTGGAAATTGCCTGCATTGCTACAGTACAGGGACATAATTTCACCTCATGCACATATAATGCCACTTTCTTAATGTTCAGGTTATAGTCTTCAGGGAGACACGTTGTGCTTTTGTAGTATTGGGTTGAACAGAGCAGCATATTGATGCTTCATGGAAAATATGCCCTTCAATAACTTCTCACAGCGCCCTGACATTTGTTCTTGACAAACAGGCTCATTATTGGATGACTTAATGAAACCCTTCCATTCAGAATAGATTTCTGTCGAAGACAAATGATGTACATGTGGCACCAAGAAATTAGAAGTCTGGAAAGGCAGAGCCTGGCTCTGTCAGAACCCACTCAATTGGACAAATTCTCCCATCCAGAAGGGGTAATGAGCCCAGATCACCGCAATGATTGTAATTATAACATTGTTTTGATCAATTAGTCCTCCATGTTAGACTGCTTTCAATATGATGGATTTCACAGTCCTTTTGGATTGTACAAAACCAAACATCTGAGTTAAACACGACCTTGTAGACGGATTCCAAATACACTGATTCCTTTTCAACTGTAACGTAGAAGATCCTGAATGAATACTGAAATATGTAAGAAATAAGTTACCCATCTAACCATCTTTGTTTATTTTGATGACATCATAGAATGACACTAAACTTCTCAATGTCGTTCCCATTATTCTGGAGTAAGTCAGATACTATCTGCTGTAGCAAACATTACATTTAGGACCGTGTGAACTCACCCCGAGTATTATTTGTGTGAGATAAGGAGGCATCTCCTGCTGCACATCCTAAACCTACACAATTATGTGTAAATTATTTGCAATTCAACAAATCCAAGTTGTTCTACCAAGATAAGAAACAGCCGCCATTAAAACCAAAACACAGTAAATCACAGACAAAAGAAATACCTTCATGATCACAGCTCATGAAGTAAAGCACCAGTCCCTAGCTCTTCCCACTGTATGTCTCCGTCCTTCTCTGTTATATTGTCCTCGTCTGTGAGGAAAGGTACTGGAGTCAGCAGAAACCCACCTCGCCTTGAGTTGACCGTGAGTTTTAACTTGGTAAACCGCTGGATTTCCACATGATCCAGGTCTGAGTGCTCCATCTGTGTCTCCATCACTGGGTTTTGTCCTTTCCCCTTAAAAATGTTGGTGCTCGAAAGCATCCTCTTGATCCGCTTGACATCAAGACGACGTCTGCTTTTAAAATTGCACATGACACCGAGTCTTACAGTCAGCCTATTCATTTCAGATTACACAAACAAAGGACAGAGGCCCCTTTCCGCATTCGCCAGGTCAACAAGGAAAGCGTTAACGAAAGTGATTACTCATGCAATGACAGCCCACTCATCCAAACAGGCCTAAAAGAAGCTGCGGATTAATTCAGAATACAAAACAACAACTATCTCAAGCCCTCTTGTGTGAGAGGAGAATGGTGGAGGGTTGTAAACACTGTCCTTTTATACACATTGCCAACGACTGTAGGCTGCAGGATTCTTCGGGGCATTAAAGTTAATTCTTCTGGTGATTTTTACAATGTTTTAGTTATTTGTCTTTTTAATCCTGGAATAACCTACTTTGTTGGCCGCCTAAGGGCATCGGAAAGCAGCTGCGAACACAACACTGAGATACAGTCTTACTACCGGCTTGAAACGGCGAACTTGTTAGCAACATATGCAGCAGATTCGTGGAAAAGATTAGCGTCGGTTTTGAGTTGTGTTTGTGGCCACCTGAAGTCCAGAGCGAGTCGCTCAACTGTGTTTAACCTCTTGCTAACTTTGTTTGTCTGCAGAGCAAATGCTAAGAGAGCCTGAATGAAACAATGACGTGAATGAAATGTGCTATAAAGCTTCATAGAGCGGGGGGGAACTACAGAATTATCTTTGTGACCCCTTTCTCATACATGTGATCAGAACAGTGTTTTGGGATTATACCCGCTTTAACTTTAACCCTCTGTGCTACGCATGATGATGCCAGTTGTGTCATAGAATAGACCAAATAAACATAATCTAAAGAAATACTTTTTGGGGGGGTCTTTTTTGGGGTACGTTGCCTCGAGGCAACACCGTACCATAATGGTAAGTAATGAAAAAAGAGACATTTATATAAAAACACATGGAAAATACTAAATAGCCTCAACAGGTGCATGCCGCTTTAAATATGAAAATAGTTATTTTTAGTATCTGAATGTTGCCTGCAGGTCGTGGAACCACCCATTGGAGAGGCAACACCGTACCACAGAGGGTTACAAATCAACACCGGGTTTTATCCAATGAGAGCTGATTATAACACAACAACAGATTACAATAATGAGTTTATACAAAAGTCTGTATTCTGCTCAGGGCTTTACAGCTTTTCACACATTTGAGGTTAATTTCATTTTCAGCAAAGAAACTATAGCTTCTGCTAATCTTCAGTAAATACTGTAAGAGTCTAATTTGTTTTACCTTTAACTATTTGATAATGCTGATAGTGCTATAAAAAATGCCATAAGCTCAAGTTTTATGGCTAGTAACTTAACATTTTGGTACTTTCTAAATTAGCTTATATTATATTTTAGACTTCTAACATGTATTTTTTTTTACCAGGCAAGCACACACACTCTTATATATTGCTGTGGCCCCAGGAAGTAAAAAAAAAACTAATTTCTTTATGAATAAAATTGCTTTGATGCCTTGAAGGTACCATATTTCTACTTTTCCTTGAATTATATTTTAATATTTCAGTAGGCACTCCATCTTTAGAATATTAAAGGTTCAATATCAATGAGACACGGTTTACATATGTCCACATTTATGTTCCTCTTGACACGCAGCACATGCATGATGCAAAGCACATACACATATTCTTTGCCTTCAGTCACACATGGTTGTAAACCAGACGCATGCAAAACGAGTGCAGCAACATCATTGTCCATGAGAGTCAGTATTAGCAACATAAGTACTGTATGCACCTGAGGCATCTACACTATTATTAATGTATTTATGTAAGGATGTGGCAGCTTTAAAAGTTATCTCTTTAATTATTTTTATTTGATTGTTATCTGCTTCGATATCGGCCTAAGGCAAAATTACTCATTCATAACTGATGCGACCCGTGTCATCAAAGTGAAGGTTAGGCGTTAAAGGATCCCTCGTGAAAATGTACACCTACTTCCTTTTCAATAGCGCTCATTAATACGTGTTCTGAGCTCCCTGTCACAAAGCCTTTAAGTACATAGATCACATTGCATCACAAATAACAAACACGCTGCTGCCTTTAACTTCACTTGCATTCCACCAACAAGCCATTTGAAAATTAACTGTTGGTGCCAGAAACACTTATAACGGAAGATATAAAATGCACAAGGGGACTATATGCCATCACAGAGTGATAATTAACACTGAGAACAAGTGGAGGATGAAGTCAAACACCTGGGCCAGTGACAGCAAAGAGGACAAAGAGAACGTTTGCATTTACAAAATACATCATGACAAATAACTGTTGTTATTGCTGTGTTGTGTATACATTTAAGTTATTACTGTTACATAAAGCAAACAAAAGCCTACTGCAGACCGTGCAGTGACTAATGAGTAAAAAGCTCTGCACGCTGTCTGTCCGGCGGAACGATACGCTCCGATATCCTGGTGCGTTTTATGAATATACGGAGATAAGAGCAGGTGGGCGGTGTGATATGATAAGTATGATAACAACAACAACAACACAAGATTAACTCTCGGTGGTTTCTGTGACATGTTAATACTAATGTTTAAAAATACGGACAAAATACACAGAGCGACCGACGCGGACAAAGTGACCCGGGACGCATCTGTGCACACACTGCTAAAGAATGTGGCCGTACGCAGCGCAGACCAACTCCAGGTGTGTTCTCATTGCATCCTGTGTTTTGAGTGCATTCACACCTGCACTTAGAGTTCAGATGCATGTTAATACAGGACAAAGTGTGTTCTGATGAACAAGTGATTCATTTGCTTTACAGATCTTTGTCTTATTAAGACACGTGTTGTGCACAATCTTAATGAATGTACATACAAACTGCATACTGCAACGTCCTGCATTTAAAAAAGAAAAGAGGCCTTGTTATAAAAACATTTTGACGCTGTGAGGACAAAAGTGCACTTTTTAAAAATGTATTTTTCATTAGCAGAAGGAAGTTCGGCCTGATTTTAATTAGTGTGTCCAGTGACAGAAATGGAACAGATGAATAATGTGTTCTCCTCGTATCTTCACAAAGAGCTTTATTACAGAAAGTAATTTGAACTCCTTGATGCATGTTCAAACTTTTTTTTATCTCTATACAACTGCCACATCCTTCTGTAAGTGTGAGAGAGGCTAAACATAATAACTCAACAAAAACATTACGATGCCAGTTGTGGGAAATAATGTAAATCCTTTACTGTAGTAATAATGCATTACTGTAAAAACACTCATGTACAAGTAAAAGTCCTTCATTGAAAGTGTTATTATGAGCTCTTAGTGTGCAGCACATAGTGTGTGCTCTTATAAAGTATACATACTCAAACACACACCTACTGCCAAAGGACCACAGAGATAAGATGTAGGGCTTTATTGTGTTTTATCCTTTTGACAAATAGTATACAAAGAGACTGTGCATTTGTATTTATATATTTATATTGTATCAAAAGTAAAAGTAATGCAGAAAATTGGCAAAGTATTGTATATACTGTATGATAGTTTAATTTATAGCTGCAACTAACTTGAAAAGAAAGGTGACCAACAGTTGGTCAGTTCACAATTATATAAAGTAGAGCAGCACAATCTGACATCGATGATAAATGTGTTGCAGATTACGTTCCTGCCGAATGATTAATTGTTTCAGCTCCAGTTTAATTTATAACAATGCTTCATATTTGCTAAGATGATCATATGTATTTGGTGTAAACTCTAAATGTGTCAAGTAAAGACTGAACCTGTGCAGATAAATGTTATATATGTACAATATTTCCCTCTGACATGTTGTGGAGTAGAAGAAACAAGTGATGTGAAATGGAAATGCCTCAAAGTACCTCATAGTTGTACTTAAGCGCAGTACTTGAGTAAATATACTCAGTTCATTTCCACCACTGGTGCATGCAAAATTGGATATTTTCACGAGGGAGCGGTGTTCCAGCTTCATGGCACTGCTAATAAAGCTTTGATAAAAATGTGAAACTATACTTAAACTTTGATATGAGAATGATGTTCACCGTGATGGATTATCGCTGTAAAGCAGGAGAAACACCGTACGTGGCCTTTGAATAAGCTGTGAAGGGCAAATGATATTGAATGAACGTGGGAGAGATAACACAGTCCTGCTTCTCTGGTCCTTGATAAACCAAAGTCTAAAATAGAGTTTGGCAATGAATTGTAGGGACGTTATTGCAATAAGGAGCTGGGCTTCCCCCAGCAAATCACATCGTGATCATTCAGTCATGTCAGTCACGTATACAGGAAGCATGAAGGTTGTGTGTTTCATGTACAAAGTGCTGACTACATTAGACATGTTTTGGCCGTTGCACTTTTGACCTGGCCTGAGCAGGAAGGCTTTTTAAAGTGCAAAGCCAGGAAAGCCTTGACACCAACGTCACACTGTAGGCTGCTGCTTGATTGCTACACGCGTGACCTCAGCCGTGACCTCAGCCCTCGTCGGTCGTTAAGTTCGCAACAAGGTACCAACGTATCAATCATATGCTGTTGAAAAAATGTTGTTTTGTCAAATTCAAATGATGAATTACACAGTCTCTAATAATTTAGATAAGTGAAACATATTTTCGTGAAACTTGTATCTTTGTTTTACTTATTAAGGCCCAGCAAACACGCAGTCTTTCTGATCACTGATTTAACACACAAGGATTTAGAAAGGATGAGATGAAGGCATGATGAAGGACTCGGAGTAGAATCTATGATTTATTCACCCTTGCGAAGAAATGGGATGCTGTCTTTTCTCTCTCTTCTGCCACAGTGTTAGACAATGAGACGAATGGTTGCATTAAAAGATAAAAGAAAGGGAACAAAAACTGAATACAAAGGGGAACACGAGCGTAGCTCCAGAGATATGAACTATCATTTTTTTTCATGACGCAAGCGTTGACCTGTGATACCATTCTTCGCCCTGCATTCTCTCTCTCTGATGTGGCGTCCGGGCTTTTCTCTCGGTAGGCTCCCGGACTGACCTACAGCACAGGAAATGCATCA
This sequence comes from Cottoperca gobio, assembly GCF_900634415.1. Lineage (NCBI taxonomy): Eukaryota > Metazoa > Chordata > Actinopteri > Perciformes > Bovichtidae > Cottoperca > Cottoperca gobio. Next base: position 26,552,840 of record NC_041357.1, read on the forward strand.
AAACGACCCGTTATTTAAAGTACAGTACGTCTGTTCTCGTCATTGTCACCTCTTAACACGTCGCATACAAGCGTATCTGCGCTTTCCATCTCTATTCTGCAGTTGTTCAGAGAGATAGTTTGTGTGCCACCGTGTGTGATTCAGTGTATTGTTGTTGCCCACTGAGCCCTTCTCTTATGACATATCTGAGGAGCGATAATGTCTGCTGGGAATCTCATGTCTGGCTAGAGGATGGGAACAGACGCGATTGTGATCTGCCTCTTTTGTTCATGACTGAGCAGCATACAAACATCATACACTGTTGTTCTGGCTTCTCCTCCTGTAACTATTCCCTCTCGTTTCATTACAGAGTCGCACATTAAACACGTGGCTATGTGCCCTGTGCCTCCAATATGCCTGTATTGATCTGGACAGTAACTTTGTGGCTTTGTGTTGCTGCCGTCACCTTGAGTCATGCTTGGAGAGCAGCCAGACTACTTGTAGCCAGTTTGCATCACACTAACAGCACATAGTGTTTTATTAATAGGATTGTCACAGTGCTAGTATATGGCCCATCTAAACACAGTGCTTTCCAAATTGCTGATTACTCTCAGAGAATACCCAACAGGGCCTAATGCCTTCACTTATCAGGCAGGAAGTAACATACTAGCCGGAGTGAAAAGCACTTATTAGTCTCCTCACTTGCCTGCATTTCCCCCGACGAGTGTCGACCATATGACATGATGAAAAATTCAACCGGTAGATCTGGGTCATCTACAACTAATGCAAGTGTATGAAATATACAATGTAAGCACATGCGTCGCAGCTACCTATTGGTAGTCGTGCGACTGCAGCAGAACGAATAAAGCAAACTTTATTGCATTTTTATGTTGAAATGCTCATACCTCACATCCATAAACCATAAACTATTTATTGAGGGAATGTCGATGCAGAATGCAGCAAATTGGATGATAAAACCGCATCCGCCATAGATGGGAATAGGATTTTCACAAATTGAAAAAAAACTGCATACATCACATCTGCTCTTATCTGATTCTTTGTCCAGCGGCGTGGCACTCGTAAACATTCAAACCGCAGAATGCATGCACACAAAGGGAGGAAGCAACACGGGCGTAAGCAAACAGCAGATCTCCATCAAAGGTTTCTGAGTCTAAAAGGGAAGAGCTGAAGTTTCAGATAGGTCATGTTTACACCTTCATCAACCCCTCACTGTCGGCTTGATTGGAGTCACAAGTAACATGTTTTTAAAAATGGCCTTCATTTTAAACTTCATATGTAGTCAAACAACACAGCCAGCGCACACAGGAGCACTTCAATGCAGCATTCACTGACATTTTTGCTGAGTAGGCTTACTATATTTAAGCATTACCCTGTTTCATATTTATACTACCAACCACGTCTATACCTGGGAGCTGCCCACAACACTCAAAGTCTGCTTCTGGCCACAAGAAGTCTAAGAGAGACCGTTTTATTTAAGAGTCCCTCATCCGTCTTTAAGGTGACAGCACTCTTATTCATTTCTTCCTTCCAGATTTTTCCATCTTGGGTTGAATAATAACTCTGCCAGTCACAGCCACATCTTTATCCTTTAGATTATACATGTGGAAGACAAATCTGAAAGCTAACTCCTATTTATTGCAAAATCTGATTATTTAAATGTGTCGTTTCAAACTCCAGGGAAAAAACTTGAACCATTCAGAGAAACATTTAAGTTATTGATGGACTTGAACAAAATATGAGTAAACACAGACAAGTAAGATGCTGCTATTGTATAAAAGTGTCATAAGGGTGACTCATTGTACATAGTGACTCAGAGGTTAGGATTGTCACCTCTCAGCAAGAAGAAGTTTTATTGCTGGCTCCAGCATTTTCTGTCTTCTCCCTTTGTCTGTGTGCTTTTCTTTCCATAATTCAAAGACATTCAAGAGAGACTTTAAATGGCCTGTAACTACACATGTCAGCCCATTCTTGTGAACCCTGCACAACACGGGGAACTTGTCTGCAGTGCAGCCATTAGGGGCCCTGTAAACATCACAAGGAGAGTCCAAAGGGAGCTGTAGGAAAGACTGAAAGTAACAACAGAAACTATTGATTACTGTGAATAAATGTCAGTCCAGGCTTTTCTACTGGGCCTCATGCTCATGTGTTGGAAGGTTTATGCAAAGTTGGATTAGTCCCCTAGAAGTCATCTCCAGGTTGTTACAGTCACCTTCCACAGATGGGAGAGCAAAGACAATTCCAATATTGTCAGAGTGAGTGAATCAGTCCCTATGAGTCACCATTGTGGCAAAAGATGCCTCCCTGACAGGCTGGAGGGCACAAGCAGCAAAGACATAGGCTCCAGGTCTTCTCAACACAAGGGCTGCTCCTCTTGCTCTCCAATACTTTATTTCCTCTCCTCAACACGATGGTCCTAAAATGCATTAAAAGAACAATTCTCTTCCACCAACGCACAAAGCGTTGGATTCCTGGTACCAGACCTCCAGCCTGGACACGGGCTCCAACACCCACAGTCGGTCATGTTCACAGGTGGGAAAGCAGGTGAAAGTTCTCCTCATTGCTCACTGAAGCTTTTTGCTATAGGTTAAAAGAAGCAGCTGGTAAAGGCATGTGTCACATGTGTAGCAGATGGCCGTCTACACCCTCTTCGGGCCGACTGTAGAGTTAGCTGTGACAAAGGCTGCGGAGCACAGGCAGTTGGACATTAAGAGTTTGGGGGGGGGAATTATGCAAAAAGCATATGCCAAGAGTGTGGAGGACCTCCAGGCTCTCAACCTTCCATCAAGATTTATTGTGCACGTCGTTTCTTTCTGGAGCCAAATCCAGCTTTTCTCTCCATCTTTTGGACTAAGTGATTGAAGGTGCTGCAGAGTGCAGTCAGTTATTGATGTGTGGATTAAAACCACTTCTTCAATAATGTTTGGGGAGCTTTGTCGTCATCGATACGATCAATTCAACTTTGTAAAGGTCTAGCGAACAATCGTGGTCAAAGATTGTCTGTTGGAAAGTTGGATGTATTGTGGACGCATCCATCCAACCCCGACCTCCTCCTCCACACGGGTCGCTCCATAATACTACTGTTGCTAGATGACTTTGTGCAAGTAAAGTTGTTTTAAGGCACTTTCTGAATCAACTGATGCTGTTGTTCTTCTTGGGATGACTTCCTTTATGTGGTTTGTGATATCGGCATCTCCCAACGTCCCGTGGCTCTTGATGTTTTATTTGCAGAGCACCAGGTGATCGGCAATGCAGCAGCAGCCATTCCTTACCAATGTGTGCACAACTTATAACACAAGAAGGGAAGGAGAAATCTACAAGATCAAAACCTCGGCTCTCATGTTGCCCCCCCGGGAACCTCACTCACCTTTAACTCGTGTTTAAATCACAATTTATTGTGTCCCCTCCCTTTTTCTAAATGTGCACTCGCCTGGGTGAATAAGTCGAGGTTATAAATACATTCAAAGCAACACTTGACCAAGGTATGCCTGTAACCTCTCAAGGGCCATAATGCTGTTTCAAGACGTGTGGGTGCAGATGAGTTCACCCTGTTACTGTACACTCTGTACAAGGGTAAAGAGAGCACAGCTGTTAGTCAATAGAACATGCACATTGTTAAAGGCATGATGCCGGTTCACATAGAGTGGAAACACCGGTGATCACTTCACACGGTAATTATGCCACTTATTATTAAAGTTCTGATTTCTGTTAGTGTTTAAAACCATTGCATACGATGTACTGTAGACTAAAGCAAACTAAAGGTATCATGTTCAAAGGTGTGGAGGCTACACAATAAAGCATGCAGGCCTGTACTTGAGATCTCAGTACCTGTGGGGATCCCCGGCTCCAATCTCTCATACCATGCAGTAATGCTGACAGCTGTAGCTGCACTGACGTCCCCTCCTGCCTACACTAATATATACATTACGCTCGATAAGTTGGAGTGAGGGAACAAAATGTACATTGCATGGTTTTCCCTGATGCAATTAAAGACTGCTAAACCATGAGCAGTGGCCTAGTCTGTTCCATAACCATGAAGCGGAATATTAGATTCCCCAGCTCCCTCTGCTTGAGCGCTGTGAAAGTAACAAGGAGATGGGAAACTCCCTGCAGGAGACCCGGGATCAAGAAATATGTACCCAGCCACGTCTAAGGAACCGGGACTGGAAATAATTACAATGTTATGACTTTATTATTGTCATTTAAATTTAAATATTCTCACAATTTTTAAAAATGAAATACAGACATGCATATTGTAAATATACACATACTGTGTCCCTTCAGGAAGGCATCATGGCGCGGTCACGACATCGAAACTGTATTTCTTTTTTTATTTAATTTGCTGTAAATGGTCCTGCAGTTACCGAAAGGTTCTAGAAGTTAATATGCGTTCATGTTGACTCAATGCTATCAACAATCTACAACGCATGTACGGGGGATGGTAGCACTTCATTGTTCAGGTGTGTGTGTGGTTAGATGATGCATTTGGGATCTGATAGAGGGTTATTAAAACTAGATGAATGTAAAAAGCAGAGCTGTTGATAGACTGAAGCCAATTAGACATGATATGCAAAGGGATACAACATTTACATTTCCTCCCATCAAGCGACAGATGGATTTATGTCACCAACGCCTCAGATCAGAAGAGGAACGGAGACCAAAGGCACGCGCATTATTCATTCAACACTGCAGCATGAATAATGTGAAGTCTGTATTCGACAGAAACGTCGTCTCTGAGGTCTGCATCAATGGCACAGAAATAAGAAATTCTTTACTATAGCTCATGACTTCTAAATTTGAGTTTCTTTTGCAGGGGGGGGTTAATTCTGTCTAGATGTATTAAAATAATCAATCTAATTACAAGCCTTCCCTTTGCACAGAGAGCAACAACAAAAAAACACATCAATGGGATTTTGAAAACATATTTACAGAGGCTAAGGCAGCGAGCGTATCTGCAAATATTGGATTTTTCTGTGAAGGGAGCAAATGGGTCAGGGTAACATTAGACACAGGGAAAACGATGACAAAGCGATACCAAAGGGGAAAGAAATCTGATAAATAAGAAAAAGCAATAAGTCAGATATCAATAGAGTAGATACAGAAAGTACATGAATAGTAACACGTGCACACACACACAGTTTATTAAGTAACCACATTAAATTGGCTTGAATAAATCTTTCAAACAATGCGCTGTAGTATCACACAGCAGTCACTTGGGAACTGTTAACTATGCCATGGTGTTGTGATGGCGTGCTGATAGCATTGTGTCACGCTGAAGGACGAAACTAATCTCATTAGGAATCTGTCGTGGTAAAATGAAGCAAACCAGCACACGAGACGAGCTGCAGCTAGAAGAATGTGTCTGCTGCTGTCGAAGGAGAGGACGGAGAAGCCATATTGTTCGTTGTTTTTAATTAGAAAGTAGTGAACATATTATCAGGAATCGCTTTTTCCAATCCAGAAAAAAACCCTGTAATCGTGAAGTTAGAGAACAAGGTTAGAGTAGATGGATCCACGCTCAAAGTGCAGGGCTTCAACACGGTATCAGTCTGTTCTGCATCATGTATCCCCTTTAGATTTACTGTAGGCGGCTCAAGCATATACATAGTGTGAGGAAAAAATCATACTTTTTGGTTGTATTATATATTTATGAATCAAAGGGTCTCCTGCTTCATGTCAACATTGACTTTTTGAATAGTTAACCTCGATACATGCAGTATTTAGGACGTCTCACTTCTTTCACCTTCATAATTTACTGTAGGACTCTTTGAGGTGGTGATGGCCTAGTGGTGTAGTGGTACGTCTTCCAGCCCCTTGAGCATGGCACTTAACCCTGAGCTGCAGCAGGGGGTCTGTCCCTGTAGTTAGTTCACTGTAAGTCTAACTAACCCTGTAATGTAATTTGAGAACACGATAAAGTATCATGGCTTTTACCTGGATTCACCTGGATTCACTGGGACTTCACTGGAAGAGTAGCTGCAAAATATCTCCATGATTGCCAGTCGATGGACGCTCTGCATAACGAGCACCTCTGAGCTACGTTACAGTGAAGAACATGAGCTGCAGTAACAGTGAACAGGTAAAAGCTGCATCAGGAATTAAATGACAGATTAACAAGACGAGCTGAAAGGCCCCTCAAGCAACACAATGTAATGGCTACATGACGACGGTGCTGTAGAGCCCTGCAGCGAATGGGACTGACCAAACACACACACACACACTGTAAATGTGTCTTATTTTGCCCCAGAGCTTAACACGTCTCCACATGTGGTGGACAGCTTTGTCTCAAGTGTATTGTGGAGATGTATGGGGCGCTCATTTTTAGCATGAATGCTTGCAGTAGGACTCAAAGCCCATGGCTGTGTGAGCAGCTGGGCAGATTTCAAGACAAACCAGTGTTAGGTCTCTCTCGAATGCTGCTGGTGGGTGTACTTAGCTGAACATGCCCCTTGCACAAATAGGACACATATGGGAAACTCATAAGCATCAGTTGTGGGCAAAGTGTTTTCAAAGCTTTTCCATTTCAAAGCCGTTTAATTTTCAAAGCAGTGGAGTATACTGAAGGTATGCCTTGTGCACGACCCAACAATATATGGCAACTGGCGCAGAAAGGGATACGCACAAGTAGGAGAGTAGCAATTAGAGACACAGTGGAGTGCTGAGCCAATATAGGCAGATAGAGAGCCCCTTTGCCAACAGTTTTCAAGCTGTAATTACGTTTAATTGTGATTCTTTTAGTGTGGTTCCTGAGCTGCTCTCAGCACCACGTTCCTCTCAAATGAGTCCTGTGGGGCTCACCTTCACTTTCCCTGCTCAGCACTTTCACACCACACCCACTGCTGGCCTGCTCCGACTCATTATTGTGGAGCCATGTATGGTTGGGTCGTCACGCCTACATACCCACAACCGCTGCCTCTGCCGCCACCCCAAACTCCATCAGTTTAATGTAATTACGTTTCACAATTTGCATTAAAGAGAGACTGTCACAACTGAGCATGATAAATGTACAGCAATATGTATATATATATATATACAGAGACACCCTGATGCAGGGGTACAAGGACACGACCTCCTGTACAACACAAAGCCAGAGTGGACAACATGATCCAAATCAAAAAGTGTTTTATGAGTAGCTCTAGCAGCTGTGTGAGGCTGTAGTGCTAACATCAGTATGGCACATTCAAATACAGACTAATGTTTACTTTGTTGTGACAACATTTGCTGGCACTAACTACAAAGTACAGCGGAGGCCAATGGAAATGTTGTTAGTTTGGTCAAAAAGACTAGACTGGGTTATTATTAATAAATGCTAAATGGATGCTTTTATAAAGCACTTTTCCAATCTTTAAGATCACTCAGAGCACTTTACAACACATTCATACAGAGTCAGAGGCTCGTCAGTAGTGATAACAATTCACACACACACACACACACACACACACACACACACACACACACCGTTAGCCATCGGGAGCAATTTGGGGTTCAGTATCTTGCCCAAGGACACTTCGACATGCTGACTGCAGGGGCCGGGGATCGAACCACCGACCTTCCGACCACTCTACCTCCTGAGCCACAGGTACAATTGTAGAACCTAATGTCATCCAGTACAACGACTACGATCATCAGGCCTTATCATCTCCACATACTTCAAGTTCTTTTAAGAGAGTATTAACATTTCAATACGAACTATAGTAAAAATGAAGCACTTCATGGTATTTAGGCTACAGACTATGGTACAACAAATGAGCGTGGATGACTCTTGAGCTGTACTTCTTCCTCTTTTGTCATCAAACTCATGTTTCTGGTGTGTTCTGTGCTGGGGAACATTTACACAATCACACACCTGGGAGACGTCTCCACATAACAAGATACGTCACCAGAGACTCACAGCGAGTAGCTGAGTAAATGCTTTGCCAGATTAATTACTCATTTCTCTCCCGTTTTACTCCCTTTGGTGATGTCTCTCATGCAGAGAATTGGAATTTCAAATTTCCACTTTTGATGACATTTGTGCTGAGGGCGCTGACACGTTTTCTCAGTTGAATAAATATGTAAATAAAGACCACCGTGTCATGTCTGATTAAACAAATGAGTGACTCCATTAATTAAAACTTTTGTGTACTTTTAGATGAATTTGCGTGTGAACGTTGTGATCTTATTGTACTTGTTCGCTGAACCTTTCAATGCCATTGTTGAGTATTTCCAATCTTGAGTAAGCAGTTAAACTATGGTATTTCACATATGCTGACTCATGTGAATCACATTCTCTGAATCCTATGGTCTAAATATTTGCAGCAGAGAAAGTAAAGCAGAGAGTACACGGAGAACTCAAAAAGCCCCGAGTTGTGGCAGAGCTGGATTCTGGTGGTGTGAACATTGAGTTTGTTCCACCATGATGCCACCCTGCGAGGCCCCAGGTGGACGCCTTGGGTTTTTCTCTGCAGTTCAGGGTTTCTTTCATGCCATCTGCGCCTGGCTCCGGGACATGGCATTCAAGCAGGGCGCAGAGCAGGCATGGCTCCTGTACCCTCGCTCCAAAGAGGCTGGAAGCTTTCACTTTGTGTGAACAAACCTTAGGTCAGATGGCTACCGCAGCCAACAGACATGGCATTAATAGCAACAATGAGCTCGTCATCCTCTACCCAGTCACGGATACGCTATTTATTTTCAACGCTGCGAGCGACGCAGTTATTTGTACGAGGGGCAGTGTGAGGAGACTGCCAACACCTAACTATGCAGACATAGTGCCAACAACATTTCTTTGAATACTGCTCAAGACATAGGTGCACATTGTTAAATCACAGTGCAGATTGCACGTGTTCCACCACCTGCCACTCTCAGCTTCAGCTGAAAAAAAGTGATGCAACATTTCTACATTTATCATCGACACCAATTTATGGCTGGGGAAAAACATATTTCGTTAACATCAGCAAGGACTGTCCCTTTTTCTCAAAACCAACAATAAGAAGAAACAGCATCAGGTTTCCATTTAATCAGATGCTTAGGAGACAGAAGCAGGATGGCCGCCAGCTACTTGTGTTTCTGCATCTACAGCTCAGCTTGAGTCGCACTAATCTGGAGGAAATCAAAGATTAGCATTTTTGAGAGGTTTGCATTCGCCTCAAAGACCGCTGACTCAGATGTTCCCCAGCCCTCCATAGCACTCCAGAGACAAATCTGTCTGGCACATTTCATATTCCACACTACACATAACTTATATATTCTTTTCTGAGAATGTAGGTTGCTGCTGACATGTGCCAAAATCTGAATTGATGGGGACACCAACTATTTGATAACAGGGGCATGACCGATGGAACGATTGAATGCGTATTGAACATTTCACTGTAATCATTCTTTAGAGGGGAACGTTTCAGCGCTACTTCATCATGTGGAACAAATCGCCCAGTCTTTTATTTTGTTGGCAAAATAACATTAATCAGGATCTACTCTTAACAAGTGAAAAATTAGAGTAAAAATGTATTTGCTGGCATCGCCTTGACAGCTTCAACTCACAGCTCTCTGTAGTTTTAGTGCTGAGATCAAGCTGACCTAGATTCCATTATTTCTAAATTCTGCTGATTTTCCAGTGGCAGGTAATTAAAGTGTGATTCTTCCACCTTGTTCAACGGGGCCCTGGATGTTTCAGAGTTGGCTGCTGAGTCAGATGGGGTGGCGCTATGCGGCTAACTGAGATCTAGGGGCACATCTCAGTGCTGCTGCCTTTAGTGTGTGCGCCAGCTGCCTGCCAGAGGCCCAGCCTCATTAGCTGAATTACAGAGATCAAACAGAGAGGCCGAGGAGCAGAAGAAAGAGAATCCGCTGTCCCTCTCCAAGAGGACGGGATGAAAGGCACGCAGATAGTGAAGTGGGGGCAGCAGAAGACATTGTGTAACTGGCTCAGAGTTAGAAGGGTTGGGCTCTTTGATTCCCCGTCTGTTATAAATGGAAAATGTGTAGCACTTTGAATGGCCTGTTGACATTCTTGTCTGCTTACCGATGTACGCTTGTGAAGGAATATCAGCACTATTGCGTCTTTGACAAAAAGCCGAGCCACATGCACGTGTGTCCTAGAGAACAGGACACGCATCGATAGATAACGTCTAATGAACTCTGGAAGAAGTGGCTCCGTGTGTTTCAGTGGAGATCCTAACCTCCTTCATAAAGGGTCATTTCTTCGTTGTTGATGTTGTTTTATTAAATCCAAATGATCAATTTTGCATGAGATTGTGTAAGAATATCACTCAGAAAATCTGCTGAGTACAAAAAATAGTTATAAAGTCTGAACTCCTGAGTCAAACAGGAACGCTAACACAACATTCGCTATCTGCTTTAGCATTCCACTCAAAGACTTACATTCAGTTTCAGAAAAAAACATGGATGAAGCAAAACATTAATAAGGTTTGCATGTACGATAGATGCATCACAGTTGTGCAAGAGAAAGCTTCATACCGCCCGGTGTCATGAGCAGAACATTTGATCTGTATCCTTCAGTCCAACAGAGTTCTGTCCTTACAATCAAAACGTCAATCAGCATGAACATTGTGTCTCATCTCCAAACTTCTCATCATTCTTCACTCAGAGCATCACTGTCTTTAGTCTCCAGTTAGTTTACTGCCAGCTGAATAAAGTCTGGCTTCACTCAGTACTGATTGATCCAGTCTTGGACTCACCATTCAAATCATGCGCAAATTAAAACATGCAAAGTGTATCAGCTGAGAATTAAGACAGGCAAAGCTTGCACTGATTAAAGGTCAATAGGGGTGCAGCATAGTGCAGATCAATACATATGCAGCTGGATTTTGAATACAGCAAAGCACTTCTTCATAAGTTCTGGGCAAATCCACTTTAATGTGAGCACATATTGATTTTATCATCATGGTACTCTGTAAAATTGTGACTATACGTGATTATACTATAATGTGCTGTATCTATGCCTCTCAGGGACATTTGCATGCAAGCCATGAGCTAATTACTTTTGATTTGCTTTGGGCCGTCTATCTCATCTGATTCTGCACATTACACGACGGTGCAGAACCAGATAGAGACTTCTTGGACCCCAGAGATTCAACAACAAAAGCCCTGTTGAAATTGGAGAGATTTCCAGTGCATCACTAGTATTGGTAGTGAGGTAGTGAGGCTTACTTGAGCAGCAGAGGGGACAGCAGTGGATCTAGAGAGGAATTTCATTAGGGAGAGATAGAGGAGATGGTGGTCTGTACCTCGAGGGAAGGGGCGAGAAGCCCACTGGACTCCATCATCACTTGTGGCGTTGACAGCTTTGGGTTAGAACGTCTTACCAATATAGACACTTCCCTAATTAAGTCCTCACTTGCTTTTAGAAAGTTAATTGATGAGATAATTGGGTGCTGGTGGGGGTCTCTGGCTAATTACTTCTTTGGAGGGTTTTTAGACACGGTGGTGAAATTGCTTTTAGAATAGTAGTCATAGAGGCTCCGATGCAGAGACCATAAAATCAATTGATGGATTGTTTTTTAGGAAAATGTGCAAGCACATCAGAATTAAAAGTATAAAAGTGATCTCAAGTCACTTAACAGAAAGTAACCATCTCCGAGTTACGTTGGGACATCGCAATTAAATGGTCCATGATAACGTATGCATGTTAATAACTCGTGTCTTTTAGTCGTGGTTCTATAAATGGCAACATGTCGGCCGTGGTGTCATCCACTGTGGTCCTGAAATGAAATATCTCAGTCAATCACAACGACGGGAGGATGAAGCGTACTGACGTTGGTGATCCTGTGATGTTTCATCTTGTGCCACCAGCAGGTTTACGCGTTCACTTATCCTGAGAGGAACCTCAACATCTTCTGTCAAACGTTTTCTCATTTGGTAATTCATCTAGCGCCATCATGAGGTTCACATTTGTGCTTCTCATTAAAATGCTATTAAAACTATTTAATGACATGAACTATGGTTCACACATTCCAACCTCCTCAGGATCAATTTAAATAACTTTGGTGATCCTTTAATATTTTGCCTAGCGCCGCAGGTCAGAGTGATTTGTACAGTACTTTGGTCAATGACCTGCTACCTGGGCCCCTGGGTGGCTCACCTGGTAGAGCAGGCAACAAAGCTGAGTCATTGTCACGGTGGCCTGGGGACCTGGGGATTACAAGCCCAAAAAATAATCTTTCAAAAAAACAAATACCTGCAAAACTAATAACTAATGCTAATTAGCACATGTTAGCATGCTACCACGGTAGACTTAAAAGGTGAACATGATACCTGCTCGTTGCCACGCTATGCCTATACTGCCTCACGCAGCTGCTCGCCTCTTAGTCTTGTTGTAGTTTCGAGAAGAACAAAAACAACCTAGACAAAGTTTGTGTATTGTGTGAAAGATCAGAGAAGCTTGTAGCTCCTGTAAACACAGCGATACGTCAAGTAGGAGCCTTTAAAATGCACTTTTTTGCACAATTGTGTTCAGTCTTTGAATGAGAAGAATGTTAATGATTTACCTTTTCATGTATCCAACAGACTCATACAGACACTATGAGAATATGTTAAACGTCACAGATACAAGGAGCTGAGATGAAAGTATTCTCAACACTTCAATTGCATTCAAAGGGAGCTCCAGAGAAGCAGGGTCTGCGTGGATTTACTGTCCCTGGGGAAAGGGACAGATTCCATTACAATCTCCTTTCTCCCCCCGAAAGGTGTTGGCAGTGCTTTGCATCTAAAGTGCCTTGGAAATGATCCGTGCTACAATAATTGACATTAAGAGACACAACTTAAAGATCACTTAAAGGACTGCCGAAGGTAAAGGAAGAAACAGAGGTTTCATGTGATGAAAACTGCTGTGAAACTAATTCATTTAAATAGCACGTCACTGCAGAGAATATTAAAATGGTAATCTTGGTGAGTAGTAAATAGTAAATACCATACTGCGCTCGCTTTGTTGTTCCAATTCCACTGTAAATCCAGAAGAATTTCCCTCATAACTGGGTCACACATCAGATCAGCAAACTAAGCATACTTAGTAGGAAACCTTTAAAAATGCCCGAGACTCCCAAACCAATCACGCTGTGGCAAAGGCAATGCATGCTTGTTATCTTTACTAATTCGTAGTTCATATAATACATGGAAGAAAGATTAGATCTGCAGTCATCTGACAGTCTTTTCATCCCATGATCCACCCTGCCAGAAGTCTATTAGTACAGTGTGTTGATAAGAGAAATAGGTCAAAAATAATTTGGCTAAACACTTGATGTGGCTTTGTTCAAAATATGAAATGCTGCACCTGATTTGAGATTCCTCTGCAGACAAAGATTTCAGTGTAAGTGAGGTTTTATCTGTCTGTCACACTATGCCTTTCACAGATCTCTGCCGTAGTTATGCCAATAAGGATATTAAGGAAATGCAAATGCACCACCATGCTTCCTTACCTGAGGCAATGCAGCCTGCTAAGTTTCAACACAGCAACCAAAGCGGAACTGCTGCTCACTCTCCCTCGCGTACAACTGCAGCCCAAGGCAGCCAAGGGAATGTAGCGAAGAACCAAACAATAAACCGAAACATGGTCACAATAACAACCCTCACAAATGTGTGTTGCTCAGCAGTAGCCACATAATTAGCTTAGCATCACTTCTATCTGGTAAAAAAAAAAGGAAACGCCCAGTAACAGCTATGTGTGTTGGCTCATTATTCCCAGTGTTATGAATAAAAGATCAATAATTCATTCGAAAAACATTACTCATGTTTTCCAGGGGAAGAAATCACCATATTGGAAAACACAGCCTTTGCCGATGGATTTCTTTCTTTTTACCTCCCATTTCATTAATGCTTTCCTTCTCTTCTCTTTACTAACTCAGCTTCATCAGCTTCCACAGTGACAACCAACATGTAACCCTCTGGGGTTCATGAATGTGTGTGCACAAAATCTCATTTGAATCCGTCGAACAGTTGTTGAGATATATGGTGGGCCGACCACCATTGCCATTCAAAGAGCCGAGCCCCTAGCATGGAGGAAAAACACCTTCCACCATTTAACATAATACCTACCAAGGCAGAACACAAACATCTTATGCATTCAATATGCATTACACATTTACATGGGGTGGGGGTGCTCAGTAAATCACCACTATGTGGGGCCTTTAAGCTATCCTCAGAACAGCAGAGAGGTCACGTCCCTATCGCTGCATGGAGACACATTTCTCACCACCCATTCATCCATATTTGCATAACCTTCTTATTTTCCATGGGAAACTTATATCAAAGGTTTCTAAGAACATTTTGCTTCAACACTCTGTGACTAGAGAGAAGAGGGGGGAGAGAGAGAGAGAGAGGGGAAAAGAGAGAGGGATGAGAGAGCGAGAGCGAAGGGGAGCGAGAGGAGAGAGTAGGAGAGTGGAGGGGAAGAGCGAGAGAGAGAGGTAGAGAGACAGAGACATAGAGAGAGACAGAAAGAGAGACAGAGAGGAGGAGGAGAGAGAGATTGGGTGAGGATAGAGGAGTAGAAGGGAGATAAGAGCAGATTTGAGCGAGAATATGATCAGAGACTGGAGAGCCCCCTTTTGAGATCTACACGAGCTTTATTCTTCTTCCTAAGGAAAAGGGCACTGTTTTACTCCCGAACTATTTTTTGTTCTTTAAGCGCTACCAGCATTAATTCCTTTTATATATATATATATATATATATATAATATATAATATATATGTGGATCAGTGATTCAACCTCACCATTTTAAAGATTTTGACAAATCCCCACTCTTAAATATCAAAAGGAATGTGAAAGCTTTGTGTTTGCTTGATCATTGATGTTCTCGCTTTATGAAATCAGATTTGAAAAATGCTCCTTAATTTATAGCATGTGTTTCCATTGCACTGATCCTTCATGAATGTGTGAGTACACTGACACTTTAAATAATACTCAACACACAAACAAACTACAGGGTTGTGTTATTAGTTGTGTCTGTAGAGTAGCAATGAATACCCAGGAGTCTCACTGATGACGGTACTGCACAGGTAACGGACCTTTCTCGCCGTAATGCTCATTGGGATACTTAACCTGACGTGGTTTTAGAACCGAGAGTGATCATCGGAAGAGTTCTCATGGCCAGTCACCTGTAAAATCATCTGTTCTGCTCATTGAACCCTCGCTACCGATTATAACCATCCACGCTTTTCTATTCCGATCGCATTTATTGGAAATAGGAATTAGTTGCAGACAATTTGACGACCTTTTCTTTCAATTATCCACAGGATGGAGGAATTAACCTCTATTATTTTCTAAAAGACAGACTTACATACAGTATGTGCTGAATACTAACGCAGCTACAGTAGGACAGTCAAATGCAAACACTAAGAATGTACAGTTAGATGTTCAACAGCTGTTTGTATTGAGTCAGGTTCACCTTGCACTCTCTGTTAGCTCTGTCTCTATCAACTGACCAGCTGTTAATGCTCCACCATGTTCACCAGCCAGTCGCTTCCTGTGTCTCTCTGCTGTTGGTTATTAGAGCTTCTTTGCCTGGGAGTGGGAGCGGACCGTCAACCAGAGCAGGGAAGTTGCGGGTCGACAGTTACACAATGAGCTGAAACTCCCTATAAAGCTCCATAAAACCGCAGGGAGCTGCACATGTTCTTCTTTCACATTGTTATTATAACAACATCAATCATAGCTGCTTTAAAGTTCCAACTGTGTTTCTTGCTTTGATGTTGATTACTAAGTTTACAACAAGTGCTTCCTCTCAGGATGACATCTCCCACAGACAGATGGGGACATTATGAATTGCAAATTACAGTTTTTACTCCTTTCTTTTTGTTTTTTTTGTTTCTTCCGTTTGACTTTTCTAAATAAACTGTGAATTCACAGATTGTAAACAGAAAAATGCATCATACAAAACAAAACAGCACATTGTAATTACACAAAGCACAAAGCACACTTTATTTCTAGATTGAAAAGTCTCTGAGATGTCCTAAAATTAATGGTAGATTTCTTCACTTCAGGTATTTCATGAAGTTCTGAACTTCTTACCAACAAAATAGACCTGCAATCCAGCTTCATCACAGTTTAATACGTGGGTTGGGACGCCATTGATCTTGATTTCTGTACGGTGTGCCACACACACCATCTGGAAGCCCCTGCAGGATTGCACCCAGAGGCATGAGCAGCAGACAGAGCTCGATGCTTACAGTTTCTAAGACATTTCTGTCAATCTTTCTTCTTTGCCAAAAAAGACTTTGATACAACTGGCCGTTAGGTTTTTCCAAATACAAGAAGTCATCATTCCACTTGTCCAGCTCATGGTATCACCAGGGTCTGAGGGACACATCTGAGCAGAAGAACATTTCCTTCAATTACAAATTCCATTACAAAAGATTAAGCTTAAATAATCCAGGCCTATGTTTCACTTTTACATGAGAAAAGGTTTGTCAAGATTGAGAAACAAACATCTTTGGCCAATACATCCCATAAAGACCAGAAGCACCACCCTGTAGAAGCACCTGGGGCCATTTCCTCACACGCTGAACACTGTAGGTCTCTTTGAACATGAGCCTGACTCACCTGCTGTGCTTTACAGTTACCAAGCCATAGTTTGAGATTAGATTTGTAAGAGTCGTGGATCAGTGTAGGGTCAGTTGGAAGAAGCACGCGTGTGTCTGCATGCTACCAACAGCTTAGTTAATAGTGACAAGCACCAAAGCGAGTAGGGATTGGACTCCATATTGGCATAGAATGGGAAAATCTGCAAAAATAAAGAGGATTTAAATAAACAGAATTATAATATTATAACAAGAACAATTTGGTACTTGACCTACACACATTGAAATCAGTAACATATTAATATTCAGTTGTTAAAACTAAGCTTATTTATGAACCTGCAGCCAGTATCTAAGCAACAGAACAGGTCAACTGTTTATTTAGATGTATGCGAGTAAGCTCTAGAAACTGTCAACACTTTCACACTCGACACTTTGTGCTGAAAAAGTGGAATATTTAGATTTTTTTGTTTGACTTCATTCAGTATGCAGAACATGCATATTAGAATAGCAGTGAGCAGTGCTGTCAAGGCCTCCGCTCTCTGTAGAGCCCATCATAATGAATTGCTGTAGGAGTTCTTGCTCTCGCATGAACAAAAGAGTCCGTTTCAAATATCAGACGCTATTTAAAGCTTTTGCAATCCAGCAAGAAGTCCAAGCTCTCCATTCAGAGCTCCATCACTTAATCTTTAATCTACTGTACTCTGCCACTGGAAATTTCCCTTTTTCCACGTCCATCAAGACCTTTGCTGAGCACTCACTATTCACACAATCAATCTCATCACTCCACACAAATGTAGGCATCCACAGACGAAATGAAGAGGTGTTTCTGAGTGGAAATCAAAAAAAGCTGACTTTTGCTTTTTTTGATTTGCTTTTCACCTTCCTTGCGATTACTGTAAGGAGCAGACACTCAACAGCTGAAAGAGTGATAATGCTGCGTGCATGTCTCACACACACACACACACACACACACACACACACACACACACTTTACCATGTGAATGGTTATGATGACATCGTTCATCCACTACACTTTTTGGGCATGTTTTAGCTCTTTTCCACTGGAGAAATGAGAACAAGCTAAAACGTGCAATGTTGCCTCATGTTTGAAGCTACAGCCTCTGGCTCTTGTGCCTCAAACACAAACAACCACAAACTGAAAGGTTATCCGAGGCCAAACAAACACATGAAAAAAAATATTTGCTAATGCGTTCCTGCAGACCCCCATGTCTGGCAAAAATACATTTCCACATAGTAGCTACACCGCGGCTGACCCGCCTGGCGTCAGTCACGCTTTAAAACCAAATATTAACGCAGTTTTGCCGTCTGTCCCCATAAACTGTTATTTCCCAAATGAGCCCAGAAGATTAAACATTTAGAGTCTTTTGTCTCGGCTACAAACAGACTTGTTATTGAAGGAGAGTTTGAACAATCTCATGAAAGGTCTCTGAATAATTACTCCATGTTCTGTAAAGTCTTGATCTCGGTACACGCTCGTGTTCCCAGCGCTCTGTGTTCATGTGGTTGAGAACACGGCAAGCTTCAGATCTTGTACAAATGGTGACTAACAACAATCTTGAAGATCAAGAGCTGTGGATGTATTCTTTACGACATCATTCAGTGATATGCAAATATAATTCCCCGCTGATTTTTATTCTAGTGAGCTCATGAGAATGATATGAAATGTGTGCATGATGAAATGTGTGCAGAGTGCTGCAACAGAGGAAACATCAGTCATGGTGCTCAGGGCTGAACGTGGCCAGATGGGACTGGAAGGACTCTGCCATTGTAGCATCCAGGGCATTATCAATACAGCATATGTACATGCCATATGTAAGTCATTATTACAGTATGCATCATCTTTGAAGCTCTGTCTATTGTACAAAGGTACTCGGAGCAGGAGATCCAGTGTAAACTACTATACGGGTCGTTTAATGGCTCAAAGATTCACATGCATGTGTTTAGTGTGTTCAGAGCGACACTATATAACTTTCAAAAACTTTACTTCTCATGAAAAACTAAAAGTTAGATTGGAAATGGAAATACTGGCCAGTACAGCAACACTACTGCAATTTCTATTAACGGTATGACCATTTTCCAGACGAATGCAGTGTTCCTAAGCAACAAAGTATAAACAAAGGTAAACATTGACGCTATGCATCGATTACTACGCTTCATGTGAAGATTACATTTTGTTATTACCTCCACTGAGGGGGTTTGGTTTGCTGGTTTGTTTGTGTGATTGTCAGCAGGATTACAGAAACACTACTGGCCCGATTCTCTCAGTGGAGGGTGTAGCATGGGCCAAGGAAGAACCCGTTTAACGTTGGAAGAGCGGATCTGAATCTGAGCGGATACACGCTATGGTAATAACCTTGGTGGAGGTCTGCGCTCTCTGAGCACCTTGGTAGTTACTGTTTGTAGGGAGGATCAGCACTAGTAGGTAAACATTAGAGGTAGTTTTATTTAGCAGAAGCATAGAGGCACTAAGTTACACACACTACCTTGTAACCTTTAGGTGAGAAATGCTCCGTGTTAGATGTGTTTTCAGTCATTGTATTCAGATCAGCCCTGTAAAAGTCTCAACGTTCATACATCAGCAGAATTAAATACGAATGACCACGTGTAGCACCAGAGGCTGCTGTTGCACGACGAGCTACAGTATATACTTTCTTAATCCGTCTGGGTTACGGCAAATTAGAAATATGTATATATCTTCCAAAACATATTCTGTTATTTACAATCTTGGCTATCCCAACGTTATACATGACACTGTATAATGCTCAGCTGTGAGCGAGGTGTCCGCGCACATTGATGTTCGCAGATGCTTTAAAGTCCCCATCGTTTCCCTTCAATAGCACCTAAAAGCACTTTTGCATTTGTCTTAGCAAATGTGACTCAATCTTCCTGATGGCTCGAGCGCTGTCACACTAAGCCATCAATGACACTTCTCTAAATGTTCTATAAATACTGTGTGAATACACTCCACACAGTCAAATCCATGCTCCATAAGTGATGCATATTTGCTGAAAATGTATCCCCTTGTTATGATCATCAGCATTGAATATATATGCTTTGTGATTTATGTCTCTGGTTATCTGCTCCAATGTAAAGCAGAGCAATTGCTGTCTTAATCCTTTGATCCAGGGAGAGAGAGTTGGTGGGATGTCACTCAATGGGATGAACAGAGCTGTGACATGTCAGAGAGGGAAGAGCGAGGCGTCCTGTCAATCAGGTTAGTTGGAGAAAACCACAAGCTTTGCGTCCTAATGAAAGAGCCAATCCACTTTAAAGAGGACGAGCATTTGAACCACACTTGTATGTTTTTTAGTTGAATTAAGACGAGTGGTACAGACACGAGGAGGGACAGGGACAATCCATCCGGACTTTTAACGAAGGGTGATGTTTGGTGCAGATCCACAGTGAGGGAGAGAAGGAGAACCACAGCTGAGGACATGATGGGTGAAGAAAGTGGAGAAGACATGCAGCTTCACACAGAAGCTAATTGGACAAAATACAAACACGCAGATCAAAGTGCACATGTATTTATGAAAGCTTGAAGTGTAACTCTCAGCTATGGTGTGTCCCGATACAGTATTCATGGATTCATATCTGATCTGCTTTGTCTTCACCCTTGGCGTGATAAATCGTTTAGTGGTTGAAGTTCTCTTCAGATGGATTGATGCAAAGTCATTGACTCTTTTGCAAGGTTCATTGCAGACCAGTACATCCTGCTCTGTCAGCGGCTGGACTACAGTACCATGAATAATATAAGAGGAACACAATCCACTTTGGTTCCCAATGCACAATTCCACATTATCAAATTGCGATGTGGGGACATGGAAATACTGGACTATCCAGGATTCTTTACGACTGTTACACTTTTAGTATGAGAAGCATTTTTGCTTTTATGCAAGTATATCTTCTGAGTGACGAAGATAAGTTTTATAACTGTTTCATTATAAAACATAGCCTCAGGGAGGAAGGCTGAGGCTTGCACATTGCTTGTTATTAATGCACAGGTTTATCTGAGTGATAGCAAGGACACCAAATAACTTGCTCACCCTCTGCTGTAAGAATATTTATGCTTTTGAGTAGTCATTTGATTAGCAATGGCCAATCTGTTGTTGTACTGTAGCAATGGCTATCGATGTGCTAGTTGAGATTTAGATTCATTAACTAGTTTCTATTTGTGCTTAAACATCTGTCAGTCAGTGAACCACAGGGGTTTACATGTGCTGATATCAGTCACACCTACTTTTGGTTTTAAAAACTGGAATAAAGTTCATATTGCATCTACACCAAGGTCATTTGAAACGAAGCAAAGCCAGGTATGTTACAAGGAGTTAGTAGTAACATCAAGTAGCAGTGACAGAGTCAATCATAGCCGGACAATACGCTGCAATGTGTACGCTAAAGTACGAGACTGCAGCGTCCCACAGCGCTGGTGAACCACATCGTAAGGGTTTGGCGTTCTTCATAGCTTTGTCTTACAGTTGGTAGAATTTGCGAGAGCAAAAATAAAGAAACAACAGAAGTCAATATGTGTCAAATACAATCAATTGTCTCATTAGGATTACAGCAAGGAACATTTTTTCACAGACAAATTAAATGTGACAGGCTGCAATTCACTACACCCTTTGCCTTTTGTGAGCGCTGTAATCACACTGAGAATGAGTAATTGTTTAATTAAAATTAAAAAAGGCAGGAAAAAATAAACCATATCGTGTCATTTATTTTCCCTTTTTACATTTGGATGCACCTTTTCTTATCCTATTTCTTTTTTTCAAAATGGATCACACTGTAAATTTGAGTCCATGTCACAACAGATTTTACATGCCGGTCTTGATTCACTCGACATTTGAGCGTAGCGCACCGGATCGAAATAAAGAAATTCCCAAAAAAACAATTTGCATAATGATAATAGTTCATACTCCATTAATAGACTGCAGTAACCTCGTTTCTCCAATGATCCTTCATGGCACCTCATGACCATTGTCACACTTGATGACCACTGAGGATTCGAGCACGTGCAACATCTCCTGTGGGGATCCAACCTCCAGTCGCCCTGATGGGGACACTGTAGAGAACATAGTCTCACTCAGGACTAATGAGCAGAGGTCACGGCCTGATGCTTCAGCACGGCCTCAATCTCACACCTTCCCCCAACTAGCTGGAAAAGTCACTTCTTATGGGTTTGGATTACTCACTCCCCCCCCCCCCCCCCCTGACACACAGCAGAAACTTTTCCCTCTTCTCCAAAATGAGCAGTTTAGTTTATTTGCCCTCAAAGTAAATGTTATACAAGAATATACAAGCAGGCAAGGCTTAGTAGACTCTGAATTCAAAACACATTGGTTCGTATATCAGTCAAGAAATGTTATATTAAACAAGATTTGTCACGGGGGCCAAGGGAAAATAAAGGTCGGACAGAATAATAAACAAATACTGTATGAATGGAGTATGGCAGTTCGGGCCATAGGCTTGAGACGCGTCACATTTTCAATCTCCACCAGTGGGAGGACAAATCGCCTGAGAGGAGGGATTAGGGTTGTGAATCACTGATGGAATAAAAGCCTCTTGTTGTTGCTTTGTAATTGTCTCTTCCATATTTACATGTTAAAAAATGGAAATCTTTTGTTAGGTGCTGGCATGAAAATCATTCTCCTATGAGTCAGCAGCAACGCTAAATATTCATGACTTTATGTGGAAAGCAGCGTTTAGGTTCAGGATGCCAATGAGAAGTAAGCAAAGGCGCGGATTAGCAGAGGTGACAGGCTTGATGAATACAAACATTTAGGAGATTATGTTTTTGATTGGAATAATGCTTTGCAGGCAGATTTATTCGGAGCATTAGATTTCCATCCCCCTCATCATCCATATGGAATTTTGACATGCTGTGTACGCAGGCTCCCCAGAGGTGGGGTGGCATTCAGTTTTCTACTGTGGAGGGGGAATTGATCCACAAGGTGACACCCAGTATAAGAACTGTCAATAGAAGGTCAGGAGCTCTCCACCGGCGAGCATACAGAGTGTGCACTAAGCCTCCTGTGCATCCATGCAGCGTCGATCAATGTTATATGAGAAGGTTGTAAACATCCAACTGAATCACCCTGCAGCTTTGCACGAGATTGCAATAAACGCCAAGCCGCGTGAGTTTGGGATAAAAGGAAAGTGGTTCCAAGAGTGAATTTAAAATATTTGACAACCTTACAAAACAACCCTCACAAGTACCGTTGGTTTGATAACTTGTACAAAAAAAAAGAAAAGTCAAATCAAATACAAAAATAAATACAGTAGGATTCGCTGATGTCTTAATAAATGCGATCACTTTCATGTGACAGACAAAACATCTTCGAGCTACATTAATTTTCTGTTTGATGTTTCCTTGTCAGTGTCAGTGAGATAACAAAAGAAACACACACAAGTACAGGCATATAGACGCGCAGGCAGCCTCAGATGCACACATAGTTACAGTGGGGGGAAACTTCAGAGATGAATTTCTGTTCTTAATGTTTGACTTTGATCTGCTTTATTTGATGTGCACTACTGAAAGAATGAGTTCCGCTTTTTTCTCTTTGACCTGCTTCCTGCTTCGACATCAAATAAGCACTGTCCTCTTGTACAGGGGATTAAAAGGTTGCTTAAGTATCCAAAGCAAAGAAAAAGATATGTCACCCTTAAGATGATAACAAGCAGTCAATAGTCTGACTGTGTCTTTATCCTGACTGACAATTATTAACGGGAAACAAACTAAAGTCCAAGCAAGGCCTCTTGCATAGTCTCAGTATGTCTTACTTGGATGATGCAATGAAAAACAAGAGTGTACAGCGATGCTGGAGTCTCTTTGAGGCTGAACTTTAGCATTGAGCTATACGCTGTCAACATCTTGTTGTTTACCACATGTGTCACTTTGGCTAAGAGTGTTAGCATGCTAACATTAATAAGAACTTATCACAAGTGCAGTTAAGGCTGATGCAGATATTTCTCTCAAAAACAGAAAAGAAGTCATCGTCGTGGAGGGGCAAGAGGAAATGTCAGAAGACCACCAAAGTCTGTTGGCTTCATCCTCTCTGAATTATTTATGTGTGTACGAAATGGCCTGGCAATACATGTAAAGGTTGTGGAGATATTTCAGCCGGAATCAAATTTGACTTGATTTGATTTTTGTCAAAGTCTGTTAAACACAATTATTGTTTTGGCTAGCATTCAACAAACATTGTGCTGACGTGTAACTCACATGGGGGCTGCAAACAAATCACCAATGTTATATCTTTGTTTCAATGGAAAGGTACGGCAGTAAATGGCCATTGTAATATGGAGACAATATAATATTTCAGCTCTTTAGAGCAATTGAAAGAACAACGCTTTGTTCAACCGAGGCTAGTGGAACACAAAGTAGCCCAGAGGCCCGTTTGTTTGCTAGCAGCGTCACATGGGAACACAAAGACGGGTAGTTTAGCACCTTAGTGTTAACAGCCTACACTGAATTGCTATTAATGTTAGCAGCAGACACCTAACAGTTAAAACTTTGTACTTAGCCACACTTGTGCTGCTGCATGAAAGTTCAATTATCTTGAATTTTGTGGGACAGACAGGCTGCCAATCATTGAATGAACCGGATGTGTGTGTGCAGACGTACACTATGTAGGCCTACCTGCAAGAGACGCTCTGACACTTCATGTGACACTGAGTCAACATTTCCCTCAGTGTTGCCTTGAAAGTAAACTGAGCAGCTGTAATGTTTGACTTCGTCTATAATTCCGCTCATTAATTTACATGACTATTGCTGTACCCCGACAGGAGATTGCAATAAGTGATCCAGCGTCTCATTAGAGCCTGTGAAACCTTTTTAAAGGAGAAATTGGAGCTGTGGCAGTATGTGGTGTGTTTGTAATGATTTGCTAGTGTTACTTTCAACAGGAGGTTTACCACTGCTGAGTTTGTCTCATGACTGCCTAACCTTAATTAGGTCAACTGCTTACACGTGTACACTTCGTTCAATTTCTCATCCCGAGTACAAATCTCAACAAGAGGGGAGATAAATACAAATAGCTGTCCCCTATGTCCACCATTCAGCTAACATTTTGTCAGAACGCATAGGAATTATTATGAATAAAATAAAATAAAATGCGAGTTAAAAAGATCCAATTATAGTGGATAATTTACAGCCAAGCCCACCGTCAGCTTATCATGACAAGAAAGGGAACAAATAAACTCATGAATAAATGCAAATGCAAATACACATGCACAAACATAAGCCGGGCCACGCTAGTCTGATGACAAGAGGTGGTTGGCATTCAGAGCTTTACCCCATTGCTGATGCGCTGTCGAGCAGGGCACCCCTGCTGGCCTTCAACCAGACTCTACTACAACCCCAGTACCCATTTGCAATCTAAATGCACTTAAGGCACAGTTCCATGCTC
Organism: Cottoperca gobio; assembly: GCF_900634415.1. Classification (NCBI taxonomy): domain Eukaryota; kingdom Metazoa; phylum Chordata; class Actinopteri; order Perciformes; family Bovichtidae; genus Cottoperca; species Cottoperca gobio. The sequence goes on from NC_041357.1 coordinate 26,577,772, forward strand.
TTTTTCTCTGTTTGCATTGTGCTGGTAAAGGCGCCTCTGTAGCTGGCCGCTGTGTTGAACTGTACACCATGTCTTTCAGACTGACAGGTTTGTTTGCATGCAGAACACACACAGCCATCACCTGGGGAGCAGCCGGGCCTCATAGCACAATAGAGAAAGTTCAAACTCGCTCAACTTCACATAGATGAACAACGATGGCTCTATAGGGATGGATGCATATATATTTACGCAAAGTGCTTCCTAAGGAGGGTGACAGTATACAGAGTATTGGATGTCAATGACCAGCCTCCTCCAACTGTTCGAGAGCCATTAGAGAAGGAGATCTATATTAAGAAAACAGAGGCAAGAGCCTTTTAAAACACAGCAGGGGTAATGGCATTAGAACAACAAGATTGATGTGTGAGGAAGGACTGACACGCATGAAGGACACAGGAGCTTGGCCTCCTCGTCAAAGACAACAAGGATTGTCATAGCAGTGAAAATGGGAACCAACAGAATTATTTTGGAAAGTGGCTGCTAGGCTCTCAGCCAGCTCTCCAAGCACAGTATGAGAACGTGAAAGGTGGCGTCTGCTGCTGCTTACAACACTGTTATGACATCACTGCCTCCACTTTTTTACAAAAAGGGTACAAGCCCAGAAGCGGCGTGTGGGTGCCACCGAGGGAAGAGACTTCACGTTTAGAGGGCACCGCACTGTTGGTGCCTTCTGAAGAGGTGGCCTGTTATGTCGTCATAGGGGGTTTAACATCCCCCACAAATATTGCCTGCCATGAGACTCAGGATGTGGAGTCGGAGGGTCGGGGGTTCGATCCCCGTCCCCTGCGGTCAACATGTTGCTCAGACACTCCTGATGTATGTGGCTCCTTGTATGGTAGCTTCTGACTCTGTCTGAATGCTGACATGTTGTAAAGTGCTTTGAGTGGTCGCAAAAGATTAGAAAAGTAGATATATTTACAATGTTCAGTAATTCATGTAGAATTAAATCACTTCACATAGACATGTCAGACCATTGGATATTAAATGTTACTGATAAAGCTGCTTTAAGTAGACTTTTGACCAATAATTCAAAACAACCTCAGAGACAGTATTTCTGGCAATCTGCTGAATGGACATCCAATAGCCAAAGCACGGCAAACACTTACCTGAATTCCCTCGATCAGGTTTATGAGTCTTCTCTTCACTATTATCTGCCAAGAGAAGCCAAATAGTCCTACCATCAATGTCAGGCAGGAAATCTCAGTCCAAACTCATCGCCTGCGTTTCCCATCCCCTCTCTCTCTCTGTGTTCGACGAATAACCTAAAGCAACTCAATCAGCGGAATCTCTATTCCCTCAAATGTTGCTTGAGGTACCGAGAATACCTGCGTACCTGACATACACCATCTCTCTGTGAAATGTTTTTAATTTGCTCGGCTCCCACGTTACTTTACGCTCTTGCAACCTTGTGGCACTGCTGCCAGTTCTTATTCTCAAAAGCGTCTCCTTGATCTACTGTAGCGTGGACTGTACATCATCGCTTTGGACAAAATCTACTGACAAATGAAACAAATGAAATGTATTCATCCATCCATTTTCAGTTACTTAAAAAGGTCCTGACTTCGTTGCAACAGGCCAAAAACAAACGAGGCCAGATATGTTTCTGACTCCTCTTATGGTACCATGCAGCATTCGCAGGCCAGTATGTTCTGGGTTCGCCGACTATCTCCCGTACTTTTGTGGCTAGAGAATAGCATGGCTCCTGTCCAAGAGGCCCCCACCCTCCTCCTCTGAATGCAAAGTAGCAACCACTTTCTATTGAGCTCCACCCGGATGTCTAAGCGTCTCAACCTGTGCGCTCAGACACACAGCAGAGGAATCTCATTTTAACAACTTATAACTATGACTGCTGGGGAGAGTTGATACACCAATCCTCTGGTCAATTTCACACTCACTTATGAACACAATGACAAAGACCTTGACATTCTTGAACTCCTTCACTTCAGTCGGACTCACAGCAAACCAGGAGGGGGGGGGGGGGGGGGGGCAATCCACCATTTTGCTGTGTGTGCTGAGTGCTGTGGGAACTTACTGATTTTATTTGGTGATTATCGACTTGTATCAGGATACAGCAATGAGTAATGATGGCGTTTCCCTATAAAAAGGTCTTTGTAATGCACCTGCAGGTACATTGCTAAACCCTATTAGAAATGTGGTTAAGCAAATAAATGATGGTTCTCTAAATTTAAATGCACTGGTAGTTTATTCATGAGATACGTGCTATTAGCACCTAATTATTTTACACTGTGTGTTTCCTGGCATTACCATCCAGGTGTTTTATGTTCAAATTCAACATGTGCATAAAACGGAAGAATAGAAATGTAAATAATACCAAAAGGATTATTGTGATATCTTATTACAGCGTTCAGCGTCTCCTCTCCTCAGTTCATCTGAAGAGTAAGAAGTAACTTGGAACGCATTAGATTGCAAACAATTACGCACACACTTAAACGGCATGATTAAAGTAATTAAATTTGTTTTGCATTCAGACAGCAACGCAGGAATCATTTTGTACTACTTGTATAAATCCCTGGAGGGGACTGTATGTGCCAGGATTCTTTATTTTCATTCTATCGTAATATTTCGTGACCCGAGGAGAACCTTTGCTCTTTTTTTAGATGGCTCATCTAATCAGATTACTTAGGCACTGTTTGCCCTGTGAACAGGTTTTGATACAGTGCAAATGATTTTAATTTCAGCAGGCCAGCCTGTGAGACAGCTCTAGCCTTGCCTTGCTGATTGGTGAAGTGCTCTTTAATTGGTTTAAACTTTGCTCTCGCTGCTCAGGGATCTACACGCTTAATTTCAGCAAAAGGTCAATATCAATAAATCTGATGCTAGAAAGGGGGGGGGGGGGGGGGGGGGGGGGGGGTGGTGGCGGCGGAGACATGGAAATAAAATGCTCCACAGTCTTCTGGCTTGCACTGACCACTGGGAGGGGGAAGCGAGCTGACCCTGGTCACACCGTGATGCTAAGAGAAGATTAGAATTTGAAGCTCCGTCGGCCCACCCTCTTGTCAGGTGTTTATTACCCGTGACCTTCGCAAGATGAGGTCAGATTTTCATATTATAGCAAACCAACTCCTTTGGCACAATTGGTTGCAGTATATTCAACAACCGAATAATGAAATGGCCCAACAGGAAGAGGACGGGCTGCGGAGAGAGACGAGCCAGGGATAGGTAGTGAGTCTTCAGGGGCGAAGTAGAAAAGACTGCGCAAGATTGTTTGCAGAGCAGAGCAGATGCAGAAAGAAGGAGAGTGATATGAAAGAAAATCTACTCTGTAGGGGCCTTTCCTGTTGCATCAGTTCCTCTCTTGTGTGAGCATTACGAGGACCTACAGAGGCAGGCATGAGAGGCTGCCACGCTTTGGGCCCTCAGGGGGGTATCCACACTCCATACTTGCCCCTTAGGATTTCACTCACCCAAATGGAGAGATGAACAGTCCCACTGATTACATGTCTAATACTTTCTACGGCTCATCACTCTCTGATGCCAGAGTGGAGTGTTCTCTCAACACACAGGCACACACTCACGCGCATACACACACACAGACAAAAACTAAGTCATAATCATCAACATCCTGGCTCAGAACTACCCTATCCATCAAGAGATGATGCCACCTGTCAATCACGACTGAAGGTAAAGTATTTCAGTTGACACACACACACTGAGCCAGGACTGTCCAGGTATGATTAAAATAAAATACAGATTACCCTGTGCTTTTCCTAATCTGTCAGACGATTGGTCTAGGTGGTGGTGGTGGTGGCGGTGGTGGCGGTGGTGGTGGCTTCAGCAAAGCAATGTGCACTCCTGCAAAAAAGGAAAGGAGCTGAAATTGGGTAATTATTCCGTCTGGTCACCATGCATCACTGCTCACACTACTCAGAGAAAGGCAACACCGGCCAGAGGGTAAAGTACAAGGAGAAGAAAATAAAAACAAAATGAATGCCAGAACTATACAGCATCATGACACAGAGTTTGGGTTTTCTGTTTGTGCTATATTTTACTGCTAGCAAACTAGATCATGATTTGTTTGTTAAATCAATCTCGTTAAACCGGAATATAATGTTTGGTGTCTACCGTCAACATGCCGTGAAATATTGAGTAAACTCATACCTGGTTTCAACTTCATGAAGATTGTTGCACTTTGATTTGGAAATGAATAATAAACTGCTTTATTATATATCAATATCAATAAATCTGTGTGCTTTTTTGTATTAACGGCTTCGATGAGTCGGAATCAGCCTGCAAAATGATGTCAAAGAGAAACTGTACTGTGTATCAGATCCTGACATTAAAAGGCTCTCGTCATTGTCCACATTGTTATCATTCTTAGGCTGGAACCAAATGTAATGTGTGAAACCTTTCAGATATGAAATTAGATAATTCAGTCCTGATGAATTATTTCCAATTGCAGATACATTTCGAGTACAAGCTGCGATAAAGAGTTGATTTGTGTCTGTATGTGTGGCAAGCTGTGTGAATTGTGTATGAGAAAGAAAATGCAAAGCTTTTTTTCTCAGAATTGAAACTTGAAATTTATGCTTTAATACTAAAATCTGTCTCTATGCAAAACCATTCATCTGCAGTCCTTGCACCAGAGTGGTTATGAGGTGTAGTATGTAAAAAACTAGGCAAATGGTGTAAATGTAGTTCCTCAACACAATGCCTTCCGTGTCACTTAGTTCACTGTTAACACTCTAAATTAAAAAGAAATGCATGTTTGGTTATCTGGAAAGGGAAAATTGATTGATTCACATTCTCTCCTCCGCTGTTTTTCGCGAAGGGCGGGACTTCGCTCCCGACACACACACCTACAGTCAGAGACAGAGCGGACCTCTTGAAGCCTCTTCTATACAATCAATACAGTTGCTACACCAGTTTGGGGGTCCTTGGCCTGAAAAGCGTTGAAGACCCCTGGTTTAGACAGCAAGTGTAGGAATCAAGAACATATAATAACAGAAGGTAAGCTGTAGATATGGTTCAACAATCAAAATGTCAACTTGAATAGCTTTTCTTGTATGACAACAACTCTCCACCACTTCAATGATCAGCTCTTTGCTGTAGTGACAACCGGATGATTGGCTCACCGTATCTGTGCATAACCATGCAGATACTGTAAACATATCTGGCCACTTGTATGGCCTAAAAGCTAACTGTGGTAACGTCTTAAGTACGGAGTGTGGGAACGCACAGCAGATTGTACATCGTCTAATTCAGTGAAATCTGCACCATCTCTTCAACCCTTTCATAATTACGTGTGTTACTTGTATATACACAGAATGCAACATAATAGTATTATATCACCTTAAAAGGGAAGGACCCTACTCAATATACACGTTGAGGTTGACATTATTGGTAATCAATTGCTCAATGATCTCACCCAGACTTAATCCCACTGAAAGTTGCATTTAATAGCTTTGTACTGTACGTGTGTGTAAGATGCAGGTAATGCAGAGGTCAGGTAATGAGAAGAACCAAGAGACAGCAGTGTTGCATGTTTTCCACAGCTGACTGGACCTGGCCTTTAAACCATCTGCAGTGGTTCTTCCAAGCTAATGACGATCACCCAGAGTGCTTCTCTCTTGGTACCTTGCTGGATGAGCGGTTCATGAAAGCATGAAGGAGACTGGGGATTGGAGTTTGTTTATGCATCGCCCTTGCTCATACATCACCATGATGAAACACAGGGTGGGACCAGGGTACACAGATTTCAGCTGTCAGGATGTGGGACTTAGCATCGTCTCAAGCAGTGATGATAAACACGCTCACCTATCCCCAATCAGGAGATGAGAATCTGTAATGACAGGCCCCAATAAACTTGAACCTCGGTAGCTAGGGGGCTAATAGTGTTTCATGTCCAATTAGGTTAGTTGACGCTGGCACATCTCACTGACACAGCCTCCTTTCTGAGATAGGCAGAGTCGGAGGATGAGGGAGGAGGGATACCGCTGACTGGGTCAAAATCAGATCTCCTGCGGGTTAAGTAATTCTGACACTGCGTCTGCTTTTCTGTGTAACCGAGGTGAGCCACAATATACAGGGTACGGAATCATAACAAATTGAAAGTGATAATTCAGTTTTGAAACAAAATAGCCGAGGCATAGTTTTCACCCCTTGAGTTCATCTTGAAGCCTAAACACCGAGGTGCATTTCAGACGAGTCTGAGAGAAGTCAGGAGAGGTGATGCCTCTGAAAAATGCTTTGATAAAATGGGAGACTTGACCGGCGAGGCGTGTGATGCAAATTAAATTCCTCTAACAGACAATCTGATTGAAGTCAGAGAGGAACTGACCAAGCTGAACATAGACCTCACAAGCTCATCATCCCAGCCTCTGGCTCCTTGGCGTGTAGGAAGATCTACCCCCTGTAGCCGAGCAAACACAGATGTGGCAGCCTCATTTAAATACCTTGCTCAGGGGGCCGCAATCTCGTCCCTGTTTCCCCAGCTGGCAACCAAAATCTTCCGAAATTTCACTCTTTAGAGAAATTGCCTGTTGTTTCCAGTCACTGATTTGCATGCTTTCTGTGTACACAAATATGCTTGAATGAGTGTGAAGCCAGTCTTGATTTGTTTTCAGAGGGGAAGCAGTATACACCAGGCTCAGGCGTTGCTTTGATCGGAGGAAGAGAGAACCCTGGCGATCTTTAAACTACATAGCAAAGCTATAGTGGTATGGTTGCCCTGTTCTCTATAAAACAAACCTGAGTAAAAACAGTAGGGAATCAAAATAAAAAGCAGTGTGCCTCTGCCAGATGGAGCCCTGTTTGGTAGATAATGCCCATCGCCAAGCCCCTGAGGTACATTAGCAATGCTTATTTAAACAGCTGGGCTGAATATTGCCCTTTTAAATGGAATGAAATGGTCCCATTAGCGGGCCATGCACTCTACTCCTTCCACTTATTGTTTCCCACTGTTGTAAAACCCCCTCAACATTGAAGGAAAGTTGATTAACAGTAAGTGTAGTTAAATGGGTGGTAAGGTGGCAGCGTCTGGAAGCTGGATCAAAAGGACACAATATATTGTAGGCATCTACACTTACACTCTGTTAGACGTATCTGCTCCTCAAAGGCTCACACGTTTAGCCTGTTTGACATCCTGCTGTTTTCTCTTCTACTCAAAACACACTCAGAGGAAATGATTGTACTGCTACATTTATTTCACAGCAATGAGTAGGAGATTCAAATCCAGAATATAATGTAGAATAATATAGAACAGAGGCCCTGACGCCACTTCTGGGTTCCACGAGGTTGACGTATTGTAATTTGTTATTGAGGGTTTCTCTATGGTTTTTATTAGCATTCAAACATCTACAGTTTTCTCTGCTTGTCTAACTCGATTAGCTTTTTAGTGTGAAGAGGCGATTCAGAAGAGACCAGTCATTTATATACAGTGCCCTCCAGAATTATTGGCACCCCTTTAGTAAAAATTAGCAAAACAGGCTATAAAATTTATCTTACTGTTTATCGTCTTGGCCTTTCACTCAAAAATATTCACACAAATCTGACACTGAAGTAAAATTATTGAAAGAAATTCTTATTTTGACTTTAAATAAATATTTTTCTCCAAAACATTTGTGCCACAATTATTGGCACCCCTTCATTTAATATTTTGTGCAGCCTCCTTTTGCCAGGATTACAGCTCTGAGTGTGATGCCTGTGATGCCTGATGAGGTTGGTGAACACATGGCACGGGATCTGAGACCATTCTTCCACACGATCTCTCCAGATCCTTCTGATTCAGAGGTTGACGCTTGTGGACTCTCCTCTTCAGCTCATCCCACACATTTTCTATAGGATTAGGTACGGGGACTGTGATGGACGTGGCAAAACCTTTATTCTGTGGTCAGTAAACCATTTTTGTGTAGATTTTAGATGTTCTTTGGATCATTGTCCTGCTGGAAGGTCCAACCACGGCCCATTTTAAGCTTCCGGGCAGAGGCTGTTAGGGTTTCATTTAATATCTGCTGGTATTGGATAGAATCCATGATACCATGTATCCTAACAAGATGTCCAGGGCCTTTGGAAGAAAAACAGCCCCACAACATCAAAGATCCACCACCATACTTCACAGTGGGTATGAGGAAGCTTTTCTGTAAGGCTATCTTTCTGTCTACGCCAAACCCACCTTTGACGTTTGTTGCCAAAAAGCTCTATTTTGGTCTCATCTGACCATATAACCCTGTCCCAATCAAAGTCCCAGTAACGTTTGGGAAACTGTAGGCGCTTTAGTTTGTTGTTAATTGACAGCAATGGCTTTTTTCTGGCAACCCTCCCAAACAACTTGTGGTGATGTCGGCGGCGTCTGATGGTCCTTTTGGAGACTTTCTGACCCCAAGACTCAACTAACCTCTGCAATTCTCCAGCTGTGATCCTTGGAGATTGTTTTGCCAGTGGAACCATCCTCCTCACGGTGTGACATCCTTCCAGGCTGATTCTTAACATCTCCTGTTGCTTTAAACTTCTTAATTATTGCCCTGATAGTGGAAATGGGCATTTTCAACTGTTTCAAGATGTTCTTATATCCATTTCCTAATTTGTGCAGCTCAACAGCTTTTCGTCGCAGATCATCAACTGTGTTCTCGGGTCTTTCCCATAGTGAAGAATGACAAAGAGAATTTTGGCCTGTGTCACCTCATATTAATACCCCAGTGAAACAGGAAGTCATGGTTGACCACTTAAGAGTTCCAGGTGAACCGTAAGATATGACTGGAAATATATTTCAGCTAGATTTTTATCATAGGATTTTCTAGGGGTGCCCATAATTGTGGCTCAGATGTTTTGGAGAAAAATATTTATTCAAAGTCAACATTAATTTTACTTCAGTGAAAAGGTCAGATTTTTGTGAATATTTTTGAATGAAAGGCCAAGACGATAAACAACCAAAGACATTTTACAGCCTGTTTTGCTAATTTTTACGAAAGGGGTGCCAATAATTCTGGAGGGCACTGTATATGTCATGAGTGTTGTGTTAGGATACACTTAGAAAGCATCAGTAACCAATCATTTGTGTTGTAATACTGCTTTTACGTCTCGATGTTAAGACGTCAGGACACCGTGACATTAAGTTTATAAATAGACTGAAGGTTACATCTTGAAAGGTGAAGCCCTCCATTGGGCTGTGTTGGCTCGACTGCACTCCCTTTAAGAGCAACACACATGAAATAACATATGTTAGAGCGTTTAAATACAGTATCCTCATCAATCTGTGTTGCACGATGTCAAGATTGAAGAGGGAGCAGTAATCTCTCTGCTCCTGCTGGTCAGGTGAGGAGAGAAGGACACTGACTCACTGGCTACAGGCAGAGAAGGAGTCTTTCTAGCCGATGGCTTTGTTATGCTTTTCTTGACGTAGTGTCATCAGGCACTGAAGAGAAATGGTTGCAGAGCTGCGTTCTGACATCTGGCAAAATATTTGAGCTCATTCTGACTGGCTGACAAAGTATCTGCTGTGAGAATTTAGTGCAGAGCACCACAGGGGACGGAAGTTCAGCCTGCTGCATAGAGTCTGTTGGAGCCTGTCGGAACTATAAACCCTAATACGCTTGGAAAAGTCCACCGTATCATAATTGTATTATAATATAAGTTATATATAACTTACCTGTAAATTCACATAGTAACATACTTTTTTTATATGACTATTATGCAGGCTTTGGAGTATGTGTCTTGGTGAAGCATGGACGGTTTGACAGCACCACCTTTCCTAGACACGGGCTGTCAGTCTGTCAGATAACTATGCTTTTCTTCAGGTCTGATTAGGTTGACAGTTCTCTCTCCACCGAGTGGTCATTTCCTGGAACAATTGGCGGCACGGCTTCCTGCAGTGAACACTTCCTTGCCTGAACTTTAAATGAATGTTGGGATACTGGACAGGAAATGTAGCCTGGGGGGCATTATGGATTATATATGTGAAGTTGGAGCCAATTTTTCTTCCTTGCAATTACATGTCAGGTATGGTGTAAGTGTAGGTGTGAAAGAATTCAAGTGAGTAAATTATAACGGTTAAAATGAATTGCAGTACAGCCTTTTAGATATGCAAACATGTGCTTGTCTGATGTAGTATGTGTGTGCAGAGTTTGACGATGAGCCTATACAGTACAGGGTTTTTTTGAGAGAGAGATATATATATAGGGAGAAAGGTTAAGAAGAAGAAGCCAGGCAGAGAGAGAGAGAGCGGTGTGCAGGTTTTCATTTCTGCCTCCATTAGAGAACAGCATATTGCAACCCTGATTAGAGTATTAACAAAGCAGACTGGTTTTGCTTTTCCTTCTGAGCTCTCAAAACAACATGACAAGGAACAAAAGACCAGGCCAGCTGCCTCCGTCCTTTCAATTCTACAAACTATTTCCAGATAGATACATCAGACAGACACGCAGAAACACACACAGAGTCAGACAATAGATGGAAAAATAAATGGACTGATAGAATGCCGGAGAGTCCAAAGTAGAGGAAGCTATCATTTAGCTGTGTTGCACCATTCACTTTCATATAACCGAGTACAATCTACTCCACAATAGAAACATGCTGTTCAGACGGTTACAGTATGAATAGAAAATGTCTTTTGAATAAAGCGTGTGATCTTAACGTTCAGTTAGCGACCACACTGATGCTTCAATGACTTTAATAAACAACATGCGTGTACAGAACAGGAGGGAGACGCTCCGGCAGCTGGTTTGATTGACTGGGCCGGCTAGCAAGTTAACGGTTAGCTTACCAGCTACAGCAGCTCTGTTCCACCTATTCCGCATTGACAAGCACATTTCCTTTTGTGTTCTGACCCGAGATAATAATTAACAGTAAGAATTTCTCACGTACACTGAGCAGCAGCTCGTCCTTTTACTGTGTGCAGATTTATCAAATGTTTGTAATTAAAAGAAAGTAGTACAGGGGTCCCCAACCACTGGGCTGCGGACCAGTCCCGGGCCGTGCATCGTTTGGTACCGGGCCCCACAGAAAGAATAAAAGTTTTTTTTTTTGGTGTTGGTTATATTTATTGTAATCATTTTATTTTGAAAAATAACCACTTCCATTTTGTTCATGCGCCTTCAAGCCCACAAGCTAACAAACATGAGTAAAAAAAACAAACGTCGCTGGACAGCTTCTTTGAAATGGGGGAAAGACCCGATGATGAGTCAGCAGAATACTCCAACACTGCCAGCACAGAGAAAGCTGCATGTGAAAGAAAATACCAAGAGTCCTACTTCAATTACGGATTCATCGCATCAGGTGATTCACACGCTCTAAGCCCGCTTTGTAGAATATGTAGCGACCGGCTCTCCAACGAAACCCTGAACCCTTCAGAACTGCTTCGCCACGCGGAGACCAAGCAGCCGCATTAACAGACAAGCCTTTGAAAAATAAATGTGAAGACGAAGAACAAAAGCAATTATTGAAGGCCACCACTTCAAATGTGACAGCACTCAGAGCAGCATTCTTATTGGCTAACGCATCGCTAAAGCTAAGAAGCCCCTTTACTATTGGTGAAGAGTTGATCCTGCTGCTCAGGACATTAAATTATATGTTTTGTACATTGTGTGTTTTGGTATGCCCCCCCCCCCCGCACCACTGACCATAATTCTACTTTTGAATCCTATGATTAGAATAACAACAATTACAAAAAAGTAATTTTAGTAGGCAATGCAGTCATTATCAGTAATGTGAGCTACTTAGGTTTGGATAGTAATCTGCATACATATTAGGTATTACATTCTCGAAGTTGATTTCATGCAAAGTGCTGATTGAAATATGTGTCGAGTTAACCCCTCGTGAAACTAAAGGGCTTTACTTGATTACAATATCTTTTGACTTTTTTTCCCCCACCCAAAAACCCTCAATTATAAAGAAAGCAAAGTCATACGTCTAAAATAATATCTTGTATGAAGTTCCAGATCATTTAAATGTTTGTTTTATAGCAGCTTTTTGAAAAGTAAAAGTAAAAACAGAAGTAATGGACTGATTTGACCTCCTCCCAGACAGTCCTGCCTCAAACACTGTAATATTAAGACAGATAGGAATTTAGGACATTTTCTTATTTGGTCCTTTCTGCAGGAGGATGGCAGTGTTGGTGAGTGACAGGGAAGTGGAGGTGAAAAATGACTTCTTCCCACTCAAATACAAAACTTGGCTATTACCTCAATCGTGAACCACACTGATTGTGCACATTTGTCATTCCTTTTGACAGAGCTTAAATAACATATTTTACTCAAAACCAAAACTGTCTGCGCTTTTGTTAGGATTGTGTTTATATGCCAATATATAGACTGATTGATTGAGGCAATAACCCCCCCCCCCTCCTCCCCTCCTTCTCCTCCTTCAAGGTTAACCACTCTACAGCGATGCAAAGTTTCCTAAACTGCTATACTCTCTCTGGGGTTTTTCCGCTGCATCCCTAAAGAGCTCTGCCAGTTTGTGTCTGGAGGTTTGGCTGAGAAAAAGCTGTCTCCAGATGGATAGGGATGATATAGTCACTTCTCCTGGGCCCCCGGTACTCTAATCGGCTTTGAGAAGAGAGACCGATAGAGGACATCATTGTCTGCTGCTTGGAGTTTCAGCCCTGAAGGCCTCAGCTCCTGTGTACCAAGGCCAAGCATCTCACTGGCCTCACGCAATCCAGCTTGTGTGAGGCGCGATCTGTTTCGTGCCCCGGGGAGCTAGCCACTGCTGGAGCTCACCGAAGTTTGTGAAGTCATCCCAGACTCACTTCTTTCATGTCTAGATGTGTCAGCGTCTCAGCAAGATCCCACTATAGCCATCTGTAGCAAAGAACCCTTCTCAAGGCTGTTGTCTTTGTTCACAACAAAAAGGTTTGCATTTATTCTTCCTCTCATTTCACGTGTCCCGGAGAAGTGGAGCCGTTGTATTAATGCAGCATTCCTCTACCGTAAAAAAAAAAGCTCTGTTCTTTTTTTTATAGAATCTTCCGGACTGCCCACGCGGCTCAAATTAAGTGTCTCATAAAGATTCCACTTAAATTGTCCTCTAAAGCGTATGCAAAGGTATTGCAGATTCTGCCATTAAAATCTGTATCAACAATTCCCCCGGCTTTTAAAGTTTGCACCGGCTTTTAGAGATGCACGATCCCACTATAACGAGGAGGCCACATTACAAAGTCAAAGTCCCATTTCACCACCAGAAACAAAAGTTTGCATCCATGATTAATTTGCAATTTGACTGCCTTTTGCTCACCACATTGTCCGTTATGTCACCTTGTATTTAGCATTACCAACACTAAATTGTACCAATGTGAAGTTTGCACTTTCCCCACATTGCTTAAATGTGATCTGTGTTATTGTTTTAATAATGCATACTTTAGCAGTTCAACAATGCATCATGCTTCAATGTAGGAGAGGTTCTTTGCACCGATTAATTTTTAATACAACCAACCTTGTTTTTCAAGGACCCATAGCACTATCTCATTATGAATAAGATGTAGTTGCATTAGTTTCACTTTGGCACCTGGGAGACTCGCAAGATTCACCTCACCTCATGTTTTGGTCCGAAGTAATGGGGTGGGATGTATTTGATCAATAATGCATCATCGAGATAAATGCAGAGCACTCCTGTTGTTTATTTCAATGAACACAAAGCCGTGCACTTTAAATGGCACTTCAATTGCCATATTGGGTTTAGCAAAATTATCCTTCCATATCTGTGCACATTCTATCAAAGAGCAAAGAGAGGTGCCCTTATTAAACATGCTGTAATACAGATGGATACATTATCTCTCAAACAGAAAAGGTGTTTCACAGGAAGCCTGGGGAAGTCATGCAGATATTATCATATCAATATGCAGAGTTCTGTGGCAGAATGAGAACAGACACGAAAACAACATCACGTGCATCAAGTTGTACTCAAGTCATCGCTGTAATCTGTCAGTGAGTCACTCCCACCTGTAGCTTGTTGACCCATTCAACAGTGTGTGTGTGTGTGTGTGTGTGTGTGTGTGTGTGTGTGTGTGTGTGTGTGTGTGTGTGTGTGTGTGTGTGTGTGTGTGTGTTGAATATGGTAGCCACAAAGCTTAATTTCAACTGTGAATAAATGATTTATTGTATTTGAGATGTATTGAAGACGTACCAACATAAAGCACCAACACGTTACATTACGTTAAGTTTGACTCGTATAAAAGATATATAGTTTAAAATTTAGACATTCCTTTACTTCATTTTGTCTTTTTGGCAATCTCATCAGGAGCAGGATAGAGATATTAATGTATCTCTGTGTGTTCAGAGAGGTTTGTCTGGGACCTGAGCTGGAGGTGTAAGCAGACAGTAGCTTCTGGTAACTTACACTGTTGTCTCATGTTCCCTGTTGTGTGTTCTCAGCTGGCTGGTGTTAGTGGGGAAACCTCCGGTCAGGAATCACCTGGTGTGTTCACAGTTAGAGGTGTGAGGACAGGACTTCTGGAGTGCTGTGTGCCGTCACCGCGGCTAAGCTAACTATTGATGGTCAGTAAATACTGGACCTTCAAAGTATAGACTGGCTGCACATTACTGTCAACATCTCATGTTTTATTGACTCTTGTGTTAAATGCAGAAGTGGCGACATGTGACAGAGCTGTGCTGAGAAAAGTAACGTCATGATGGATAACTTGCCCAACGCAATGAATACACATTCAAACTTTCCTATCAAAATGCTGATGCAGTTGCTACAATGCACCCTGTAACTTAACAGTGACATTGCCGGCCTGCATGCACATGCCTGTCTGAGGACATTTATGTGCATACGTGTTGTTTGTGGCTATGCTGCTGCTATGCATGGTGACTCAATTCCAACGCTGTGGCTGAGCACAGGGCTGTCCTTGGCTGTCACTTCTCATCATTTGCCGGTCAGTGAGACAGCTGAGCAGACGGCAGCATATGAGCAGTGAGGAGATGGAGGGAGTGCTAGTGTTGAGTGACAGACTCTGGCATTGAGTGACTGCGTCCTGTTAGGATCCCTGTTGTCTTCATTGGGAGCCTGGCCCTCAAGGGGCATATAAAGAATGAAGAATAATGCTGCACATCTACAGTACGCGGCCACACACGTGTGTACACACACACACACACACACACACACACACACACACACACACACACACACACACACAGTAATACCAGCAGAAGCAGAGGTATCGGAATACATTCATGTAAATGATTTTCCACACATGCATAGACTCACACAGCCACACATGCAAAGTCAGAAAGTAAAATATTTCACTATGCAACTAACTACGCACACACACACACACACACACGCACACACAGACAAACAATCACACTGCTGTCTCCGTGCTATTGATATTCCTCACAGCTGTGGCCTTCATGCACTTACAAGTCATCATAGGCTGCCTTCAACTACCACATATAATGGAACTCTGTGGCACTTCATTCCTTTCTTCTCGTTTTCCTCTCGAGCAGAAATGTGAATGCATGCAACAGTTCATATATACTGTATATATACATATATATATAAATATATATGCACATGCTAGCACCTGTGATACAGCAACATGCAGCTACATTTAAAAGTGCATACACGCTCCAAGAAATGCAGACAGAAATACACCCCCATGTATTTAGCACCTCAGCAATACAATAAACTCTCTTTAAACTGAGAGGACCTTTCAGCCAGAAAGGTCTGTGATTAATGCAATGCATATATAAAATCCACAGGGCGCTGTAATAAATGGTCCCTCCTTGGGATTATTAGACATGTGGTTTTTCTCTGTGTATCAGCAATATTGCCTTATATATCCCAATCTCTCTCTCTACAGAAGAAAGCATCAGCGTCATCAGTGAGCACGCTGTAATACACAGAGGACTGTGAAGAGGAACCGCAGCAGCGCCTGTCAGAGATTCAGATGTTAGCTTCGAAGACTTCCAACAAGGTAACAGCGAGAACATTCGGGCGTCCGCATTCGCTGCATGATCCACTTTTGGACAAGCCGGCAGTGCTGCTCTTAAAGTGTAATGATCGGGGGGGCGACAAAGCGATAAATGGAGTAAGACGGATTTCTCGGAGCTCCTGCAGAATCCTTATTAATTCCAATATTTAAACGACACCTACATTTTAAATTGTGCTTTAAGCGCTCGGAGTTTATCACGAACAAACTAAAGCGCAGTGAAAAGGTCATTCGGAGTAAATGGCGCCGAAGCTACGAAAATACAAATATGACGGCTCGTCCAAAGCAAAGCCCGACACCTCGTCGAGCAAAAGGTCCTGAAAGCTCCAACTGTACGTCGTACAAGCGCAGCCGTGGACATCACATCCGTTACAGCTGGTATACCCGCCTCCTTAAAGACAGACATATCCTCTCTAACAACTTATATATATAATAATTATGTGTGAGACCCTCGCAGACGTTACCTTTCCTAGACGTCCCCTTAAGGGAAATGCCAATGGGTGAATAGAGTAGACGTAGCACAGGATATGTGCACTGAAGCACATCTGGTTACCTGGAGGGAATCTAAATGGAAGGTAATTACGAGATGTTTTCGGACACCAGGAATAGTATCTAGAACATATTTTATTCCTACGTATAAACTATGTAGATACAGCTCAAAGAAACATGGGGAAACAGTAGGAAGTTGCTGCAACTTAAATGTTTTTAAGGATCCCGATTGGTGAGCATTTATATGTATATACGTTATATGAGACCAGGTGGTAATGCAATGTTTTTATGTGGGAAAAGTGTGTGTTAATGTGTGTGTACGTTCTTTGTGTTTATAGAAACACAACACAATGTATCCCAATTGCAAGCGGTGACCGTGTTGGGTGAGCTCTCCAAAAACATCTTAATAAGTCCTTTAATTTGATATTCTGCTTGAGAAACATGATTTATAAGTAAGTAAGCACACTGTCAGTGGGATGCCTCAAAATATTAAGAAAATGTGCCTTTAAAAATAAAATACTGCAAGATTAACTTCAAGCAGAACCCCAATAAGGGTTTCTTGTGTTATACTGCCGTCATTGTCCAAGAGGTGTTGATATTATTTTTCTGGCTTTAAAAAAGAATCTCTACTTCCCTCATTTCTCTAACCCCTATCCTTAAATCTTCCCTGACAATCTGCTGTAGGCACAGGTTAATCAAACTGTTTAATATTGTTCTCAACACAAATACTTCACTTAAGTTATTACCTTCACTCTGGTCACAGCAGAAAAGCACCTTTAAAATGTCTTGACTACAAGGTAACTAACCTTTACCACTATACTAACAACGCAAAAGTGATTTATACATGCAATAAATTCTGCACAAAATCCAGAGACTTCCTGCTCTGGCGTGTTTTTTGTTTTGCAAATTCCTTGATAACCGTCTTTGGGTTTGTCGATGGATCCATGTCATCAACAAAGAGACAGTTCTGGATCGTGCCTTACGAGCCTCACGACTACAGAGTCAGACGCTGGTCCATTCTTTAGCACGAAGCGTTCCTGTTCTGCAGCCACATGCTCCCGTGTCCGATGCTCCTCATCACGGCCCGCGTTATTCACGCTCTCATTAGCACTGTGGATTGAGGCATTAATGTCTGCTCCGTGCATTTATACATTTTACATCTCAAATCCCCAGAGACAACACACAGTGGGTAATGTTTGTGTCATTTCTTTCACTCTGGTTACCTGCTGAGATACTGTGTGTGTGTGTGTGTGTGTGTGTGTGTGTGTGTGTGTGTGTGTGTGTGTGTGTGTGTGTTGCATTAGAGGAGGAGAGTAGCGCGTGGCGTGAGAGCTCTTTGTTTTCCAAAACTGCCAGCTGTGAGTTTCCCCAACATGAGAAGAAGAATACTTTTGAGTAGATTTAAATTGTTGCTGAGTTAGTGAAATGTCCAAATATGAGGTATGGAAGTTGTCCTCAAGTTTCTTTTACTTGCATAACTTATGAGAAAGACAATACATGAATCAAGCATTAATAACAGTCTGTATTGTTAGTGTGGATGCGTACATATATGCGACACAAGCATACACATATATACACATTCTTCTGTGCAGGCATGTGTGTCCATGTGTGTGTACTTCTTTCAGCTTGTGTGTGTTTATTCATCTATATTAAAAAAGCCCAACATCGTGTCAGCATGTGGCTCAGGATGACAAATCTCCTCTCACTATCTACAGCCACGCAGCTCTCCACTGCGTGGCCGGGGCCATGTTTCCTGCCTCTCTGACACACAGGCAAGCGGCCTGCCTGCTAAACTACCCCCGCTCCTCAAATGGAGTTCTCATTTTCAAGGGGAACGGCCGCACGCCATAACGCACTTTGTCTTGGGAATTACTTTTTCTCTGCCTGTGTGGCTCTCTGGGATGGACATGGCTGGCTGGCTCTAGGGGAGACAGATGGAGGCCGCTGGCTGGCCTGACACATGTTGAGAGGCTGTGATGAGTCAGTGACGAGGGGTGGGCGGGATAGAGAGGCACGGCACTCTGTCTATGTGATGTGTTGATGAGAGCGGGGAGAAGCGGAGGGCGGAGGCCTCGCTTGGCCTGGAATCTGCTGTAGCGAGACTCTAGATTGGAGTTGCACTAACCTGTAGAGTGAACGTGACTCGGATAGAAGAAGGACATGTTTCACCAACAGGCACAAATACAACATAAACCTATCATTGGTGATAATATTGTGCTGAAAACTGTTATTTAATAAAGTTAATCAATCATTTTCATTCCCAAAACAAAGCAACAATATGTGTAATTGTCTTTGTATTTGCGCATGAACAAGACTAAGAGTCTACAGGCGTGTGAGGCTGTACTCAGGGTCATCACTGCTTTAAGATAAATAAGCGTGTTGGAGCGCTAACGTTCACTACTCAGCACGAAACACAAACAACCCCTGAGGCTCATGGGAAAGACATGAGTTTTGCACATATTTGGTCCTAAACCAAAGTATTGAACAAATTGAAATGTTGACCCGATGACGGCACGAGGAAAAGTCAGAGGATCACAAGATTTACTACAATCCATCTTGCAGGGAACACGAACGTCAAATCTCACGGAAATCCATCCAATAGCTGTCGAGACATTTCACTCAAAACCCCCCAATGTGAACCTTCATGTGGCGCTACAGGAAAAGCAGAGGATCAACAAAGTCATTAAGATTTATCTTCTGGGAACCGTCACACAAACTTCATGAGCAGGGGGGGGGGGGGGGGTCACCAAAGTCAGAAGGCTTCATCCTCTGGGATCATAAACGTCTTTACAAAATGTCAATAACAATTAATGTAATAGCTGTTGAGATATTAAAGACCTGCAGAGCCATCCATCCAATAACTATGATCATACTTCCAGAACGCAGGTTTTATGACGTGGCCATAACAAATATACACTTTTTAAATAACTTTATTTCTACATTAAATGTTTCTCTTGAGGTTTTATTGCTCAAAACTAAATCTAAAGATTTCGACTGCAATGAATGTGAATAGATTCAGCAAATGGAAATACATACATTTAAACAGCTCGGGGTGGATTATGTTCCTACTGCAGACCTATTGTTAATTATTCAGACGTTGATAGTCTCGTATCATCTTCAGTGAATCTGAATATCATATAAAGTCATCACAAGACAGATCTTTCCATGAAAGAACTGATGACAGGGGTCTTCACGTGTCTGTATCCGCCTGCATCCAACACCAGATCTGGACTTCTACTCTACAAATGCAAACTGCGAACGGTAGCAGTCTTCCTTTGGTGTCTCCTGCTAGATTCCAGACCGTGGCATCGGGAGAGGAACTTGGGCTGCCTTAGGCAATGAAACAAGAGTGGCAGTAGGCATCAGGGTCGAGCTGAATAATTCAGCCCCCGGATCACAGTACATTTTCATATTCATATTTTTACTGGCATATTAATCTGAGCAATCCTTGCCTCCTCTGCCTTAATGCATCTTCCTCTTCAGACCCCATAAATATCCAAATCAACTAATGACTCCTCTTGAGGAATTAAAAAGGCATCATTAGCCGGCACCTGAAGGTTGGGTCTGGTGTACTGTGAGGACTTTGTTGACGCTGATTAGGAAAAACAGTCTCAAGGGTTGATCTGTATCACAGCAAAGTCCTATGTAATGAGGAAACCAGGCGCACGTTTAATGTACAGCATTTCCCTTTTTCACTATTATCAACGCATGGATTCAAAATGAACCACTTGCAAAGTTCTGTTGGCTTATGATTTAAAACTCCACACAATGCAAATCAGTTATGGGTGTCCAGACCATCCAAGAGATGGCAGAGGCACACAGCAAAGAATTTATACATTCAAATGTCTTTTTTATAGAATTACAGCTTTTATACAGACTGTAGTCCATCAGCTGTGATTTACATCACAAACGCCGCCTGGCAGCTCTGTAAAAGTCCATCAAACACTGTAAGAGACTAATCAATGACACATAGAGCCGTTTCAGCCGCTTTGATGTCGGCAACATGGAGACAACAAGTGTGTC
This sequence comes from Cottoperca gobio, assembly GCF_900634415.1. NCBI lineage: Eukaryota > Metazoa > Chordata > Actinopteri > Perciformes > Bovichtidae > Cottoperca > Cottoperca gobio. The sequence goes on from NC_041357.1 coordinate 26,598,203, forward strand.
GCACACTTCCTGTCTAGAGGTGATGTCTGAATCTATTCCAGAGGACACACACGATTCACAATGTTTCACAACAAATCAAACAAATTGTACTGTAAAAAGGGCAGTTATTCTCAAAAGCTTTCCAAAACAATCTCCTACTTTAGAGTGCTCTCTTTTAATTAAGCCGTTTCTCGTACAGGTGACACATTAGCGATGGTTTTACTCTCCCTTTGAGGGAGGCAGACCTGCAGGAGAATACATTGTACAGAATACAGCTGAGATGGATAATGCTCGTGGAACGGGCAACAGGTGTGCAAAAAACAGTATAGAAAGGGGGGGGGGAGGAGGGGCAACGAGGAAGATGTGGAGGCAGCAGAGATGACCCACATTGGTGTGACTCGTTATGAATTCGCAATGATGCTGCTGGGCTTGTTAGCACACGGCTGGGGAGACAGGGGTGATGGGAGATGCACAGTCGGCTATCTCGGCTAACCCCTCTGCAATTCTATTACACTTGTTTATAGCTCTTGGCAAACAGCGCACCAAAGATACTTTAGCTTCTGAGAGAAGGGCAGGGTTAAAGGGGGGGGGGACTACTTAGCATTTCACAAGGAGACAGAGAGGGCATCCGGAGCAAAGTGAGCACGCAGGGGAAGTGAGGGAAGAACAGATTGAAAGGTATCGATAAACCCGCTGCATGGTAATAGGACCAAACTGAATAAAACACACTATGGGATTAAATGTTATTATGGATTATGTTTGGTTTTTTTACTAATCTTTTTGTCGTATCCCTGGCACAATTTGAGAGGATTTGTCAAAATCTCCCTGGTCTGCATGAATATTGAGAACATTTCTTGAGTGATATTCCCTCTTCCAGTTTCAAGTGCTGTGAACAGTTTGACAGGTGCCAACTGTCACAGCTGATGTACATTCAGAACGTTACCCTCCATTGTTCAGCAGAGTGGGGATGATAATTGCACCTGCAAATGACCAACTCTCGTCTCTCACACACACTTTTTCCCCATGGGTCTTTCTCTGTGTGTGTGTGTGTGTGTGTGTGTGTGTGGGAGATGACGTAACCTGAGCACTCTAACATGTTTGGTTTAGGTGTTTTAAAATGACAGGACCTATTCGACCGTGTTATCCAGATGACCTCCAGGAGTTTAACAGGTTTTCCATTTGATATAAATATTGATATTTTCTGTAAATGATCTAAACTGCAGAAGCAAGACGGTGAACAAATCCTCACTTTACCACATTATCCATCAATCAATCAACAACAAAGCTTGCACAACGTCATTTTAAATTAAATTGCTGAATTATTTATGCATATATAGGTTGCATAACCTGATATTGAAGATGTTTTGTATGACCTGCAGCTTTGAGTTTATCTGCAATCCTTTCCCCTTTATCTTCCTGATCAAAGGCTGGATTCTGCTTTGACATGATGAACGTACATTTTTCTACCTCCCTTCCACAGCGCAAGATGAAGCCGCTTTTCTGTTGCTAAGAATCACACATTTCCTAAGAGCTCATGCAGAAACACAATCACAAATGAATCCATACATGCAGAGTAAAAAGTGGAAAGAATATGAGCGTATGAAATGATTAGTGCATTGATTGTACCAACTATAGCAGTATTCAGGGGGGGTTCAAAAGCAGCACACAGGTCAGAGTTTCTGCACGTGTTGAACAATTAATAAAACCATTTCATTTAACTATTTATCTCAGGTGTGACGGAGAGAAGCTGCTCTTGACCCACGTCATGTTTTTAATTTATTAGCAGGAAGAAATACAGAAGCACTATCTACTTTACAGAGAAAGACACCAGACGGGGCGGTGGGGGGGGTGTTTGAGTTAATGTAACAGCAACATGGATTTCCAGTGCAACAATAAATAAATGAACAAGTGATGCATCAACCAGTGGCAGTTATCGATGGGAGAATGATGACGCATTCATCAGGTTTCTCACTGCATATGGTTTCTATGCTTAAGGCAGTGGCAGCGTATAGAACGGCCATACTGTCCTGTCACACCGGGCTCACAGCAGGAGGTATAATAAGCAGAACCGAACCACGTTCTGGTGCAGAAAAGTGAAACACACATAATAGTTTTAATAGTAATATTGTCATTTTGCTCAGCTTTGCTTAAACACCTTAACGATGTCCTTTGCTGTGAAGACAACACTGCACAGCGTCCTGTGCCCCGCTGGATGCTCCACAAGTCAAAGCTTTTATTTATCACAGCTCGCTTCAGACTTTAGTCAGAAGAATTCTGCAGGAAAGTTCCAGATTGAGACTCAAACGTCTCCGACTGAAGTCCAGATAAAAAGGTTTCTTTCACTTTATGAAGAGGGTTACTGTTCCTCTGAAGGCGTCCAGCATTTATATTTTAATCAGTTTTGATTTTCATCATATGTGAAAAAAACAGTAACACTAACTATTAGCTTGGGCTGTATTCACACACACACACACACACACACACACACACACACACACACACACACACACATTTAGCTGTACACACACACACACACACACACACACACACACACACACACACACACACATTTAGCTGTATTCACACACACACACACACACACACACATTTAGCTGTACACACACACACACACACACACACACATAGTTGTATTCACACACACACACACACACACACACACACATTTAGCTGTATTCACACACACACACACACACACACATTTAGCTGTACACACACACACACACACACACACACATAGTTGTATTCACACACACACATTTAGCTGTATATACACACACACACACACACACAGCTGTACACACACACACACATTTAGCTGTATTCACACACACACACACACACATTTAGCTGTACACACACACACACACACAGTTGTATTCACACACACACACACACACACATTTAGCTGTATACACACACACACATTTAGCTGTATTCACACACACACACACACATTTAGCTGTATTCACACACACACACACACACATTTAGCTGTACACACACACACACACACATAGTTGTATTCACACACACACACACACACACATTTAGCTGTATACACACACACACACACACACACACACACACACACACACACACACACACACACACACACTAAATGATAGCGGCTAACATTGATCCACAATAAGGAGACTGAGGACTGTTGAGTAATTTCAGCTCAAACACTTGAATATGACACGGGGCCACTCTTCACAATGAGACCGCAGGCCCTCTCAGACCGGGGGGGCCCCTCTCCCTCTCAGACCGGGGGGGCCCCTCTCCCTCTCAGACCGGGGGGGGCCCCTCTCCCTCTCAGACCGCGGGGGCCCTCTCAGACCGGGGGGGCCCTCTCCCTCTCAGACCGGGGGGGCCCTCTCAGACCGGGGGGGCCCTCTCCCTCTCAGACCAGGGTGGGGGGCCCTCTCAGACCGGGGGGGCCCCAGTGCAGCCGCATGCACCGACTATGTTTCCACCACCGGTGAGGAAAGTAAATGAGAAATCAATCAAACACTTAAGCTTCATTTCATTGTGTAAGAGCGCTGATCCATCACAGGGTGTTATGGTCTGAGACAGCCTCTGCTCCGCTGCATGCTGCACGACTGCTGAAGAAAGAAAAGAAAACACTCGCAGACAAACACACGCACGGGACTGAAACACCAAAAGGTCAGCAGACAGGCAGGGGGAGCGACTGGTGTCGTTGTAAGACAGGCTGGGCCTCTGAGCTTTCTGTCCCTTAGTGTTTGTCTGCGACAACTGGAAATGGTAAACAGGGCACAGTGTCTGGCCGTGCATATTGCAGATGCCAGATGTGCCTTCACATTCAGTTTCAGCCATCATTAATGAGCCTTTTAGTGAGTGATTGCATTCTATTAGTGGAAATACTTCCACTATACATACATTTCAATAAATGATGCCACACATGAACTGCCAAGGATCTCCTACTTTATTCATGAATATGTGTTGACAACTGCAATTAATCCTCCTTTGATTCTGCGTCATGTTGTCGTGTGATTTCTGCACACAATAGTCCTCACACTTAATAATTTAGCGCATCAGTTGAACACCAAGAACATGCAACTTTCTTCTCTGTCTGTCCACCATTTTAGTCCTCAGTCAAAGCAGAGAGAAAGAAACACGTCACAACTACACCACAGTGCCACACGATGGCCAGGAGAGGAAAAGCATAATGGATGTAGATTAATTAAAAAGGGGTTATTCCAAAAACTGTGATTCATCTGTTAACAAAGTGGGAAGAAGGTTGTGCAAAGATATTCGGCTGAAATTGACAGGAAGTACAATCCTTTGGCCCGTAAATCAGCCGGTTAGATTTTAATGATGATCAGGATGTGGAGTTTCTACCATTTGTCAGTATTTTTGTGCTGCTTGGAAAGTATCATTATGCTAATTAGTTTGAGAGTCTAACCCTAAAAAAAGCAATGCAAGCATCCAGTGTTATGGATTCTACATGTTTGTGATTTTAAGACCCAGTTAAACCCGCAGCCAGTCCGTCGCATCATTTGTGACGTGTCACGTTTAAATACAGACTCAGCTCTCTGCTGCTGGGAAGGTACAGTTATAGATCAGACAATAATATAAAAGATACATCAACTATCCACATGATGAGGAAGAGTGTCAGACATTTATGAAAATTATTTCCACCCTGTCGTTCGAAGACGGGCGCAAGAGAACGACTACGAATGCTGGTCAGCTGATATGAATATGGTTTTTGTTTTCAGCATGCAAGAGCAAAACTGCTTGTAGAAGACAGGAGCAAGTGTGTGTGTGTGTGTGTGTGTGTGTGTGTGTGTGTGTGTGTGTGCAGCCCTTTGAGCGGCGAGGGGAATTGAGGGTATTGAGGACTGAATGAGAGCTAATTAGTGAAAAGGAAATGGTGATGTATTGCTGGAGGAGGAGTGGCACTCTTCGGGGAGGAGGGAATATGATCCCACACACAATCTTTCACAATAAAATTAAAAGTAACTTTTTTTATTCTTCCAGAATTTATTTCTAATATCAGGATATTTCATATCTCTATGCACTTTTATCAATATCATTGTTTTGTTTACCTGTAGCTGGAAATACAAACAAACAACTGTCCTTCCAAACATAAAGAAAACGACATGTTCTCCGTAGACGTCTCGTTAGTTATTGATAAACACAGAGCGACCGTCAGCGACATCACAACAACTGGAAGTGGGGGAAACCAGCTGGTGCTCCGTCCTAAACAAAGATCTCTTAACGTTTGCATCACAAAACACCACAACAAGATATCTGGACTATTCTTTCAAAGGCAAGGAATCACATAAAGGCCAAACATCAGCATCCAGTGTCACTTATTCAACACCAACGAACCAACAGTAAGTCTTATCACCTGATTTGTATTGTTGAGGTTGAGCAGCAGCTGGAACGCAGACTTTGCCACTTTTTTAATTTGGGTGATTGTCTCTTTTGTGTGCGACATAATGTATTTTATTTAGTCTTTTCTATTACATATACAACTGACAGAGTGAGTCTCCTCATGAATAAGTCAAAAATACTCCAATATTTACGAGACGTGTGTTTGCTGTGTGGAAAGCAGAAGGATATAGAGCATCTGTATTGATCGTTGTTATCCGCCTCTCTCCATTTCATTATAAAAAAGATCCCGTGCACATCTTGCATCGATGGCTGTGAACCCAGAAACTGGGGAAGGTTGCCAAAAACAGAACAATAATAAAGACTGCTGATCCCCGCTGTATCAGATACATATGAGTATGATAGTTTATTGGGAGGTAAACAATTCAAGTCAAATAAAATGTATCTTTTTTTCATTTAGTTTACTCTGGATAGGAAAGCCCAGCCTGGTGTGTGTGTGTGTGTGTGTGTGTGTGTGTGTGTGTGTGTGTGTGTGTGTGTGTGTGTGTGTGTGTGTGTGTTAAGGCATATGTTTGCTCGTGTCCAACTAGAAAAAAAATGACGTTCTATAAAACGTCTCCATAAACGGCATGGCACAATAAATCCAAGGCAGAGATATTAAGTGGAACCAATATTTAGTTGGACCCACTCCAGATTCCTAGTAAAACTCACGAGTCGGGATGACCTTAGCATTAGAAAATATATATTTTACAAGGGGAAATAATCCAATTCCCTTCCAATGAAGGCATCACTGACATGGAGCTATCTGTGCTTTGCACCCGGGCCTTGTGTGTTTTGTAATGTCAAGAATAAATAAAAGAGGATGAGGTGACGCAAGCTGTTGCTGTGTTCTAAGAAGGAAGCCTCCCATATGTGCAGAGTGACTGAGCGGTGAAGCTACAAAGGAAACACAAGGACAGTTTGTGAGAAGCATCTTTCCAGCGTTGTACTGCAGCAGACATGTGCAACTGCTAGGAAAGGAACCACATCCCATCGCAGTCGTCCAATTCCACACGGAGCTTTGTAATGTGACGTAACATTAAAAGTTTGATGATGTCCTAAGATGACACAATGTGACTGTGTACTTAAGAAAAGGACAACATAGAATGTGAAGCACTTCTTTGTATTATTTAAAGAGATCAAAGAAAACATGCACAAGTGACTTTATTAAACTGCAGCGTATTCACCCAATTAGCACCAGCATAACGTTTGTGATGCTAGTCATAGAAACCACAGAGGACTCCAGAACTAATTCATGTGCATGGAAGATGCACCTAACTTAAATCCCCTCTGCATTTCTCTTTACAATTATGCAAAGGAATGCACTGAGCCTCCGGCTGTTCGGTACAGTTATCTGCCAGAACCCTCTGGAAGCTGCCGTGCATTGCTCAAGATGTTGCCATTATGAATGTGCTTTATTCTTACAGTATCTCCTTTAGAAAACTAATTCTATATTAGGGTAATTGCCTCTGGTGGGGTTATGCTGGGCTGTTTTGTTGAAGAAAATGCTGATGAAGAGGACGGGGGAGAGAAAAAGTCATGCTGGCCCTCCCTCCCCATTTCTGTCTCTCAGTCAGATGAGGTCATCAAACACTAACCTGCTTTGTATATTGATGTTTGATGCAACAGCCATGGGTTTTTGGACACCCTGTCCCCAGAGACTGCTCGGCTAGAGGCAGATGAAGACTTCATCTTGATTTGAAAGAGCGATAACACCCTCAATAGAACTGTGACAAAGGCTAGATAGGCAGTGTGAGAGGAGATAGTGAGGGAGTGTAGACGCCAGCAGAGAGGAGAAGACAGGAGAGGAGCGAGGCAGAGGAGGGGACTGTGAGATACACTGTGCCTTTAAAGCACCGAGCCCCTCCTCCACAGAGCCGAGCAGAACAGCCGAGTGGTGCTGGCAGGAGCCTGAGCCCCACGATAAACTCTGGCATCAGCTTCCCTTCATCCGGCAGTCAGCGAGGACACAGTGAGGGCGCAGGGGCAGAGAGACGGGGACGGAGAACGGGAAAGTGCAAGAGTGACAGAAAGGGGGGGAGAGAGAGACGACAACAGGCAGATAGGCAGAGAGGGAGAGGCAGTCATAGGAATCACACAGCTGCTTCTTCACAGCAGCAGCTCAGCCGTTCTGTCTGCTGCCTCCCGGTGCAGGCGGACGCTGACGGGGATGACGGGTGGCGTGTTTTTCGGCAGCATAGTTATCTGAGTGATGGTAGCGGCCGCGGCGGCATCACAATTCAAAGCAGGAGCTCTGCTCGCCACTCTGGCTCTTAGTCATCTTCAGCCTCCTCTCTCCCTGCTCAGAGTGCTATCAGGGCCATTCATCGCTCCCATCTCATGCCTCCTGCCTCCTCCTCCTCCTCCACAGCTTCATCCTCCACTTCTACTCCTCCTCTGATGAGCCACAGCCTCAGAGTGAAATAACCCTGCTGATAGAAGCTTCTCTCTCTGTCAAGACAGTAAGTAGGGGAGAGAGGGAGAGAACTGTGTGTGTGGGAGAGATAGAGTGCGTGTGTGTGTGTGTGTGAGAGAAATGAGAGGAAGACAGAGCAGCAAGGCGGCGAGAAGAGAAGATGTTTGTGTGTGCGACAGAGGGACTGCTAAAGAACCAGCAGGTTGTGTGTAGCTTGAATGATCCTGCTGTGCGTGGACAGTGCGCTCTGGGCATAGCAACAGCAAAGTGATGCACAGGAAAGGTGAGTAGGTGTGTGTGTTGTGGTGTGTGCGTGTGGAGGTGAGACGAGTGCCGCTGAAGCAAGAGATGCATTTTGACAGCAGCTCAAAAATCATCAACGCAGTTAATTGCCGTCCGTCTCCGAGTCTCCTTCACTCTATTGTTGTTGCTTTTTAATGCCGCTCTGACTTAGAGAAGAGGGAGGAATAGAAAGGGAGGGAGGATGAGACATGAGAGAATAAGTGATTGCTTTTTTTCTTCCCGTCTGTCCAGGTGCCATGTGTGATTGGCCGGCGCACCCCGTGGCAGTGGCATCGCCCTGGATTTGGCGAGAAGCTCTCCCCCCTGCTTGTTCTCTGGGGTTCCTCTGGGAAGCTTTCATGGGATGTATCTCTTCCTGCTGGATGCCACTGAGCTCTCTGCCTCTCTGAACAGAGTCCACACAGAAAAACATACACTACTCGGATAAGAAGTAAAATAATTAACCAATCACAGCACAAGGAGGCAGACCGGGTTCCCTTAGCAACAACTGAAGGAGAGAAGAGAATCCTTTTCTCTTTCTGCTCCCTTGGTTTTTGGGCACACCCCTGTGGACTGCTGTGGGTCAGTGTTCTCCGAGAGGACTTGGAGAGCGCTGTTGCATAAGACAAGCTGCCACCCATATTCCAGGGGAAGGTGCTCCTTCGACTTCCAGCCCCCTTTGTAACTGTGTCTCATGGACACCATGATTTTTTTGTTATCCCTCCAAACATTCTCATCACAAGTCACGTTCCGCTGGCTTGGAAATCAATTCATTGTGATCCCACGCCACCTGGAATAAGCCCTGCTTTGGAGGGGGGGGGGGGGGGAAGAGATTGGACGCTGTGTGAAAAGACCCACACCTACCTTCCTCTCTTTCATGGACGAGAATTGAAGGACAACATGATTAAGTCATCGTCTGCAAAGAAACTGGATGTGAAGCAAAGTTTATTTTGATGCAAGTTTCTACTGAGAATCTTTTTAATTTGTTCCTGGGGGAGGAAACGCCACACAGCACAGAGGAATATTCCCCTTTTTCCTAACAGGATCCGTCCTTTCTCTCCTAACAGACAGTAGCCCTCACTGAAGGACTATATTTAGAAGGCAAATCTTGTCCCTGCTGGCCAACGATAATGTAGAACACGATCATTTTGAAAGTTGAGCCACTGCTGGGAGTTCTATTTTTCTATCTACGTTGGATAGCTTTCTCTATAAAAAGGGTTAATATGAACCCATGTTCTGCTCTCACTTTTGTATGTTAGCCTGCCATTATGTCACTGTGTCTCACAAGTAAAACAGGCCGTACAGGACAAGTGGAAGTGGGGAAAAGTCTCTTCCCTGTATAGACAGGCGTTTTAAATAGCATCTCCTTGGGAACAATTTCAAACGTACAAACTGACACATGAGATGAGTTGGCTCAACACGATTATGTAAGAGCTTCATACCAGCCCATGTGTTTTGCCTCTTCCTTTTCCATGGATTTACAGCTTTGGACTTTTCCCATTCTCATTTCCTCTTCGTTTTTGGAAGCGTCTATCCGAGGGCATGGATGTGTGACCCTGTGCCGAGTGTGCGGGCGAGGCAAGGTGTTTTGGCTGCCCAGGTGCTTTTAAGATGTTGAGGTCTCCCTGCGTGGCCGGGGCCCCTGTTCGGATCAGTAGCACTGAGGCTCCTTGTAGCCAAAGACATGGACCCCGAATCGGCTCCCCCACGCCCTCAGCCTGTTGGCCACTGGCCCCACGTCGCCCTGTAAAGGATGTCCCTCAGCAGAGCTTCGGCCCGGGACACCTCTGAGACCCCCAGCCCGAGAGAACTCATCCGCAGCCACATGAAGATGGTGATCGACCAGCTGGACGGCATTCTCAAAGAGCTCAAGGATGTGGCCAAGGAACTCCGGGAGGTGAGGTTCAAAATCAGCTTACACATATCAGGCTTCTGGGGGGGGGGGGGGGGGGGGGTGTAGCGAGGAACAGGGAGAGGAAGAGACGGAGGCAGGGAGAGAATGTGGTTGCCAGGTGGGTGTGCTTCTCGAGTAGGCTGCATTTAATTAAGTGTAAAATATTTTTTTCGCAGCGAGGAGATTTTGATTAAGATTTGAAAGTGATGAGATTTCACTTTTTTTCCTCCTTTTTTTTGTTGGTAGCAGGAGAATATTGTTGATTACAACCGCAGCAAGGCTGTCTTCCTTTTCCAATCAAACAAATGCTTATCGCCAATTACAAATGTCCTTCATGTGTTCAGTGGTGTCTTGTGGGAGGTACAGTAGATGTTAAGAGCAAAGCCAGGCTGAAAGGAAACACAGAGGCAGGCTTAGATAAGATACAAGTCTTAGCGCCGCAATAGTTATATAACCATTTTGTTAAGGATCAGCTGGATTCCTACTGTATTTTTGCAACTGCCATGGTAACACTGGAAGTGTGTGTGTGTGTGCGTGTGTGTGCGGTACACAGTTTGAAAAAGGATCAGCAAAGAGAGACACCGTGCATATGCTCTTACATGCAAGTATATGTTCTAAACAAACATGTGTGTGACGGCTGACGAACAGAGTCATGTGTGTGTGATAGTGCAGCCCTCATCACGTCTTTAGGATCTTTCCTCTGCAGTGTCCTCAAAGCTGGGAGCTCTTCCCACAAAGCTCCTCTAAAGAAAGAGATAAAAGGCAAGAGAGAGACGGAGACAAATGAAACCAGAGCAAACAGTTGTGTCTGACCCATCCCACATCCTCCGAGCACATCACATGATTAGCCTCCCACCTGCTTCTGATCAGGGATGCAGAGGGAGTGTGTGTGTGTGTGTGTGTGTGTGTGTGTGTGTGTGTGTGTGTGTGTGTGTGTGTGTGTGTGTGTTTCTAAATGTGTTAAAGAAGCGAAATGGTTAATGGTAGCGCATGTAATGACCTGAAGGAGGAGGAGGGTTTTGAACAGCCCAGGGGGGGGTGGGGGGGGAGTTCTGCCATAACTCACTCCATCACCACACAAGAACCCCCTCCCGACTCCCAGCTCTGGCCCACACACCATGCTCTACTTTATGTACTTGCACAGTTGGAGGTGCATGGGCACAGCTCACGGTGCACCTTCTCTCTGGTGAGCAGGAGAAGCCGGCCTGTGCGCGAGTGATTGATGATTATGGGACAACTGCAAGTGGAATAATGCTGGCTGGAGCTATTTATAAACAAAAACACGGTCTGTGCCTCTGCCAGCTCCAACGCATATTACCATTCTTATCCCAGACCCCATTAGAGAGGGCTCGGCACAGAGGCTCAAATGTCATTTTTTATTGGGAGAGCACAATCCCACATATTGAAATGGCTAAGGAATCATATTAGCTGCAGTGCCAGTCATAACGCTGGTTTCAATATCCTGCAATTAACTGACCTATGAGATTGCAGACGGAATCAAAGGCAGATGAAGAAGCAGAATCAGTGTAGCGCCATCAGATGCATGGAAGCCTAATGTTCCATAAAATCTCTCATTCTTGGCCACATGAAAGGAACAACATAATAGATAACAACTGTCACATAAATAAATGATGACTTGCCGTGTGAATGTAGTGAAATAAATAACTCAGTGAAGGAGCAGTAATGACTGATTATCACCCACAAGGTCTTCGGGGAACTGGAGATACCGCAGTGCTCCGAGGAGTTAAAGCTGACACTCCAAAGCACGAATCTGCCCAGAAACGAGGAAGTTACTGGTCTGTTACGATACTTACTGCACAGCACTGTATCACAGCTCAAGAGCACATGCGTACAGTGTCACGAGCAGAATTCAAAAGGGGATAAAACATCTCATTTCTACCCATCATTAGTCACACTGCAATAGAATCTGCCTGCATTCAATTTTCTGATTGTTCATTGCCTCAAATGTGCGACATCGCATATTGCAGTCTCCATTCAGACCACTCAGTTCTTTACATTAATTAAAATGTGAAGTTTTGGGAGGTCAAGTAAAGTTTTAGCCATCTGGTCTTCATGGTCTTATGCGTCAACCATTAAAAAAAAAAAATGTTTATCCTGCAGATTATTTTGGGAGTGCAGGGAATAATACTTTGTATCACCACATTTTAAATTTGTTGTTCAAAGGTTACCAGTTTCTTTAATTGAATAAATATTTCAAGCCCCAAGGAAACAATTTAACAAGGCCCACGGGGCAAATCTCACATGCACAAAAGTAGGTGACACAGAATTGTTTTTAAATACATTTAGTAAATGAAGTTGCTTTGCTTGGTTTGGGAGAAAGTAGAGCACTTTGTGCGGCTTGGGATCTTTCCAACGTGAGAATGATCCGTCCCAAATTACTAGTTTCTTCAGCACAATGTGGTATTGGATAACTGATATTAACAAGCACCGATAACTAAAGTGATTAAATACTGAACACAGACTCAGACGTTCCCCTCCCTGATTGTTCCCCAACGTGTCTTGCTTTCATCATAAAGCCACAGAAGTCCTAACACAGGGGTCATCCATGGGTCTTATCCTTCTTGTCTGCAAGAATTAATCATCCTGAGTTTGGATCCCTTCAAAAAAAACACTCTGTGCAGTCTAATCAAACCCTGTGGTGAACGTAGCATTACATTTGAATCACTGTCAGGTAAATGGGATTTGTTTTCTTCCTGTGTGGCAAAAACATGACATTCAAAAATGTAGACAAACACTTGTTTTGACGAACTCACATTCTGCGTGTTTATTTCCACAAGTTCTATTTCAGCAACGAGAAAAAAGAGCAATAATGAATTAAAAACAATACCGTGGAAATGTCCATTTAAGTACGTGAGAGCGGCGTCAAATCTTCACACTTTATTATTTATTTTCTTCAATGGTATCCATCATAGTGCGCTGGTGTCCTGGTAACTTAACGCTGGTTAGGTAACATTAATCTATCGTCTCTCAAACACGTACAATATATATAATTCCTACTCTTTGGAATAATATCTACAGACATAGCAGCCCATGCCATGTGTGCGATTTGTTTTTTACAAATAAAAACGTAGTTAAGTATAGTCTGTCTCTACAACTATGCATTTACTGCATTATGAGTACATGTGAAATGTGTACACATAAAGCTGTTTTATTAGAGAGATCATTGCATCTATGAATGTATGTAAGTATGTAAAGCATCCCAGTTGCTTGTCCTTGCTACAGCACAGTCTCACACAATAAATCTCCTTTTACATGTCAAAGACAAATGTACCACGGACCACACATAGTTCTCCAAGATTGTTCCCTTCAAAAGCCCATTACAGTCAAATGCAGCCCGTCTTACTTGTGAATCCCATTACAGGCTCCACGACAGGTAAAATGAGAAGGATCTAGAAGGAAGGACGTTAGAAGGTAATCTACTGATAAACTACTCCATTTGTAATAATAACACTGGCAGCAGTGGTAACTCCAGAGGAAATAATTCATTTATGTATCAGTTCAACCTTGGACTTAGAAGTTTGAGGATAAACAAGGGAATATAATGGCTCCAAAAAGAATGCAAAGCAACCTCTCTAATTTCTGACGTCGAGCTGTTCCTTCTGCTGAAACCGAATTTCACTGCAAAAAAAAAAAAAAAAGGGCAACTAAGGAAACGCAAATGTAGGAGTGCACTCATGTTGGTTATTAGAGAGATACAGACTGGTAAATTGAAAGAATTTAATGAAGCGCAAAAAAAAAAAATAGGAAAAAAGAGAGCGAGAGAGAGACTGGGGGAGAAGATGCAGCAGCATGGACAGGGAGGGAGGGGGGGGGGTTGGCAGTGAGCTACACAGCTTTATATGGAACCAAACTGGTTGATGGACTGTTATTATGTGGATGTAGTTATTATGCAGAATCATACCACGAGCAGACGACGCTGCACGTCTGTGCATGGCTCAAGACAAATGAACACAGGAAGGCAATCAGGACTCGTAGAATTAAAGCTCCAAAAGAGAAGAGTGAATATAAGCCGGACAAAGAGCAATTATGAGGAGCGGGAGTACAGCACGTCCAGGACACTGGCCTCTATCAGTCAGTCGTGTGGTAGCTGTCTGCACATGCCCACACATCCTGTTTCTACTCAGCTACAGGCCCGACGAGAGAGCGAGGCAGCAGGAAAGCACCGGTGTCAGGTGAAAACTGCATCTTCCGAATGTCAGCTGTTTAGGAATGAAGTCCTAAACCCTTTATTAATGAGACTGGCTACCGTGCAGTTTTAGAGCTATATAATGGATTTTTGATGAATGCGTTTGATCTCCTGAAAATCAGCTGTGATGAAGCAGCAAGACTATCAGCCTTTCAGCTTTTGCTTGTTTCTAGAACAAAGAGTCAACTTTGTGCTCGACAAGCTTAGCCAACCACTGAATCTGCAAGAGCTCATCTCATTTAAAGTCACATTAAAGAAATGGGGTTCTCTATTCAATTTCTATTCATCACCCTGTACCAGCTAGCAGCATGATCCCATTGGCCCGGCTGTTAAATCAAAGCATTCTGTGCTAAAATGGAGTCTGTTAAAGAAAACTGCTCTGTGAATGATGCGAAGGCTACCGTGTGCTGCTTCTTCATATCTGAGGAATGCTTAAATGCTGCATTGTTAAAGCCTGATGTGGTATCCAACAGCTGGCCCCAGATCAGCCAGCCAGCGGTGCGTCCTTATCGACACCGAAACCAGTTACGACACATCCACATCGAGGGGGCAACCACAGTCCCTTATCTGCTGAAGCTGCCGCGCTCAGCACCGAATCTGTTCCAAACCCAGAGGCAGCCCAAGGGAGACCAAAACCAAAATCAAAGGGCCATTTTCTTTTTCTTCTTCAGGGGCCACATCCTCTCCTCTCTCTATGTTTCCCCCTGCTGCTGCTGCTGCTGAGCAGGGCAGGGAGCAGAAAACTGCTTAGCACGAAGACTTCAACATTCAACCATGAGGGGGGACTCCAGTAATCACTCGCTCTCTCACTCGGGGAGTAGAACAATATAAAGGACGCTGGTGAACACCATGAAATAGTTGATCCTATTACAAGGGAATATTATGGGGAACGTTTTAGGGCATGGCAAATATATTGGGAAATGTGATGATTCTTGTGGGGGCAATGGCTCTCTGCAGAGGCACGTACTGTAATAGAATATATTTTAGAATTATTAAAGAAAGAAGTAATTATAGCAAGTATTTACAAATTCCAAATTTAATCCTTATTTCAATATCATAATTATAGCCGCAGGGTTGGGAAAAATAATGCGGAAAGCAAGTACGTTTCATTAAGAAGTGCTTCTACCGTGCACGCTACAGTAACGTCACTGTGAATACAGACATAGAGTCATTTAAACGATGAATGATGACTTCATGTGGCTGAATATCACACAATCTTGGCGGGAGGTTGTGCTTCTTTCCGTTTGTCCAAATGAATGCCCTTAATCAGAAATTACAATCAGTCACAAAGCTGTGTCCTGGTGGATCAGCTCCCACAAAGCGACCATTCGGACTTGGCCACCAGCGCTGTGGGTTTACTGCCCAGTTGACCACAGCCCAGTGATCTCCATTGACGACGGCCCAGTCTGTTCTCCACCAGAGAGTCCGTTTAGTTCAGATTGAGGCAGGTTTTGGCGCGACCTGTGTGAACATGTCGACCGGCTGTTCTAGCGAGCCAACATCGCTCTGTGGGCAGCGCTGAAAGCTTCAGCGGTCACACAGGAAAGTGCTCTTCAACATGACGTACCTGAGCCGAAGGGATTCTTCTCATTAAAAGCCATTTGGGAAGAAATGACAAGTGCCCGCCTGCTGTGCCTGTCAATTTGTTCTTCCTCGTCTGACCTCTTTTGTGTGTGGAAATTAAATTCCTAAATTAAACTCGGTGACGTGCCTCCAAGCGGAGTTCTCTTTACTCGGGAAAACAACAAGAACAAGGTACCTCAAGCCTTATCTATTCTTTGCTGAACATTAAACACCCTGCCATCTCCACACCTGTGTTTCTGCCTTGAGCTGAGCTCCACATAAATCCACTTGGAATGAATCAGAGGCTCAATTATTCTCCGGACTGATGAAATGCTGCTTCTGGATTTGAAGTGAAAATGTCACATCATGTCTTGGTGGAACTGGTTTTAAATGGAATCTGACCTGAACACAGCATGATCACGTGACCCCTGTGACCCCAGATCATCTGATACAAATATAGCCCATCAAAACAGAGGATGATAATAATATGTGGCATTTAGCTGAAGTTTTTACCAAGGTAGCAACATCAGAATGTAAGGTCGATTGTAGTGCAGGTCGATCGCGCACCGTTAAAAAATATATACACATATATTCCCCCAACGGAGCCCTGCGCCACTGTTTCACTCCCGCACACACACCTAAAGTCCCCGTTGCAGCATTTTTCTTTTATCACAGGTAGATCACTTGGACCTGGTCATTTCAAAAGTAGCTCATAAACCCAAAAGGTGTGGGCAACCCCTGGTCTAGATCCCCATAAAGTCAAATCAATTGTAATTGAATCAATTAGTTTATATAGCCTTAAAGGTCACCACAGCAAACAACGCCCTCTGTCCTTACAGCACATTACAAAGTATCAGCTATGAGGAATGACAGGGAATGAAAGGAGGCCGTAAACAACGGGTTAAGACTTCAGCAGCATCTAACCTTGAGATCTGTGAAGAGAATAAAACGGCGCCACGCAAAGCATTCCCCTGAGCCTCTTTTACCTGGCTCTGCTGTGGGGCTCCAGCTTCTTTAGGATGCAGGCCCAGCATATTGACTAGCCCATCATGCCTGTAAGACCCACTGGATTAGCTGGCCCTTTGAGCTCTGCCTCCCTGTGCGAACTCTCCACTCAGCACAGACTGTAATGAGGGCTTTAGGTTAGACCTCTGCTGAGGTAAACACTCCAAAAATTGCGCTCATCTAGCTCTTTGATTTTTATCAACTAACACGACTACTGTGGGCGAGTTACAGATAAAGCAGTGAATAATTTTTTTTTACCGAGCTTGTTTGTACTTTGTGATTCAGCCAAAAAACCCTTTTGCTTGTCCCCTAGGCAAGGATAGAACTGAATAGGATGAAAAAGGGAGTTAAAGGCAGGGACAAGGAACACAGAATGTGCAAGAGAGATGGAGAGAGAGAGAGAGAGAGAAGAAAGAGAGAGAGAGAGACAGACAGAGACAGTAATAGATGAAGGGTGGATGGAGATAATGGTTTCTCCTGATGCACAGAATTGCGACAGACTGGGTGGAACAGCTTAGATCAATTGTTGCAATTGTGCCCGTTCGTGGGCGTGTTTGGGATTGTTTTGGCCTATCTCTGTGCTGTGAATAAAACCAGTAGGCTGTAGTTAATGGTGTGAAAAATGGCATCCATCGAAGTGCACAAGCAGCCTCCGAGAATAGCTACGTAATTTCATTGTGTCAAAGCATACTGTACGCAGAGAGACAGCTTGCTCTCCATTAGGCCGTCAGACTCCCTCTTCTACCTGGTGTGGATACTATTTTATCATGAGTACATATGCACCTAAAGAATAATGACAAATACAAATTATTAATGTAAAGAGACGTTTTGTTTCCCTCCATTTGCATTGCCTGTGAAAGTGCTCAGGGCAGCGTGGGCCGAGCCACTTACCAAGTGCAGCAGCTTAATCCAGCTCCAATCTTTGGAACTGTGTTATACTGAGGGATCATCAGGAAAGCTTTTTTTGTCCTTCCTTTTATTTTTAGCCGTAGTCTGTGATGCATCATAAATCAACCCAGTTTCCAATGAGATTGTTCAGTTTTAAACAGCAGAAATAGCTGAACTGAGATAGCTCCGGATCCTCTGGCCTTAAAAAAACCGTTATGCACAAAGCATGCCCATTCTTCCTGACATACAACGTCAAGCAGATGCACACAGATAACTCACAAGTGCTTATGAATATGCAACGCTTATTTGAACCGTGGAAAACTGATATTGCATCTAGTAGTGTGTTCGGGAAAGGATGATGTTTGGATGTCTTTCACTTTAGTATAGAATTCCAATTAATTGCAATAAAAAAAAGTATATTTGTGCGTAATTTGTCATTATTAAAACAAATAAGGAACCAGAGAAACACTTCGCCTGTAGAATCAATGGGTGCTTGTAGTTCGACGTATTAAAACTCTTTCATTCATTATGAGGGAGGAAAGAAATCATTGAAACGTTCCAGTTTTGTCGACTTATTTCGACATTCAATGAAGGATGAAGCTCGGCCTTCTGTTTACCTTGTTATAAAGTAAATGTGTTCCCATCTTATTATCTCAAAACACAAATGTCCAATGATTGTATAAGGAAGTTGTCAAAGTTATACATGAGCGTAGACTCTGGTCATTTATTACTGAGCACATTTCCCCAAACACCAAACACACAGAGGACAACATAAGGACACGCCGCGGTGCAAAACTCTCCGTTTTAAGGTCTATAAAGTTTGGCATAACATCTGCCAGGTTGTTATGCCAAGTCTAAGTCTTCACTTAGACTTGTTTTATTGATCGTGTTGAAGTCAACACTTTGTCTTTGGGGATTTGATAGTTACAGTTGCACATATGGATACTCGCCTTTTCGTCTACAGCTGACTTTGGCTCCTGAAAACGCTTGTGCATCTGCAAGCAAGTCAACGCGTGTGGAGAAACGACTGGAGAACGCTCCTCCTGCACATTGTTCAACAAAGCTATAAACTAGACACGGAGTAAAATTAACTTTAGAATAATTACATCATTCTTTAGTGTTTATTTTACTGCCACAAATCAGAGCAGATGTGATGGTTGTGTTACACCGCCACACAGTCTAATTATCAACAGGTGCTCAGAAAGTCATTACTATAAATAAAACTAGTTTAAAGTCTGAAGTCTATTTAGCAACTAAATTAAATCTGATCTTCAAAAACGCTGACTGAATAAACCCATATGTTTTCTAATGTTTCAACAACACCTTGCGTACAAATGAGGAAATATTCTGATTTATAAAACCTTCTGTTCCTTTTATGAATCCCAAATCAGCTGGAGACGTGTGCACGTTGATCAGACTCACGCCCCGCCTTCTACACGCTCACGTTCAGCCATAAAGGGTCAATGCAAAGCACCTCGTCAATGTTTATGCACAGAAATGGAGGTGCTGGTGGAAGATATGGTCCCTGATCATTTGCTCCTCACAATTCTTCCATTCATGTAGCACCAACAGTAATCGGTTCGTGCAGCATGTTGCATTATGGGTACCTCCTGCTATATTTATCTGTTTGCAGCAATCACACTGATTACTTCTCAATTTGCCAGAATGATCGGGACACTCAGTGATATATCCCCGACTCTTGGGTAACATTTGAAAATGTAAGTTTGATACAAAATGTATTTATTTAAGTTTTGTTTTGGCAAACTTTGCTGCCATTATGGTCAGGACTCATAATGAGGACATGGAGCGCAAGGAATGTCCGATCAGCTGAAGTTGTGCCGGGTGAGGTGGCTGGAGGACGCCGAGTGTGTGTGTGTGTGTGTGTGTGTGTGTGTGTGTGTGTGTGTGTGTGTGTGTGTGTACTGGAGACACAGTCCAGTGATTTTACACACAGAGATTACATGGAAACTAATATCCTACTTGGTGCACAGTATAAGTTATTGAGACTCTGTGTTCTGCTGTTTTTTTTAAATGCTATTTGATGATTATTTCATCAGCTGCTGCTGCTGCTCCAAAACCGACCCGGAGGTGCTTCTGGACTAGTAATCGCTCACTAGCACAAGCACCAATAGCACTGCTGGTTTGAATGTTTAGAAGTAACGTGTGATATCTATATATATATACGATTCCTGTCACATTTAACTTCTATGATCGGAGTTTAATTCCCCACTTCTCCATCTGCGTCACCAAATTCTCCAGTTTCCATAGTGAGCGTACGCCGGGGTCAGAGTTTCCATCCAGGTGCGCACAGATTACAACTTGTTCGTGGGAAGACCCGAGTCTAAACCCCTCAAAGTCTCGGCGTCGGTCATGACTTGTCCTCGGTTTAGGTCTTGATTACAACACTGACTGCGAGTCCTGGCTAATAATGCAGGGATTAGCAGAATTTGTATTAATTTCTCTGATTGTGAGATCACAGATTACTGGAGGGAATAATAGGCTAATATCGACAACAGGACTCTAGGAATTGCAAAACATTAGATTTTCTGTCTGGGATTTATTTCTTAATCCACCAAATTAATGCCAACTAGACAGAGAGCCATTTAACATTTAAATGTCATTAATTACTTGACTTTGTGAGGAGCCCGTCTGTCTGAATATCAAAGCAGGGCGTCTGAGCTCGGCCCAGGGTGTCATAGTTAATCTGCGAGGTGGACGTGAGTGGGAACTGTTTTGTTGAATTAATCAGATATTCTTTAATTTATTAAGAGAACATTTTGAAGTCCAGAATGGGCGAGACCGTCTCCGATACGTCTGCAGACCTCCAGTCAGGTGCAGCTTTTGGTAGGGATGATGTTACTCTGCAGTAACGAGGCCACCTGGTTGCTGCAAAGCTGAAATATTAACCGTCGAGACATCAGCGAATCCTTTAAGAGACTCACCACGGGCAGCTGTACTAAACCCATGAATCACCAAACTTAAACATTTGCATGGAAACGCAAGCCAAGTAAAACAGAGTGGCACACGGAGCGGCATCATCGCGACACCTGTTCACTCAGGAAGCCTCTTTGCACGGAGGGAATTGGTTGCATAAACAGAGATTAGGAGACTGTGACCAGTGTTTATAGGTACCTAGATTTTTCCGTGCACCATTTATTTATTTGTTTTGGCTCGGCGGCTAGTTGTTGGCGTTCAAAGTGGTACGGTGGTGTTGCATTTCTTCGGGGATGGAGCTGGGCTAGTAGGTGTGATAAGTTGCCCATGATAATGAGTTATACTTCCAGTAAGAATTCTGCAGTGGTTGTGTTTCAAAGTGACCTTTGTCATAATGTTTGCACACGTTTCATCACATTCACTGTGATTCACTGTAAAAGGGCAGCGCCTTTACAATGAGGGGGTCTAAGATGTAAAACCACAAAATAAATCCCCGTTGAGCGTCTTCACAGACGGCTCTCTCCCGTGTTTCTGGATTCTCCCTGCTTTTCTCACTTGCAAACTCTGCACACTCTGCCAGTGGCACGGCATGGATGGCTGCCACCGCTGTCATTGTCAATAGCATGACAACGCAGCGTCTAATGCAGGGCAGGGCGAGATGAAAGAGGCACAGCAGAGAGGACAGGCTAATTATTCAGCCTCACAGCTAAGAGCAGACGGGCACAGAACATGTCAACAAACTGTTTGGGTGATTAATATTGTGTGTCATCTGTGCAGTCACCTGTGCAGTTGGCAGGTTTATGGCCAAGATGATGAAGCCTAAGATTTCTGACTTTTATGCAAAGCAGACGATACAGCAAGGTCTACGAGGGTGGAAATTATTACTTACTTATTATTACTGTCTTCTGTTTCCATTCCCCTATATAATTGTATATTGTAAAGCAATAGAATAAAAGCTGTCAATTAACAGAAAATCTGCAAATATTCTTTAATGATTTAGGAATTTTTCCAGCACAAATATAAAATGCTTCAATCTCAAATGTGAGAACTTGTTGATTTGACGTGTCTTACATTGTAGTAAATGTAATATTTGTGGCGTGTTGGACTATTGTTTGGACATTTAAAATGAGCTTGAGCTGTAGGAAATTGTGGTTGGTATCAATGAATCCAAA
Source organism: Cottoperca gobio (assembly GCF_900634415.1). Lineage (NCBI taxonomy): Eukaryota > Metazoa > Chordata > Actinopteri > Perciformes > Bovichtidae > Cottoperca > Cottoperca gobio. The sequence continues at coordinate 26,619,958 of NC_041357.1, forward strand.
AAACAATCTGCAGATGAATCTGTAAATAGAAACGCATTTTTTTTGAAAACTCTGCGTGATGATTTATAGGTTGTCCCAGAGGCAACAGAACAAAGGGAAAGCCTAACGGCAATAATTCATCCCCTAATTGAAGCATTATCACAAGTCGAGCGCATGGTTTATTTAATTAATTTAAAAGATAAAGATCAACACACTGATTTAAGTGGTGGTCACCTTGACCCCGGTCATTGAAGTGTACACCTCTGTGAGGTCACACGCTTTGAGATTGAAATGAATATGGTTTTATTGACTGCTTTCCATCACTCACACACAAATACACTTTACAAAATATTCAATACAGCCTACGTAGTTACAAAGTTACTCTTTGTGTGAATGTATGAAGCAAAGGCATGCTCACAGCCAAATGTAATGCAGAGTCCATTTTTACATACTGTGTTGTAAGAAAAGTATGAAACATCTGAAGAGTCTGACAAGTAAAGCCGCTCCACTGTCCTCAATTCAACTGTGACTCACAGCGTCGAGGCTCCGAGTGAGCTCAGATTATTCACTGGAAATGCGATGGTTGATGAAGATACTAAGAATTACTTTTCGGACGGGATAAGATATGAACTGCTTTCCTTTCTCCGGCTCCTACATCTGTAATTATGAAGCCATTCTGTGGTCCGTGTGCTTTTTGTTTCTTTATGTAACATTCATGGTTTCAATAGTCGATGAATACAGAGCGATGATCAATACAGAGTGCCAGGGAGTGTGAAGAAACAAAGTGTTGCAATTTGTGTGTGACTAAAGACTTAAGGTTAATCCTGATTGCAGAGACCCCCCCCCCCCCCACAGAGCTAAATGTCCCGGCACTACCACATAAATCATCGAGCCCAGTCTGAAGCTCCAGGTTTATAAACGAGGCAAACTACGTCACTAAGTGACCTAATGTTTGACACCGTCCTTATTTGGATTTAGAGCCTTTTGACACGGCTCAGAATGAGGGGGGGGGAGAGACGAAGCAGAGGTGGAGCTGCACTGATGACCTCCATGGTGGCCATCAAGGTCACAGCTAGAACTATAACTCCTGGAATCAGCTGTTCATGTTGGCAAAGAGGGCAGCTTGATGGAGTGGTTTGCCCACAGTCAGGACTTTCAGAGTCAGGTGAGGGTGAAGAGACTCAGGTCATCAATTGTTGGATTGGTGGGGGGGGGGGGGGGGGGGGGGACTTTTGTCAGCACAAAACAAACAAGGACAAGGGTACACACACACACACACACACACACACACACAACAGCAGGGCATCCGATGTCCGTCGCAGCCTGTGCTGTACGTCTGAGGGGAATGTATTTAGAGACTGAGAATCGAGAGACGATGTGGAGAAGGAGGAAGAGGCGGAGAGAAGGCTTATCACTTGGCCTCCAGACAACTGTTCTTTTTCAGAGCTGGAGCCGTGTGCACAGGGGCCGTGGGGGGGGGGGGGGGGGGTGCATGAGCCAGAGGGTCAGTAGTTCATCGCATAATTCTATGGCTGCAAGTCAGTTGCAGACGCACAACAATAAAAAAACAGGATCTAGCTATTTAACACCTGTCATTCTTGCATCTGCACTGGGAGTCGAGCGGCTGCCAAATCATATTTGCAAGAGTTCACGAAGAGGATGAAAGATTTCTCTTTATCCATCTGTGTCATTGTATTTGTTAGAACTCCCTTATTAATTTTTTTAACTGAAGTTGGAATTTCACAAGTCCTTTGTCCCCTAGAAGCATCAGATCCATCCGTCTCGCGTCACTGTTGCTTTGCAGAGTCATTTGTAACGACCAGAAATAGCTTTGGTCTAGATTTAGTCAACGACATCTGCTATGACCTAAATGGAGGCGATATTAAATGGGCTGCGAGTTGCTAAATTGGTGGTGGCACAAACTCTTTAAAAAAGGGAACTGTGTTTTCAGTACATCTTTAGGTCAGAATTATGAAGGAAGGAAGAACACGAATCAAGAGCACCGCCTACATCTAAAAACTACAAATGCTTTTAAAGTCCCAAAACACAAACTGTGAAGCCTCTCGTCTCCGTAACGTAACGTACTGAATATCAGGGAGTCAAGAAGGAAGACACAAATATAAAGGTGCAGCATACAATAAGATACACTTTTCCAGAAAGCACTATTACTGAATTAGTCTTCAAATTAGATTTTGATATAAAACCACAAGAGCATTTCTTTTTTTAAAGAGCACTTTTGGGGGCATTTAATGTAATGCAAACGTTTTTACATGGAAATTAGCATACTAAATGGAAAACTATTTTTTTTTATCCCATAGTGACTTAAAGGCATTTTACCAAGAAGTGCTGATTAAGTAAACCCAGTGAGATAACGCTCAGAATCAGCGAGAAGAAAACATAACATGTTTAAAAGTTCTAAATTCGATATTCAGAGCTTTAAATAAAGCAGCTAAAAACAATATCTGCTTGTTTTCTTGTTGATGTCCTGTACGTTTCTACTTTGTGTTGTTCTGTAAATGTTTAGTTTTGTCTTTTAAAATTAAAAAACACTTCATATGGTCGAAAACATGGATTGCCACTTTACTCATCAGAACACAACATAAACACGGCAGTCTGGGTAGGCGGCATGTAAACTCTTTATGGAGAGTTATGCGCTGTGAGACACAATAAAATTCCCAAATCAATTGAAGAAACTCTTGGCGAGGCTGCGGGCGATAGCCATATTTCCCCACATTTTCTATGTAAATGAAAACCTCATTTCCCTACTTATCACACCACTTTGCTCAGATCAATGTGCAATCTCTTTCTGCTTGGGAGCAAGTCCCACGGTGCTTTGTATCCACGGATAAGTTGCCATTACGATGCACCGCTTTGATTCTTCTACAAGAAGAGATCTCGTGCTCGCAGAAGCTTCGTTTCTTAGTTAACGCTGTTCCCACCGATTGTTTCACAACTTCAGACGAAGCATTGATGAGAAACTTAATAACTAAAGATAAACCATTTTTGACAGTTAGTGCTGCTTTTTAGTCTGTAAAGTGAGGGGAAAAAATAGCGTGCTCATCAGGCGGGGTCGTGTGTCTTTAGAGGAATTAAATCAAATAGTGAGACACTACTTTGACACAAGCAGGACAAAAGCGTGGCCTCTGCACATGACATAGCTGCACATGTAAATCTCACACAAAGCTCACCAGCTCTACTAATTGATGCCTGAAGCAAAAAGACAAAAACATCTGCGGCTTTGACTCGTCTGCGTGCAGGCTTACTGGCACCGCTGGACGAGTGCACCTCTGGGAACTTGCACTCAGTCAAACCCCCCCCATCTCCGCTGCTTGACCAGATGCGGCCCATGCGGACACCTGGAGGAGGGTGGCACCATTACCTCTCCCTCAGTCTAATTGCATGGACATATCATTGGCAGTCGGGAAACTGTTCCGAAGCCAAATCCTGCAGGAGAGGTAGCGGGGGCTCGATGCCCTGAAAATCATTCCGACAGTCGCTGCCTGATTGACAGATTGATAAAAGGTTGACTGTGGCCTCTACTCGCCGCAGGTAGACGCGCTACTTGCCCCGCCTCCACGGGGCACCAGGGAGCTTGGCGTGAGGGCTGGGAAGTGGAAAACAGCTCAGGAAACATTTAGTGTTGGATTTGAATCTCGCTATAACTGTTGGTGGTCAGGCAATTAGATATACACAGTTCAAAACACAGGCTCATGCTGTTCTCAGCCCACTCCTGTCTGCCTGCCTCAGCACTATACATATGTATGAGTTGAAGCTCAGGAGGAGAGAAGGAGTAGCAGAACTATTTTCATTTATTTGTTTTAAAACAGGTTGTCTTGATTATAATGTAGAGCTGGTGTTTCCCATCACTGCCATGCTTTGACACATCTTATAAGTCCTTTAATCCTTTGCTTCTCTTCTCATTTGTTTGAGCATACAAAGCCATGTGACCCGTCATGCTATTTGCCACCATAGTGCAAGAATTGAGTAAAGAATTTAAACCTGATTTCATGCACTTCAGCATAGAAAGGGGGTAACAGAGAGCAAGAAAGGCTGCTTTCACTTGACAGATATGTTGTTGCTGCTTTATCAGTGAGGCTAGCGAGTCAGAGGATTCATTATTGATTGCTGATCCTTGGATACCGGTGAATATCTTTGAGGAATAACAAACTTTGTTGCTTAAACTTCCAGCGCATGAAAACATATCGTGTATCATGTCGTTTCTGGGGTTTTTCACATCATGATGCGGTGCAACCGAGCCTTACATCCTTGAACAAACAAAAACATAAATAATGTTGGAACACTGAAATGTCAACAGTTTTACATTGTAATTAGGTGTGCAGAGGTAAATCTGCATTACACCATATTATCTTAGGATGACTGGCTCATAATACTTTGGGTAGTAAAACCTCTGATCCATGAAGATTCAGAAATTGGATTTAATTTTCTATTCATGTACATCTCTCAATGTGCATGTCCGTTATTTTGGACTGACGATTAAAAAAGCGTCGGATCATTTCAGCCCGATCATCTTTATTTACAAAAAGGAAAGGAAAGAAAGAGACAGGAAACAAGCAGCTTGCCTCGGGTACCATCGTTGAGAGCCATCGATGGAATAAAGACCCTAAAAAGCTTTAAAGAAGTAAAGTAACATCGTCACTCAGCCCCCCCTCCCACTTCATCGCCAAAATAACTGTCAGAAATGTTTCATGCCTCAGAACTGCTGGAGGAAAATGTTGGACTTTGTGGGAGGTGCTGTGCGCTCTCAATGCGGAGGACAATAAAGAAAGAAACAATCTGGCGGAGCAGTTCAATTTAGAAACAGCATTTATTTGATGAAAGGTGCAGCACAGCCAGCGACTCTTAACAGACTCCATTTTGAAGAAGTGGAGAATATTTCTGACGACAAACCCGCCGCAAAAACTTCCGTGACAGCCAGTGGCTGTATCTTTCATCCATTTTATACCTTATTGGATTTCCTTCCTTTATCTCCTATTGCTGTATTTAGTGTTGATGATTTCCAATGAGAGGGAAAATAGGCCAGCGGATTCTCCTAATTCACCGCACACACTCTGCCCCCTGTCATTTAATTGATAGATGCATGGCCTTTCTTTTTGCACTCTCTCCCGCTCCCCACAACGCTATCCATTTATTTCACTTTTACTCGGAGCAGAACGGTGAGTTTGTGAGATCAGTGCTGGGTATCTGGAGGCTAATGAATTGGGTGAACTGCAGTGATTGCAGAAGCATCTGCCTTCGCCATCTGAGAACACTTAATGACATGTTCGGAGTGACAATAGAGAGACGAGGAACTAAAAGCTACTGCTGCCTTCCCCGTCACACGTAGCATTTCTTCTATTTATTCCTTCATTGGAGGCCAACTGGTAATTGAATAGCTACAGATGGAGTTCTCTTCATATCAACTATGCATACGAGAGCTCTTGAGATACAGGTTTATTTTCATGTTTATTCATACCACTGATTAAAATGCCTCCCAAATGCCACGCAACTTGAGAGAGTAAGTGTTATTGATGCGCCATCTCCGAGCTGGATCCCAGCAGTACAGTAGCAGGGCTGTGCCGGGGTAAGTGAGGGCCTACAGCACCCTCTCAGCAGTCATGAGAAGCAACCAATCAAGCTCCGAGCCAAGACTTTTGCTCAAGTGGCAGAATTGTGGCCACAGGGAAGAAAAAGCCAGAAAAAACATTGGTCCTCCGGCAGGTATAGGAGGAGTTCAGGTCTGGTCAGCTCTGTTCTCTCACAATTGGAAGGGCGAGTGCAGTTCCTTATTTTTTTATTGGTTAAATTTAGACCAGTGTCCTACGCTGCAGATAGAATACTAATCAGGCCAGTGCAAAGCCAAGAGAGGGAGCTGCAAGAGACTCCACTCCTCTCGTCCTCCTTCATTTCTACTGCATTAAAGCTTCCAGGCTTCCAGGACACTGTACCGCTGAAGCAACCTGAGCCATAAGTTTAACTGTAGCCCAGAGATGTATTGACTTCTTCTCACACAATTATGAGCAGCATTTGAAACACCCGGGGCAATTTAGTGACACATTAAAGTCACTTAATGGGATGCCGATTTTCACCACTGGACCATCCAAATAAAGTGTGAAACATTAAATGAATATTTCATATGCATTTTGATGGGATCTCTCAGAGGCTCTGCAAACACTACCTATTATCTGTTACACTGCTCACATAATCTGATTTCCTCCCATTTTGCATTAGAGTGAATACATTTGAGGCTCAATCAGTCATTTGTTTGACTGTATAAATTATTGAGTAGGTACAGTATATGCACATACATAATTCAGGAGTTTGAGTTGCAGATGGAAAATTGTGTGTCTTTGTCAAAATCGATCATATTTCAGAATATAAGCTGCTTTATTATTATATTTACAAACACTGCTGATGGAGACAAAGTGTGTACACCATTATTATATTTAAGGGTAGTGGTTATATAAAAAAGACAGGTCAATCAAACACACTGTAGCATGTTGCCCTTTCTGATGCGTATTAACATACTTACGGTAACACATGGATAATTCATGCTCACTAAGTGCTTGCATAGGAAGCTTCTTATGAGGGAGCGTGTCCGGTACACTTCTACTGCTTCGTTTCTTCAATAACACAGAGTCACATGTGTGGCTGAACGAGCACACCAACCCCCATCTTGCTTCTTTCTTTTTTATTCTAGAGCAGATGCCAAATGAACCCACTAAGCAGAGCAGCACTGAAATAAGACGTAGCTGTAATCGGGACCCACCGGGTGAATATTTAGAGCAATGCACATATATTTGCATACCACTTCAGGTCATCCCAGGTCGAAGCCTGTGCCTGCACTAATTTAACTCCAGGTTTGAGGGCACATGAATGTAAAAGTGCAGCAGTGTAGTGCCAAGTAAGCACCGTTGGCAATATGCATTTTTTTTTTTCCTTCTTCCAAAGAGACGGGGCATAGGTTATCAAAGGGCATAGTCTTGTTCCTGCTGTCTCTGTCTTTCTTTCTTTTACCATGCTCTCTTAGTCCTTGAACTCCCCTGAGTTAATAGAGACACTACACTCTGGGGTCTAGAGTCAGGGGGCCAGGGAGACGGTACCCACGTGTCAGCACTACATTTGCTGCGGCCTTGGACAGAGAAAGAAGGGTTAGGAAGGTTAGGATAAAAGGCAAGACGAGGGTGCTAAAGAAGGAGAAGGAGGGAGATTCAGGGTGCTTCATCATCTCCAGTGACAACTGCACACAGAGGGAAGCAAAGTACATGTCCACTTACAATCTGCAACCTTATCCAGCAGGTTGCCAGCTAGCGGTCACCTCGCAGACGTCTGGCCAAGCCCATCTATTAACCCAGAACAGCTGGCCCCTTTCCAGCTTGAACGGCTGCACTTTTAATTGTGCCCCGTGTTCTGGGGGTGGGGGGGGGGGACGGGGGTGGGGTGTTGCAATGAGACATTTACATTTTGATCATTGCCAATGAGTCTTGCTTCACAGGATCACTGCTCAAGAGAAACACAACCATCCACAGACGGAACACCTGCCGTCGTTAAAATGTAATTTATTTGTGGAAAAAAAATTATGTTTAGTTGTGTTTTTTTTTTACTTTAATAACCTTGACCCCCCCCATCCAACACACACACACACCTCAACTGCTGAATCCTGTCGATGCTGCAGAATGCGCCGGCATCTACATAATACAACAAAACTAATTTCCCTGTCTCCTGCTGTTCTTGAGTCCTGAGAAGATGAAAATATTCATTGCCGTTGTCCTGAGCACAGAATAATCATCTAGGATATATGCTTCTTGCTTGTAACAAATTAATTGTGCATGGAGTGAGAAGGGTCGAGAGGCTCTCTCACAGAAATGGATTTCACCACGTCATCACACAATTGCGTAAAGTAAAACCATATTCCTTGTTTTCATCTTTTTGATCCCCGCTAAGTCCACACAGCCGCAGCCTCCAAGAGAATACTGAATGCGGAGCACAGACATGGTGCAGCATTACATATTAGCTCATTTCCAGGCTTGTCAGCACGGTTCGGAGAGGGATGGTATGCACGGCATTTACATTGAAATGTCTATGCAAGCTAATATATGATGAGACTGCTCCGGGATTATGCCGTGGCTTTGAAGTCGTTCGGTGCAGTGGTTACTTGCGCCTAAACATTTAAGTCACAAGGTGAAACTTGACAGGAATTATTATTGGATAGTGAAAACTCGACATACTAAGAAATAGAATCTTAGGCTTAGGAAAAACTGTGATGTTACTCGTATGATTCAGAAGGGATGCGATGAAGGGTGCTGCTGAGGCGGGTTCACCAGTTGAGGTTTTATTATGGTCTACGATGCCATCTCATTGGTTTGGGAGTCAGCATCTACAGAATAAATGAACTTTATTATTTTATAAAGGCACTAGCACACTAGATTCAACGTTCAGTTATGGCGTCGACTGCTTGAGCAAAACACTCTCCGTCGTCTTTGTGAATTGTTATTATCAGATTTATCATTATCGCCCTCTTTGCATGAATTACTTTGAATTGCACTCATTTGTCCTCATATAGATGGAACTTATGTCTCGATTAAAAGACTTAAGTTCAGTGTGATGGAGCCAATAGTGATTCAATGCATCTCTGGAGCACTATTAGTGAAGCTGAGGATGTCCTAACGCAGTTCATAAGTTTGAATATGTGAGACACATAAGTCATTGCTGTGACATGATAATAGCTTTGTAACCTTCATTAAAAGGAGCGAGAAGGTTCCGTAAGCATTCATGATCTTCACATTGGAGCTGATCTGTACAAGAATCATTTTCTATTTTTGGCCAAGAGTAGAATTACAGTTGAGGAGCTGCAGATGCCGTTCATCAAAAGGTGCATTTAGTATAATTTGCCATCGCTTCCCTCTTTTTAGTTTACAAACAAATCAGCCTCCAAGACAATCATTTTCCAATCCGCTTTACCATCTCAAATTAGAAACGTTTATTTGCAAACATGCTAACTACAGTTTTAAGTACTTAGATTGGTGTCAACCATCCAAGACCCCTAAATTGAGCGACAAAACGACCTCCCTCCAAAACGACACTTAGGTGTTTCCTTATGTGACGCCCCTATCGCCATGATGACTTTGTTAGTCAGTGCCTTCCATAACTGTTGGAAATAAATCTGTTTTATGATCCGATAGCACATATGCTTAATGTTTGCTTATACATTATTACTTTGTGAAGGTTTGGGGATCTTATGTGTTAAAGTTACAATAATAACCTCTTGGTAAAAGGTCATGATCATGGTTAGTGTTGACTGGCAATTTTGGTAAACAAGCAGCGCTCCCCCATGTTGAAGTTCAACGTTTTGTTAACCCGTTCAGTACCCCGACCTCGTCCCTTTGTGGACTTTGTCACTCTATAATATCATCGCCTGACTTCCTACTTTGAGTCATAATAACTTCAACAGCCACTAAAAACCTAACCATACGTTTTCTTCGGGGCATTTGATTTTGTAATTTCTCTTAGTGAAATGATCTATTCTCTCTGGCTTACTGAAAAAGCAATGAAGCTTAAAAGGTTCAAACTATTCGGATTAGCTATCCGTCTCTGAAACGGCCATGGCTGCTGCGACCATCTCAGAGACGTATCGAGCTAGAACACAGGTCACATGACATATTATGATGTCATGTGAAAGTCATGCTTAGACAAAGCCACTTCCACAACAGCAGCATACTAAGAAGAATGTCCCAAGTCTTTATAAAGAATTGGACAGCGTAGAAATAAAAGAGTGGAAATAGAAGACTGTGTCACATTCATGATCCCAGAAAAAGGGAGGGGTTGACAGTAAACCCTGTAAATCCATTTGGTTTTTCAGACATGGAAGGAGAACGGAACTGACAATAGCTTGAGGGGCCAGTGCTCCACGGAGTGAATACCAGAGCGGAGGAGAGAAAAAATAAATAAAGAATGTGTCACCTAGTGGGAGGAGGCACCGAGGCAGGATCTGTCAGAACTCTGCTGCTGTCTGCAGATTAGATCTGGGGCTATTTAAAGAGGGAGCGCACGCCAAAGCCCTCGACGCCAGTGTCCACACTGCATTCGCCGCTTCTGTGACATCATTGGCAGCCATCACCTTGTGACAAAAAAAAACATGAAGCACAAATGATGGATAAAAGAGGGTGGGGGCATTTTTCCGCTGCCGTGACTGTCCTGATCACGTTGCACGTTCTCTGCATGCGTGTGGATTCACCACATAAAAGCCAAGGTCACACGAGAGGGAATATGCCCGATGATGTCAGAGATGCAGTCAGAGCTGCCGTACACATTTTAAGGGTTATTGTTGGCCTATTAATAAAACTCTCTAACCCTGAGGTTAGACCTACAAGCTGCCATCAGAATGATCACTGTTACCCATCAGGATCAGAGTAGCAACAGCCGCCCTGCCTGACTGATTTGGCGTGCGCTGGATCTGTTGCGTGTGTATGACAGTGTTTTTTATTTGAGAAGGGGAAAAAGAGCTAGTGATTGATGCATGTGTTTGCGTCGGAGTACGAGTATCTGCCAGAAGATATGAGATTGGTTGTGTGTACGGGAGTGTGTGTGCATATACTGTGGTTTTTGTAGTGGGTGCCCATTGTGGGTGTGTGTTCTTGCGTGAATGCACGTTGTTTGTGCGTGTTTTTCTGTCCTCCCACAGCAGATTGATTAGATAGAATGCTGTTGGCGAGGCCCCACTGTGTGTTTGGTCACATCACTCTGACTGTCGGTGATGTTTCTCTTCTCAAACAAAGCAACATTAGCCCGCTCATGTTTGCCTCCCAAACATGAGCCAAGGATGATGAAGCTATGGTCACTACCAAACTGCAAGGCCTCATTTACCCCGTGATATCTTCCCCGCTCCCTCGCGCTCTTTTACTCCTGTCTCGCTCTCTTCCTCCAGGCTGCAGCAGTGTGACTCTCTGCTACAGACTGACTCATTCTCAGCCAGTCAGTTATCTCTCCATCCAGCCCTCAGATTTCAACACCCCTTTTGTTGTCATCAATCAAAGCTCGGCTGCCAGAGATAGGGTGAAACCCCGAAAGGCGTCAAAACAGTGGCCAACTAAGGGCTTGCACTTGTAGGGTGCCACCACATTATTAATGCGGCCCCTTTTCAAATGTTTCCAGGAACCTTGTAGAACGCTGTGTGAAAAACAAGGGGCTTTGCGTCATGAGGTGCCTTGGCGAACTCCGATTATTGCATCATGCAGACTTGCAAACAAGCACCACAGTAGGGAGGCGGCGATTTGCTGGCAGGCTGAGCATCCAGGGGAGAGGGTCACGGAGAAACGCAGGTGAAGACAAAGAAGCGAGGGAAGCTCAGTCGCACATATCCTCACAAATGTTCCCCACAGATGGCTTAACGAAGCGTCCGTACTATACCCTCTACCTGCTAATTACATGCTGCGCCTGACTTCACACTTTCTCTTCCCCACAAATGCCAACTTTATTGAAAAGATGAATATGCTTTACATGGAACAATACATCTCCATTCTTCACTCCTCCCAATTTGTGTCAACAGCACAGTACAATGGGCCCAATTGTTAATGGACTGGCAATTTAAAGTGAGAAAACAAGAGATGAAGTGAGAGGAGAAAAGGATGGAAAATTGCCTCTCCTGTCCTTCACCTTCTCTGTACATTGCTTATTTGTCTGTGGTAATTGGCTCTTTTAATGTTTCTGGAGAATGCAGGTAGAGAACCCCACTGTGTTATGCTTTTTCTAACAAGACAGCAGAGCAGAATGGAGCAGACGGGAGGAAGTCTGATGGATGGATGATGCGTGTTACAATGGAATATATCCCGGGTTGGCCACAATGGAACTCCCATTTACATCTATATTCATCCATTCTGAAGTTTCACGTATTTACACGTCACTGGGCAGACAATTTGACAACTGGCTTTAGTTAAATCCAAATGAACCGAGTTGCCCATGATAGTTTTTATGATTATGCATACTGAAGAAGACCGTTATCTGGTGGTATGGCTTTGTCTGGGCAACCACAACAGCTTCACAAACTGATCAGAAATGAGTCCAGAAAGCAGTAGAAGAATATTAATAGTGCACGAAAATACTGCCCTAGTTAAACAGACTTGTTTCTCTTACTTTGCTGAGATTTGTTTATCAGGCTCCTCTTGCCGGAAGGGTTTGTGTAAGTGAGGTAGTGCTTCTCCACACACTACCATGTTTCCCTGCCAACTCTGCAACCTATAATTATCAAAACACACACACACACAAAACACACACACACACACAAAACACACAAATATGGTGGTATTGCTCTATATGTATTCTCTGCATATTTTAAGCAAGTAATCAATATGTTTTTGCTTATTAGTAATATTTCAATATGTAATTATAGGAGCTGATCCATGCACATTGACTATTTGTTTTCGCTCCGAGATGGCTGAAGAAATTCATCCAAAAAAAAAAGAGTGAGACCGAGAGAGGCTGTTACAGCTTCTTAAGTGGGGAGCCGTGCCAGCACATCTGGATTTTGATGACTAATTTTGCATTCAAAGGATGTTTTTTATTTTGCAATTTTTGTGTAAGTTCATTCTTTGCTTTGAGAGGATAAATCCTTGGATTGAGCATAAATGGAAAGAGTATATGCTAAACGCACAAATAAATACGGGATACTTTGTGTCGGGATGCAGAGAGAACATCTATTAGTGAGGCAGTGTTTTCGTGGTCCTTGCTTGCTTAAGTTTAATTACATGTGACATTTTAGCGCTGCATTTAAAGTAGTACATTTCTGTGAGGGTTCTTATAGTATTGGAAATATAGTCACTGTGGACCTTGTCAAAATGCAGCAAATGCCTGACAAGCTTGCAAGTGCTCAGTCTGTGTTACGCCTCTCAATATCATTCCCTCGCTGGGGAACGCTTGTTCAATAACATAATACCAACGATCAGAATTCAGCCTACTCCCCTAAGAAAGGAGACACTAATTACTTTATTGATAAGTCTGATAGCCCACTGGGTGGTTGATGGCTGATGTTTCACATCATCTCAAATTCTGCTTGTATCAACCTGCAACACGCAGAGATTACATCAGGGCCAGTACCCTCACCACCTGCTCCCACCTGCTCCCACCAGTCACCGCAGTAAGTTTTCACCTCACACTTGGGTTGTTTCATTGTATTGCATGGCTCATCTCACTACTTACACTAACACAGTCAAGCTAAAAATAGGCAAAGAGTTCAGATAATGACAAAGAAGGTCATCGCCGACCTCACCATCTCCGCAAGGTCTGGCAAGGAGCCGGCTGATTGTTCATTTCTATTGTTAGCGACGGCAGACTGTTAGGAAGATGTTATCCACACATTACGGAGGGATGTGTTGACATCTGTCACCCTGATGATTGATTGCCTAAAGGAGATTCTTCAGCTTTCTACATTTTGGCTGCTGTTTTACAAGATGCAATGTGTGGGTGGGTGGACGGGAGAGCAGTCTATAAATAGAGGAGCCGGTGATGGTAAGGGAGTGATGCAGGCAGGTATGTGTGGCAGCCAGATGGTGCCTTGTGGGGAATGTCTCCCAGTGATTTTGTTTGCAAATAGGTCTCTGTAAAGTCACCGGCTCCTCTCCTCCAACTTTCCTGCTGTTATAGGCAGAGCTTTAGGAACTGCCATACCTGATAAAGGTGCTGCTGACTCAAAGATGTCCCACCTATTGCCAGAGAGAGAGAGAGAGAGTTAAAGTGACGCACTGTGACAGGTTTTGTCACTCTCTGAGGCGACCGCCCTACAGATTGTCACAGATAGAAATGGCAGAACCCTGGAAGCAATGACAAATTGTTTTGAAAAAAAGAAGTAGAAGTGCCATTCATGCCAATATCTGTGGCCTACTTCTGCACGGTGGTGGGGAAGGAGGGTAAGCGTACCATCACTCAAGATCTTTGCTTTTACTTCCCATAACCGTATGTGTAGGAGTCATGACTCCTCGCGATTGAAATAACTGCAGTCGGTAAGATGTTTGTAATATACTGTATGAAGAGTTCATCTTGAAGCAACCTGCACAACACTTTCACTTAAAGGCAGAGTGAATAGGATTTGTCCTTTGGGGTTTGTAAACACAATATTTAAAGTTGGCCCTTACTCCCCCAGCTCAACCAAACCAGAAGTGGATGCTGCCGGAGCACGGTTAGGGTTAGGGTTAGGGTTAGGTTTAGGTTTAGCCCATCAGCGGGTGAAAACCGACCCCAGATTCACTCTTGTTTTGGAATAAGCTTTTCCATATTTGCGTATTTCTGTATTTGCGTTTTCTTGGCTATGTGTCAGCCATTTTCGTAGCTTCCTCTTAAATGTGTGCTTACGATCTGGCTCCTGGTTGGGAGGTTGACGACCAGAAACGCCCTGAACACAGCAAAATAAGATACAGACACCGCCCCATACTTCTAGTGGGTCGTAAATGATGATTTTTTAAATCTTTACATTGTTTAACTAACTCATTCTGCCTTTAACTAACTTAATGTACCCTGAATGATGTTACATAGACTATTGGTTGTATGGGATTGGATAATGTACAAGATTCTCTTTAAAGCTCATCTAATCTGATTGTGAGAGGGTTTATTACATCTATTATGTCTAACAAAAAGGTTGCAGACAACGCATATAAAACACATGTGAGTCGGTGGAGCACAGTTACATATGTCTTCCTCCCTAATGCGCATGTAGTCGGTGGAACGACTGCACTTTCTAGCTGTGTCACTATCGGCAGAGGAATGCAGGAGCAACATTATGTCAGACTGAAAACGTTTACAAGCCTCAAAATGACCAAAGCACAAAACCAACTAGAAGCATAGAAGGGTAATGGCGGGGGCGGGCAGCGGGACTCTCAGCTCTAGCGCTGACTGTCAAATAATTCAAAGAACTACTTTTGAGCCAGATGCTGGTCCAACCTCCTCTCCTGCCATCCACTGTGACTGAGTGTTCGACTGGCAGCAGCCCGGCAAGACAGATGCTCAGAACTGAACTACGACCAGGACCCAACACCTTTACTTCATCTGTGTGGAAGTAAATGATGATGCAAGTAAAAAGACATTAAAACTCGGGTCTTACAGACAATCAGGTGGGATGATTTATGAGTTTATCGTGCGGTGACTTGCTGAACTGACACTAACTGGGCAGGGGAGTCGAGTCAACGCATGAATCTGAACATCACGATTTCAGGGACAGCCCTAATGTGGACACGAGCAATTCTTTATAGATGTATTAGAAAAATAGAAGTCAAGATTCTCTTCATGTCATCAAGAGAGCAATCCTTGATCTGCTCCACTGAGTGAGTGCGAGTATGACATTGTGAACACTGCAACAGAAGCCAGGGTGATTTCACGGAGATATGGGCACATTTTCCGGTTCATAACTGCTAGCACCACACCAGATAAAGCTCATTTGGGTGTAAAAGCTCAAACAAACATTTTACAAGTACACAAATTAAATCTCCAATTATTTTTAATAAAGCAGCAACAGGTTTATAATCTCTTGAAGTCTTCACTACTGCGGGTTCTGTTGCTCTCCCATCTGTAGCTCAGGATTAAATATATGTCTAAAAATCATAGGATTACTTTCTTTTTTAAATGTCTTTTAGGATCATAAATTTACCGTGGAAGTGTATATTTACTGAACGAAGTGTGTCTTCATGAGGCAACATCAGTATTTGTTTGTTTCTTTTGGATTTGTTTTAAAGGTGAGTGCAACTTAAAGAGTCAATGATGCGTTGGGGTAATGCATCACTGGGAATGGGACCGTATTATAGCAGAACTCTTACCATAAAGGTAAAATAGACTGCTTATTCTAAACAGCTCACTCCTCCAGACAGTGAGACACAGCCCGAGGGCAGAAACTGCTTTGTTGATGAGGTCAGCGGAGACCTGTTCAAGCTAACAGAGTGGCCACAAGTAAGTGCTTAGTGCACCAACGGTGTGAAGAGAGACATCTAAGAATAAACATTGACCATCAAACCTTAGAAGTGCGGATGCCCTATGACAGTATTAAACCACTGCAGGTTTCACTCCTGTTACCCAAATGCAAGAATAGGCCTCTCCAGGCTTGTGATCACCACATCATGTTATTAAAGAGGAGCATTACAGAATCTCAGCGTCTCCTGTGACATGGAGACAACAGATCAGTGTCATCAGTAAAAACATATGAAGTGATGTGCTCGCATGAAATGTTTTTCATGCTTCAAACTCTATTAGTCACCTTAAAAACAGCTGAATGCCACATTGTACTCTGAAACCTTCCTGCTGAACAGATGCACCTCTTCATGGCCACAGTCTTTGAACAGGATAATGCACCATGTGACTAAGCGTGTATCATATCAAGATTATGAGGGACTGAAAATATCTGTACAAAGAAATGCGTCTCTACCTGCATGTCAAGCACTTCACATACAAAACACATCATCCTCTACTGACATGATACGGTTCATGAGGGAAAACCACGGCGGAAAACAATGAGAGAACCTCTGCCTGAAAGTTCAAAGCCAAATCAAAGATGATGGAGCTGAAATTGAATCGCTCTAGATACATTTCTGAGGTCTAGCACCGCCGCCATGAGCAGCAAACAGAAGGTTAAAATAAATTGCATAAATGTTTTGTTTTTTCTGAGCGGTTGTTGATGTTTTCCCCTCAGCAGCGTAGATCGCTCTATATTTGGTGGGTAATGATATATGGGTTCACACAAGAAAAGAAAATGGGGGCACACTCCCATTAAGATAAGCGCTGCAGGCCAAGGAAACCAAGAAATGCCAGTGGCGTATTGATTGCATGCCCTGTATTAATAGCGGGGTTAGCTGCTGCACACAGCCCGGACATTTCATCCAAAGCCGTCGCTCGACAACAATGAGCAGCTATGGTAACTATGAAAAACAAATGAAAGATGGTGCTGTAGCGCTGAAGAGACAGTTGTAGTCAGTTGAAATGAACCGCAGAGCAAAGTCGATGGTGGAAAAGTTGTTCTGTTTGAGATCGTTGATCTTAAACAGATGTGTGTTCATGGCCACAATGTTCTGTACGTGCTGCTTCATCACCAGTGTCGGTGGTTACTTGGTTATCATGTGTGCAACACGTTTGTGTCAGAAACCATTATCTTTTCTCGACTAAAGGACAGACTGTCAGCGAGTGGATATTAAGGATGTTGTGATATTATGACACTTCAGCAGAGTCTGTGTAACAGCACAGCGCTGCGGGGAACCATGAAAACCCACAAGCGGCGGAAAATAAATGACTTTCGGCAGGTGCGATCATTAAAAATGAACATTGATTATTGATCAATAATCACACATCCTGTTTGTCCCGAGGTGCCAGCTAATTATCTTCATCAGCTATGAGCATGCTGATGCAGTAATACTAAAACAAAGCCCGCTGAGCTCAGAGCACGTCGCTGAGCTTTCCTGTCTGGTACCGGCAGCAACGGTTCATTTACATTTCAGTGAGGGATTTACACGTTCTGTTGTTGGCATGTTGTTGATGGATATGTCTTACCTCATCAGGGTGTACGCACTAAACCACAGTTGTAAAAAAAAAAAAAAGTTACAGCCAGGCACAGCAGATTCTTGGCTGATGTTTGAATGGAAGCTCACATAATTTATGACTGACTAATACATTGGTACATATGGAGCAGAGCTGCAGATGTGACCTGTATGCTGAGTCGTTGTGTGTATATGGCAGTATTTCTGCTACGTTGCTAAGAGTCGCCTCCAAATGATCAGTACCTTCTACGCACTCATTCACTGCACACTTCGTAGCATGTGTGTGTGTGTGTACATGTGTATTGGTACATAATGCAGAGTCTCACCACGAAACCACCAGAAGTGGTTGTTCAAATGCTTAACACAACCTCTGTCCATGTTTTCCTGACAAGTGACCTTTTGAGTTTATGGGAGTGATGACGGTCCTCCCTCGATACAAAAAGCAGAAGCAGTGTGAAGCTCTTCTGCCTTTCAAAAACATTTTTCCAAAAGGAGTTTGGGGAGGAGGTACATGACTTCCAGACTACATTTTAAAGTTCTGTCTCTTTTATATTTTCCTACAGTTTGGGAAATACTTAGTAATAATTGGATTATTTCTGCAAATAGCCATTTAATGCATTTACATTCAGTAATTACATCTCTATACAGTGGTTTGTTCTTCTTCCTCACACACACGAGGGACTGACATGAAATGATTCATGTGTGTAATCCAGAATACTTTGATCTCAGTCTTGCTTTTTACTCTCAGTCTGCATCACAGCTGTATTATCTATGCTAAAAATAAGATGCTCTCTTTACTCAAGGAGTGTTTACTGTAGTATTTAACCTGCAGTTGCCAAGTTTTAAGACATCTTGAATCATGATGTTTAACCATCTATTCATAGCTGCTAAAACCTAACCAGATCAAAAAGCATTATGGAGAAACATACGTCAGAGTTGTGTAGCAGCTACAGGATCTGCAGCTCTAAGTAGTAGTGTTTATAGCGGCTTGCATTAGAGCAACAGCGACAGTGTGAAGCCGACACTGGACTCAACTGGCAATGAAGAAACCCTCTAAGAAGTTATTCACACATGGAGCAACAAAACAACCTCTTCATTTACTTTCCTATAAGTAGTGTGCCTGGATGATCGCACAAAAAACTGACTTGTTGACAAAGTTGACAGTAATGTTGTCAACAGCGTCTGGCAGCTGTCATGGATACCTGAGTGATTACCACTAAGCGGCGTGGAAGAGTTGTTGGATTTTACACATCTGATCCTCCGGCAGCAGTCTGTATATTCACATCTCCTTTTTTCTCTTCGCCACCAACAGAGCTGATAAATCTAACTGCAGAATCTTGTAGGGAAAACAGTGAGAACATGTTCTCCTCTGATAAAATAAAGTGTAAGCCTTTGGGGTAGGTGTTTTATTTCAGGTTTTTGGGGGTGTTTAAATCCATTTACACCCCTGGAATTGTAAAATAACACCCAATGCTGCTGTTACTGTCTGGAAACTGTCATTAGGCGATATCATCTGCCCCGAGCCCAAGAAGAGAGACAGTGAGAGGAACAAGAATCTGGAAAGAAAGATTTTTAATTACAAAAAGAGAGCGGGTTGCATGGTAACACTAGACGTGGATCGTTTCTCAAACAAGCATAAATAGTAGTCGTCGTCTTATTGGCTGAAGAAAGTGGATACTGCTAAATATTTTTGCTGACTGGGGGGTTTGCAGTTTCATCCTCACTTACGATAAAGGCATTGATGGCTCCGCGTGTGTGTGTGTGTGTGTGTGTGTGTGTGTGTGTGTGTGTGTGTGTGTGTGTGTGTGTGTGTGGCTGCGTGTGAGTGTGTGTGACTGATAATGTGACTGTGAGTGAGGTGCAAATCAACTCCGATGTTGTGAAGTAGTTTTATTGTAGGCTATATTTTGTATATATATATGTTCCTCATAGATACAAAAGCTGAACAAAGAGATCCTAAAAAGCTGCGTAAGTTAAATGTGAAAATAAAGTATGGGGAAGATTATTTTCCTGACAATAAGTCTCTCGCCTGCGGTCTCCCTCCGTCCTCCATCTTTCCTGATGATGTATAATGACGGTTAGAAGTCATGACCGTACTGAAGGATTCCTCTTTGTTTCAATTAGACAAACAACATAAATATTTATGGTTTCTGCCTCTCTACAGTTACCCTACATTAGCCGGAGACACATATTGTTGCCATTATTAGCACCATGTGGACTTTAAGTTGCCATTTTCTAAACAAAACGTTGAATTGACGAAGGATTGAGACAAAAACAACCAGGATTCAAAGTGTACTTTACTTTCTTTTCAGCTTTGTATCTTTCACTTTTGACTATCAGACCAATAAACAACCCAAACCCCAAGAAGCACACAAAGCAATTATACACAGCATCTGATCCAAACAGGCTCTGACAGCCAGTGCCTATTTGCCTGTTTAGTGCCTATTTACTGCTGAAGTAAGTATGACGTGGAACAACTCTTAACGACAGTAGAAAAGAAAGTGGGATAAGCATGTAGCTATGGAACTGTACTTTGTATCTTTTGGGTTTTTTCCAGGAAAGACTTGCTGCTTATCTGCTTACGAGTTTGGCCTGTTGACAAACTGGCAGTGTGAAGTGTCAGGGTGAGGGATTTACTGCTGGATCGGGCCGAGTCTGTTCCTGTAGTTTTTTAGTGTTCTATTCAAACCAAACACACACACACACACACACACACACACACACACACACACAGTGTAATCACTTTACACCTTCACTGGCCTCCTACAGAAAGACACCACGTTGTTAATGAAAATTCTACCGAGTCATTAAAATGGGTCAGTGTGGCCTGGCTGCGCTCACATGCACACCTTTTTTCTTCCCCCTCGCATGTGACCAGCGTGACCTGACAGCACTCAGGGCTAATCCGACCGCTATCTCGGGGAAGCAGACGGACTGAGGAGCCCCGTAGCGTGGCACTAGCATCTTTCTCTAGTCATTACCAGCGCTAGGCCTCTCAACACAGATAGAAGCAACGAAGGAGAACCTCAATAAATGATCAGTGTGCTCTGCCAGCGCCAACACATGCTGCATCTGCTGCCTTCCTGTTGCTGAAAGACAGATCCCATATTGCACCCTCCCTGATTGTACAACCCATAAACTCTCCAGCATAATAGTATAAACCTTCCAAATTTGCCATACAGCAGGTGGATGAGTCTGCCCAGTCTAATGACCTAAATTTGGCTAAGGAAGTGGTTGATTTTCCAGACCTCGAGGACTGCAGAAGCCCACCTCTTCTAAAGCTGCAAAGGGATACACGAGGCCCATTATGCAGTGAAGCTTGTAATGATGCTTTTGATTAGTGTGTTGTCAGGAGGTATCGGCTATATGCTCATCACAGCGTTGTTTGGCACTTTAAAGACCTTCATAAAGATGAGTGTTTTTTGAGAAAAGATGAAAAAGCAGGGGGCATGTGCCTAATGAAGTCTCAGGCTTATAGCCCCTCTCATGACAGGATAATTACGCCAAATGCTTCCAGCGAACACTTCAAAGGACACTTCATCCCTGTGCCAACACCACGCAACGCATCTCACCAATCAAGATGGCCTGACCTAAATCAGGTCCCCGTGGCTCGTCTGTAATGTGTCCCGCCCACAGACCCACAGACCCACGGACCCACCGGACCTCTGCAGAGTCAACGGCATTAGAATCACAACCAGACAATGTAATTGATTTGCATACAGGAATAAATCCTCGCGGCGTTGCTGCAGAAACATATCGACAGATGGGGTTTTCAGGCACAGCTGTAAAAATGTGCAGCTATATAAAATAAAGGAGTGACTATGCAACACTTCCTGCAAGCTTGAGATGTGGCTGTGATTCAGTTTGTAGTAAAGTGCGGAAGGCAGAGAGAACCCATTCTGAAATGACTCCTGAAGCATTAATTGTCCAGCCACTCGCTCAGTTTGCTGCGAACGCTCATATTCTGGAACAAAATATGTCTAAAAACTCTGCATCTGTCTTAATCTTTGTACTTGACCTTGTTGAGATTACAAGCAGGCGCCCGCCTCCTGCTTCACAAATCTGCCCTGAGCTCGCGGACCAACAGTGCTGTGCAGATATTGCACCGTTCTGCATGTTGTTCACATAAGTACATAACGAGAAATTTAAAATGCTCCCAAAGTGCCGTTTCATCCAATAGTGAATAAGATGTCTGGAAGAGATTGCACACGTTTAACGAGTCACTGGACAATTTTTTTCTAGTGAATCCAGTAAACATTTTCTTTCAGAGTAAGTCGGGGATGATACATTAGCTTCTGGGGGATAAGATAAACCATATCGCCACATTGTGAGTGGCTTGGCTGGTCCCCTCCTCACGTCTTGAGGGGAATTAAATTGAGGGCAAGTAAGCATGGGGTAAGGAGTAAGGACAAACTGC
Source organism: Cottoperca gobio (assembly GCF_900634415.1). Classification (NCBI taxonomy): domain Eukaryota; kingdom Metazoa; phylum Chordata; class Actinopteri; order Perciformes; family Bovichtidae; genus Cottoperca; species Cottoperca gobio. The sequence continues at coordinate 26,641,849 of NC_041357.1, forward strand.
AAAACTGCAGGAGCTAACTGCATTAAAACAATATTTGCGAACGTTTTACTTACGAAGCCAGCATGCAAGGCTATTTTGATAATTGCTGAGACTTCCCAACTGGCATAAACCGCTTCCAGCTATGGAAGTGCTGCACAGGGGCAGACTGGAAATCTATTATGACATGTTGAGAAAGAAATAACACTTAGATGTGTTTGCATGGCGCCACTGAACACATTTTAGATGTTCCCATGAAAAAAGCAAAGCCATGCTAGACATTGGATCCTGCATAATTAAGAAAACAAGCACTGCAAACTTCTCTCAGTATACTCTGGAAATGACTCAAGAACGGGTGGCACAGGAACAGATGGAGAGAGGCCACTTGAACACAGCGTAATGAAGCGATGCGCAGGAAATTCACTCATACAGCGTGCATTTCAAATGAACCCAGTGAGGGTGTTATGTCTCATTTATTTCGGTAACTCACACCTGATGTATTTTTTTTTACATATGTACAGACTACAATGCTATAGATACCATATTTCAGAGTTGTTAGCTACTAAAACTTTGCAGTATGGTCATTAGAAACATGTTAAAGATGCACTTTAACATCCTTTAATGTGCATCACACTTGCAAAGGAACCTCCATCTGTTCACTACACAGCTAACAAACTTTCCATACAGAAAGACATCAACGCACATATTCATGTTAAACATCGTAAAGATCGACAGAGTGATTAGAACGTGTGGCAAATATTCCCAATATTTTACACCTGACACACTGATTTTGACCTCCACTCCAACACATTAAACGTTCGTGATGGATTAAGTTATTCCAGTACATAGTACGGACATTTTCAATAAGCATTAACAGACGGCAGGTGTTTACTTGAGGGGGAAAGAAACAGGTAGCACACTTGGTGATAAATAAATCATGACGCCAGGAGGAGCTGGATATTAGAGACTCTTGTAATTGATAGTGGACAGTATGGAATCTATTTCCCAAATCACCACTCTGCCCGAGAAGAGACTCTTCTGAGGTTTTTTACATTACTGACCATCACTCGGAGTGAGATTATCCTTGCCTGTCTGTTCCATCACTGTACCTTTCTGTCACAGAAAAGGCTCCAAGTGCCCTCTTTCACTCTGACCCTCAATTACCTGGTCCAATCATCTCAGACAGGTGTTGAGGTACAGTAATAAACCCTCGCCCGATGCTGCCGAGGCTAAAGTACCTCAGAGCTCTGCAATGACTGAACTCTGTGTTGATCAGGTGCAGTGACCACAGTTGACTCGCGGCTGCCGGCTGATAGTGTTCCGTGGAAAAGAAAAAGAAATGTAACAATACGACGCGTTGCTCTGTAAGAACTGTATAAACAAGATCAGATGTGCCGAGTGTTGCCTGGGAAACCCTGCTCGTGGAGAGACCATAATTATTCTGCACTATTATTGAAAGAAAGAAAACTTCATTGCTATAATGTGTGTGCTTATAACTCACATAATACTCATAGTTATATTCATCCTCGTAGTTTTTAGGAGCTTCCACTAGACACCATTTACAGTAAAGAAAGTAAGTTAAGTTGTCAGCGGAGGCATCGAGAGAAAATTAAGGACTAAAGATAAATTCAGATCCCCGGCACTTATATCCACGCCCATCCCATACATTACTGCTTAACTGTGTTGCAAATGGAGTATTTTCAGTCACAAGGATGTGCCATCACTGCATCATAAACTTTGCAGAGTGCTAGCGTCATAAAGTCAACGGGGGATACACAGCACAACTCCTGAGGTTTATCACAGCTTCAAGCTGCATATCCTAAATATTTTAAAAACAGGAGAAGGTAAAAAATACTTTGTTGTTAACTCATATTTAAGAAAAAGGTAGAAGTTAGAAGATAACTGTCAGTAAGTCAGTCAGAGGACATCCGTTAGTTCCAACATGTAGCGTGTTTTCCACCCACACAGGTGTTTTCAATTACTCTGGCTGATTAGACTCGTTCCCAGGATCATGAGGAGCTGCTGCAGTAAACATGAGCTGGTAATCGCATAGGAAATGAGCATTGGGCTAATTATGTTTACTCGTGCAATGTTTGGTTAATTTTCTCCTCTTAAATGGCCTGTAACTACGTAGCACTATGGGACAATCTCAAAACTTCACTGAGGTGGTGTTTGGGCTACAGGTGTCTGTAAAACATGCATTTTGTTAAGTCACGTAAACTGTTCACTGTTCGCGTTTTCCATTTCCATAGTTAATGACCGGTTCCTGATGTGTTGGTTCATCCTTTGTGCTAAAGCAACCTGCTCCTCCAACTCGCCCCATAGCTCAGTCATTGCACAGTATTTGACTTGAAGAAGAGAGTGTGTGCATTGTTGCTGCATAGAGCGTGTGCTGCATTGTGACCTAGAAAGAGTCGGCAGAACCCCTTCGAGCTGAGACGCTTATCAAGCTAAATTAGCCTACATACCGCAGGCAGGGGTCAGGCTAACCGGCGGTGGAGGCTGCCGCAGCTTACCGTTAGCACTGGGGAAAATAAGCAGCGTCACGATCCACTGCAGAGAAACAACAGCAACATATGGCGGATGTTCGGCGACCATTTGTCTTTAAATTGTCACAGTACAGTGTGTTTAAACTGTTCTTATACAAACCTTATTGAAATATTTCACATGTCTTTCTGCTCATTGCAATGACCAACCAACCAAACGATCTGTATTGGTGTCATGGAAAGCTTGAGAAATACATTTGATATATCATTTGTTAACTCATTGATTAAATTCAGTCCCTCGCTCAAGTGTTCAGCCTCCTCCGGGCCTGAGAAACGTCTTACATTAACAACTCCACGAGTAAAAAGTCGGCAAATCACACAGCAAACATGTTGAGTAATTCAAGGATTAAGAGGATTCATACAGCCCAATTCCCTCCGGGCAGTCTGCCAGTGGAGAAGCACGGTCCAGGTACTCATGAGTTGTACGACGTCGCAGCTGGCAGATATGCAGAGAAGCTCATTGAGAGATGTGCCAATGCCATGCATGTAGGCATATCCAGCCAGATATAAACGCATTAAAGCATAAAGTATCTCTATCTAGAAAACATATTTTACATTACGTTTCATTTCGCCGACGCTTTTGTCCAAAGCGATTTACAATAAGTGCAAATAGGTACACAGCTTCCAATAGATGCAATCCTTTAAGTGCAGAACAAGAGCTTCAAATAAGCCAAACCGATGTGCAACACACAAAGAACATCGTTTTATTTATTGTGTTCTTTGTTTTCTATATTTAGTGGCGATATGAAACGCAGTAGTGAGAAGAATATCTAACTCTAGACGTCCCTCACAGCTTATTTCTCATGAATGGGCAGCTGGTAATATAAGTCAGTGTTCCTCATTTTTGATTCAACGTTTCAGCGAGCAAATGAGTGAGATTGAAATCATCATCTTGAGATATTTGCAGAAGATCATCGAGTTAATTCCTCTCTTACAGTCGCACAGAGAATGAATGAGCATTTTAATTCTACACAAAGAGACAATACTTTGTGTTGTTGAGAGAACTAAACTAAGTTTTAGTCATAGGAGCCAAATAATTACAGAATATGCCAGAATATCGATATTATTTCATTACAAATTATAATTATAATTTATTGTGACTCCCGATCGGTTTGTGGACATGTAGCATTTACAAGCCCCATGAACACTGAGTGTTTTTATTTTTATTAAAATTGTCGTTGAGAGCAGAACAAGCTGATTGAAGGTGTTAAAATGTCAAGTATGGATTTTAGGTGTTGTCAGCAAAGCAGTGTGATTTCAGCTGAAGTGCTTTCTATTCATCAAACACTCGCCGCTGCGGCTGCTGATGAATGAAGCATTGAGGATCATTTTGGGTTAACAATGAATACAATCCTTTCACGGGATGCATTTCCGTGCAGAAGGTGAAATGTTTCTTTTTGTTTGACGTGGACATTATATTAATGTGAAAGCATCAAAAGAACTTAAGTGTTTGTGCCACAGAACTATACGTCTGTGTAGGTTCATCTCATTCATCCTGGTAGCTGCAACATCAAGGCGAAATGAAATCAGCCACTGGACTGAGGATGTCGTGCTTTCAACGCTCATCTTCTTCAGTTCCTCTCTCTCCGCTGAAGACGCCTCGTTGATGAGTCGTGACACGTCGTCACTGCTGCAAACTTATTCCAGTGGATATTTAAGCTAACTTACGACACCTGTCCATAGGAGGCCTTGGCAGAAATAAAAACTCATTTAAAACCATGAATAAACAATTAACAATTTATGGATGGAAAGTAGTGTAATGGCAAGCTGTAAAGGAAAACACAGATCTATTAGCAGCTGTGAATAAATCTTAGCTTTTGTGAAACCTGCCTGTGGGGGGTAAAGATGTAAAGCATCTGGAAATTTCATGTAATGTATAATCCAGTGAGCTGTCACAGAGATTTATATTAAAGAGTTACACAATTAATACTTTTATGTAAAGTTTCCTTCAAACTTTTGTCAACTTTGATCATTAAAAGTGAGTCTCTTTACAGACTCTGCGTCAAAAGGAAGATCTGTATGCATACTTCTTAAAAAGTACTAAAATATGAGTAACTACAGCGCCCCCCGGAGAGCGTAGACCTCCGCAGAGCCCAATAGTGCATCACGTGCTCCTGGGAGGGCTCCTGTGTGTTGATACATTGATACGTAGCCATTTCCGACTTGTTGTTCAGACACAAACGGCCGATCTTAACGAAAGTGAAACATAATTTGTGTATCGGTCCCGTGATTCAGATCGACTGCTGCTACACACACATACTACACACTTCAAGTTTCATGAAAGTCTAGCCAGTAGTTTCTCTGTGATCCTGCTGATAAAGAGACAAATCGACAGACAAGCCAAACCTCCCTGGCGGAGGCTATAACGAACCCCCTGTGAACACTAAAGGGGTCCTTTAAATACAATTGTACATTCAGTGTGTATCCTTGGATCTAACAAACGTGTCGAGTGCATTTCCTTCATTGCAAAGCAATTTTTTTTTAGGAATCTTAAATCCTGCATATTTACCTTGCTGCATATCTTGCTGTGTTACTGGCACCTGTTGATTAGTGGAATAGTGTGGCGCCATTGTTAGGACTGTGTATGGCGTCCATTGTGCGTGTGCACAACATAAATAAAATTGGGACCCACTAATACAAAACTAGTTCCATTGCTAGAGGTCTATAACGCCACTGAGATCCCTTGAGTAATGCAGTGGTGGTGCAAAGAGCCCTTTGTTTTACTGTGATACTAATGGTGTCGTCAAGTGAAACGTGCACATGCTATATGCTGTGTTCTAATGATGCAAACCACTACAAAGGGATACAGTTGTTTAGTTACCAACATTCATAATGTTTTCACATTGCCAAACATTGATGGGAATCAAACCTGCAAATTAAATGCATGTCCAAAATGTTCCTGTTAATCCATCCTGACCAACATCTATAGAGAACATGCCGCTGAAAATAAATATATATATATATAAATGAAATCTCTGTCTGGCCGCTAGAAATAGTTTTCCTACAATATCTCATCAGTTCTCTCTCTCGTGCTTTTGTATTGCAGGTGGTGGGTCAGATCGATAAACTTACGTCCGACTTTGACTTTGACCTGGAGCCAGATGACTGGACGGTGGCCACAGCCAGCAGCACGTCCAGCAGCGAGCGAGGTTTGGGAGAGGCCTTCCGACTGGACTTCCTCAATGCAGATGTGCTCTCTGATAGCTGGGAGTTCTGCAGCTACCTGGAGGCTGCTGGCGCCGCCGGCCGCAATCCTGGTGAGCAACCAGGAGACCTGCGAACGGAGCTGGGCGGAGGGACCACACCCACCCTGACGCAGACCCCCACCCCGCCCCCCTCGACTGCCTCGGTTTACTCCCAGATGAACGGCGGGCTGCCCATCCCCAATGGGCCCCGCATTATTACTCCAGATTCATCCAGCGAGGAGGCCAGCAGCTCCACTCACAGCCACAAGACTTCTCGGACCTCCGGCACAAGAGAAAGGGTCCGCTTTAGTGACAAAATTCTGTACCACGCATTGTGCTGTGATGACGACGAGGAGGAGGAGCAAGAGGAATTACAGGAGGACAATAGTGGCTGTGCTACACCAGAGAGCGATGGTGAACCCAATCTCCTGTCAAGCTCAGTCACCCCCAAACGTTCTTCCTCTGAGCACTCACTCCTCCATAACTGTCTGGACCCCTCCTATGTCTCCTCGTCAATGAAGGGGACGATGGGAGCTCACACACTACCCAGGAAAGGTCTCTTGAACCCCGGCTGCCGCAAAAAACTGTTACGAAATAGCAGCACACAAACTGTCTCTGACAAGAGCACCCAAACTGTACTGCCCTATATTCCAACCAAACAGAAAACAAAGGACCACTGAGAAAGCCCCAAGTTTATCATAAATCTCATGAAGAGGACTGTGCATTATTTAATATTAAATACATAGCTCATAGATTAATACACAAATAAATTAATTACTAAATAAATAAATGATATATGGGAAATCACTCGACTACCTAAAGTTATTCTGAGGCTCAGGGAAAACACGATGAAATGAAGGAAAGCAGATCACTATGATAAGTTACTGGTGGACCAAAAGGTTAGTGCCTGTTCTAATGTTAAAAAAAATACACTGAATGGATTCCCTATGTGTAATCATATGAAACAATGACAGACATTATAAAAGCAATCATTTTTACAAGAACATTTAAGTGTTCAAAATTGGAAGTGAAGTATGAAGAGGTCCTTTCCCCTCCTCATACAATAGTAGTCACAAAAAAAAAAAAAAAAAAAAAAAAAAAAGGAAATGCTTGTTCCTATTATGTGGATACAAAACGCTGCACATTCTGTACTCTGAATCTGTATAAACATTGTCTTTTTTCATGTTCCAGTTATTTGAAATGTCAAGGGGATTGTTGCTTTCAGCGGGATAATGTATCTAGATGCACATGTCAAGCCTCTTCCTCTCTTTGATGTCAACAAACAAGCTTGAGCGAAGAGCCTGAAAAAAAACAACACTATTTACCTGCCCTTGATTTTATAAATCATCTCAATGTGATCTCTTCTTGGTCTGCTGCAGAAACATAAGAGTGGCAGGTAGACAAACGGAAATATAAAGTCATTTGAGAATGTGCGGTCCACAAAAGTGACATTTCCAATTTCTTCTCTTCGTCTGTGCCTGGCAGTGACGTCATCAGACCTGCCATCTGAGCATTTGTGCACAAATAAGTGCTAAAGGTTTTGTCTCTCCATTCAGCGGCCCAGTGGGGAATTGAAGTCAGCAGAGAAGTGTTTTATTCACAGGGCTAACGCCAATAGCCATTCCTGATCAATATGTTAGAGGGAGGTTGCAGTGAGAGGTCTCTCTGCTGTGAATGCATGCCACTCTCCTGGGATCCATGAACAAAAACTCACCGTCAGACATATTTACTTACACTGAGTGGAACAAAAATTAGATCTGTGGCCCTAAAGAACTGACATTTCAGAAAGTGTGTGTCCAGCAGTGAGAGCTGGTGGAGGAAAGAGAGTGTGTTCCGGTTTCCGAGCAATAATCTACCCTGGGGAATGGCTTTGTGAGCCTGGCCCCTTCATCCTTACTTTCCTAACGTTGTGTTTTCAAGTTTGAACAGAAGAGAAGTAAAATGTCATAATCTTAAAGAGGTAACTCCTCGCTGACTCCTGTGAAGCTACTCTTTGTGCCTCTGATCACCTCATGTGGACTTAACCTTCCACAGTAGGCAGAGATGCTCGTAAAATCTGATTTATTCAAGTACTTATCCTAAAATATTTAACGCATCCCTGTGTTGGAAGGGAGTATTGTGAATTTGCTTTCACAGTCGTGCAATTGAACACAATGTGAAATGTTCTAATTTTCGTATGCACACACTGTACATATACTGTATATTACTGTATATATATTGTACAGTATATATGCAGTAATATACAGTATATATACTGTATATTACTGCATATATACTGTACAATATATATACAGTAATATACAGTATATGTACAGTGTGTGTATATATATATATATATATATTACTGCATATATATTGTACAGTATATACACTGTATATTGCTGCATATACAGTGTACATACTGTACAGTATATATATATATATATATATATATATATACTGTACAATATATATGCAGTAATATACAGTATATGTACAGTGTGTGTATATATATATATATATATATATACTGTACAATATATATGCAGTAATATACAGTATATGTACAGTGTGTGTATATATATATATATATATATATATATACTGTATATTACTGCATATATATATATATATATATATATATATATATATATATATATATATATATATATATATATACATACATACATACATACATACATACATACATACATATATATATATATATATATATATATATATATATACACATATACACACACTGGACAGCATCTTGTTTTTACCTCCAAATCACAAACGTTTTGTTGCTGAAACAACTTTTTAGGTGATTGTTTTTCCTTTTAATGGAACAAACGAATCAATTTATCATTAAAATATTTGACATGTAGATAAAGACAGTTTTTGGCAGAAATGTTCTCAAATAATCTGCCTCTGGTCAAAGCAATATATAACCATAACTCTACTCTAATAAAGAATAAATGAAAGTATCATGCTACTGTAAACCCCATAATTAAAATGTCCGTGCAAAGAAAATAGTTGTTCGGATTTGAACAAATTGGCAAATGGCAATAATTATTGACAATGTGGCTTAAAATAAGCATAAATGACTATTATTACAACAGTGGTTCTTTGTGATGGTACCAGGGCTGGTGCTTCCATCATGGCGTGGGAGATACCCCGTCTTCTCCAACTGGCCACAGCAACACAGATTATTAGATACTCTGCAGAAGCACATCAATAACAGCCCACCTCTTTGTTTTACTTTGTGTGTTCATGTATAACAGTCATTGCACTGCTTAGGGGAATTACAGCTGTGCTGTTTAGGCAGCATCCCGTCTCAAGAGCCTGATATAAGGGAAGCAGAATGAGCCCTTTTACACCAGGCAGCTTGGTAGAAGTCGCACAAGCATCAATTGGCCTGAAGCTGATGTGTTATACATTCATATACCAGAAGTAATTTGGAGATTTATTTCCCCCCTGCTTTTGTAACGTTTTCCTTTTGTCTTGCTCTGGCTCAGTTAATCCCAAGTACCTGTGAAGAAAGAGGCACTGAAGAGGGATCAATGGCTCACTCCCTAAAGCATTGGCTGCCATTTCCCTGCTAGATTAGGGACCAACAGGTCATCACAGCCATTAGCATAAACAAACAACGCTATGCCGCCACACAGGCAAAGCATCAATTACAGGAAAACAAACTAAGCCCTTATTATGATGCCTATACACCCGCCAGACATGACAATGTGAGGGGGATTTTCTTTTTCCTTTTCCAATCTAAGGATTGTATAAGTCGTATCTGTGATGAAATCACCTCTTCAAATATAGAGCCGTTTGGCACTGCCGCAGAATACATTATCATTGGGGACAGATTGAGATATTTGGACAAAACATTAGCAACGTCTCTTTTGCCAAGAGGCTCATTATTCATCTCTAATAGGGCAGAGCTTTGTCCTCGGTTCTCTGTAGGACAAGGATGGGAGGCATCCAAAGGTTATGAAAACCTGAGCACAATGATGCCAAATCATCTGTCGACCAGGAAGATCATTTTGTGATGCCCCTGCATACAAAACAGATGTGTGTTTTTGTACGTGTGCACAAGTCTCTGGTCTGTATGTTCACTGCCTTTAGAACCTGCACATTGTGTAAGGAGAAGAGTTACGTTTTCTGTTTAATTTTATATTTCACTGTCACAGCAATTAATGGAGATCAATACGAATAGACGGCGCACATCCCCCTGGAAGTCATTTGGCCAGACTTGTCCATAAGACAAGATTAAACAAAATCTATTTTAGAAGGCTGCAAAGTGAGTCATGCCATCTGTGTTTTGACATCAGCAGTGGGCATGTATTAGCTCACTTCCCTGATCAATCCTCTAATCACTGCCAGCGGGACACCCGCTGTTGAGTGACTGACAAAATAGTGTGCAGCAAAACCACTTTAAAAAGGTGATTATGACACTAAAAACACAGAAACATACACCCCAACCCCTTCCATAAACACACTTCATATATAATTACCACACTTCACTGTCACTGCCCCTTGCCCCCGTCAGTGCGCAGAGGAAAACAGATGACAGATCTGTGTTTTCTCTGCTGATTGGTAAGGGTCCATGAAGCGGAGAGCTCAATGCAGCCTCACTGATTACTATGGATTGGCTAACGGCCGGGGCTACCTAAGGTTGATTTGTTTCATCTTTGTGCCATTTATATCCTGCCGCTACGAGAACAAACTATTTCTATTTCATCTCCCTCCTTCTCCTACCGGCAATCTCCTTTCACAACACATCGCTTTCCATTTATGATATCGCTGGTCGGCAATCTTCTACTGAAACCCACAAAGAGATGGGACAATAATTTCACATTGCAGTTTTGTACAAAAGTTTTGTGTCATTGAGCAAAAAGGGTATGGTACCCAGATCCCAGATTGGAGAGCTCCCTGCTCCCTGATGAGACAAGGTCAGCAGCAGGCGAACAATGTGTTGAACTTCAGGTTCGCTGGATGGTTGGCACAGGGTTATATAGCAGGCAGCGTACCACATGCAGAGGACACCGCCGTGTTCATGCACACGCAGACACCGTTCATAAAATCTGCCAAAGAATCCAAAGTGCATTTGTGCCTAGGCCAACCCGAGCCCGGCTCCCAGCACCTGAGGGATGGCCGGACAAGGCCGCGTCAACCATCAGTCACCATTTGATTGGGCCGGGGGAGTGATTAATGAAGAGCCATGCAACAGCCGCAGATAAGATTAGACCTTCACAGGTGATGAAGGACAGGGCCTGTGGCTGCGAGTGGGTGGGGGGGGGGCTGGGCGGTTCCTGGGACAAAACACTGCCTACAGATGACTTGGCACACAGTAATTAAAGTTAATGAGAATCCTGTCACTTTCACGTACACCGTGGCATTGTGATTGAACAGTGTGTCAAGCAAAACAAAGAAATGTAATAGGAGGCAATAATTATTCTATGATAGGTCACAGAGAAGGCGACCATGAGGTCTTGATCAAATAAAGCTCCCAAATCATTTTTAGTGTTTGTACTGGACCTTGGTTGGGGGAACTTGTATCCGTGCTGTTCAGATAACGGACATAAAAAAAACTTGACATTTGACTACTTCCCTCTGCCCAAATTAGTGTTGCACTGACTTTAATGTGGGAAACTGTCCTTTTGCCACCTATGAAAAGGTACAAACTATTACTGACCCAAGAATGACTGCAGTACTTAACATTTAAACTGACCAGAAACCAGAAAAGACACTCACCATTCAAGAGTCAATGAGAAGCATATAAATCCTACAACTGCTACGTCCAATGAAAAGGACATAAAGCAACAGATTGAATTGAATGATGCAATCCACTTGAGTAAAAATTGATCAGCACACCCAGGCTAAAGAGAGAAAGTTACCATTTTCATCACATTACCCGACTGATAATTGGAATATCTCCCCAATATGAATTTTAAATTGTGGCATGACCGGGCGAGGCAGAGGAGTGCGTAATCATCGGCGAAGCAATTTCTGCGAGCGAGGGAAAAAGAGAGACAGAGAGAGAAATGATTGCAGCGGAAATGCTACGAGTCCTCAAATTGAACCACCATAGAAATGTAACCTTGTTGCATACCACATTAAATTGCACATAAATGATGTGTGTAATGACATGCTCAGCTGAGCGAAGAATACATCAAGAGACAATTGAATCGGCCCAGAAAAATACACGATTACACAAAACATCACTGACACCAACTGCAGGAATGGGTGGAGGCATATTTCAGGGAAAATATATATATACATATATATTACTGAGTTACTAGTGAGTTGTGAAACGGAAGAGTCAATTGCAGAAAGACGCCGCTAAATGAATTTGTATTGGAAAGGTTGGACTGTGGTATATAAATATTTGTGCAGTGCTTTGCGTGTACGTCTAATTCTGACAATACCTAGTGGAAGTCAAAGAAAAGCCAGCAGCAGTGTTTCCAGACACCTCCGCGTTGGCAGCCTGTCAGAATCTCCATGGCATTTTACAGGTAAAGGCCAAAAAGGCAGGGAATTGCTGACAGTTTAGTAAGGCCAACAAATAAGAGTTAAATGATAAGACAGGTGCAATGTACAAGGAGAGTCCCCGAGTGCCCCTTATTTCACCTACAAGGGGCTTTCCCCATTGCTCATATTTTCATACTCTTTCCACAGCCTACCCCCTATACGATCTCTCTCTCTCACATGCACACCGTCCTCCATCATCCTCCTTCATTCTTTCCCATAAACGTGTCTCCTCTGGCTGTAATGATCTCTCCACTCTAGCCCAGGAAGGTGTGACTGAGGTCTTCATCAAAACGTACAGCAATTCGCAAGGTGCCAAGGACAGGTAAGAGTCATTCTTTTGAGGCTCCACTATGAAACAGAAGGGAGTGGAATAAGTTAAACTTCGGTTATGGCGCAGCACTGGATGATTGATTGCGCCATGGATTGGTTCCCGTCTTCTGAGATTCTGGCAAAAAGAATCAGATTGGACCTTCTGATTGCAATCATCTATCGTCCATAACTTGGTCCAATTAGTAGAATTTTATAAAAAAAAAATTAACTTGTTAAACAGCTTCCTCCATATTCTGATTGTAAAGTGGGTCACAGCACGGAGAGGGGTGCCTGAATGTTGTGTTACGCCGCTGTGCATTTCCAATACATTATAATAGTGATCATTCTCAAATGACTGCAATTAGTCAAATGTCAGGCTCGGTTTGCGCTCTCATGGTGGCTTGCTGACAAAGTAGCTCAGAGGTATGTCAAAAGATTAATAGCTGTGGGATTTCATTAAGTCAGGTGCTTGAAAGAAACGGGAGGAATAAACACAAATTAATTAAAACTTCAGAGCTTTGCCTTAAATTTAGTCCATAATTAGGCACAAAGGCAAAAACAGATCTGTCAACGGGCTCGGGTATTGATCTAGTCCACATATATATATATATATGTCACACTTTATGGTCGCAGCTGACAACAGCTCTTAACTCTTTTACAATTATTAGGCTACAATGACTACAATGATGAATGACGGGAAACAAATCACATCTGAAAAATGAGTATTTGTACAGCAGCTGCAGCACAAAGTTCTTTACAAAACACAATTAAAAACAATGTTAGGCATGCTACATGTTTACAAATGTGTTTGCTTGTCTAAATATACAGCCTCACGGGCCGAACAATTGTTTTTATTGTTTTGCTTGAGTGCTGTTGCCTTCCTGAAAGTATATTATTTGGGTAGTGTGTAGAGAAGTGGAGATATTCGGATTGGGTCCAATATGGGTTCGAACTTGGCGTGCACCGATTAACCTTCGCTAAAACAGAGACAAGAAGACCCAAACACAATCGGACCCGATCCATATAGACAAACCCCAACAAAGAAAGAACACCAAAACCAGCACCAGCATGACGAAAACATGTAAGAAGATATCTGACGTTACAATGTTTACCTCCTGAAATCATAAATAAAACATTCTGTAGCCAACTGGGTGATAGTTAAAGTATAATATTTTCTAAACATTGAATGAAATTCAAAAATGTAATGGTCTTTTAATAGCGTACACTTTGTCCTGTACATAGGCTACTTATTTCCTCAGATATAATGACATGACCAATATCGGACATATTGATACCTAAATCCAACTCGGGTGGCCTCTGAAGTCCTCTCGACTGTTAACTTCTCAGATAACATAATGCATTAGTCCTCTACCAGAGATACAAAGCAGGAGTCAGGCTGGGATATAGTAAAGGTTGGTCAGATGCCAAGTTACGTGACAAACAAACTTCACAGCTTTTCCTTTCAAATTGATCCGAAGGCAGCAAAAGGCTGTAATGTAGCTCGGATAAAAAGCAATCAGGCTGCAGTTTTAAGTTATGGCATCTTGGCCTTGTCCAAGTGGTCAATCAATGTTCTCTTTTGCTTGTGTCCTCAGTGCATCAGCTCAGCATGGGCTATAAAGCCTAGAAAGCACAGCCGTTAAATGGCTGTGTGGGCCCTTTGCTAGCCTGGTGTCTGGCAATCTGGCAGGGGTTTCTGGCACCCTCGGTGTCGGACCAGGACTTTAAGAGCATGTAAAGTGTAAATCTCCCAGCTGACAGACTGATCTCTGCTGGCTCCAGACCGGATTTACCACCTTGCACAGAGCTCTAAGAAGCCAGCTGTAGCAACACGCCATTACCAGGAAGAAATGAGACATTATGGAAATCTGTTCACAACAGTGACAACACACAATCCCTGAGTCCATATAATTTACATGAGGAAAATATCATCAATAGTTTTGATTTACTATGCAATTTAAAGTTGGAACTTCAGCAGTCGCAGCTATCGAGCTCTGTGAAGTGACATTTTACTGTTGTTTGGTCAGATTTCTCTTCACCTGCACGAGATTGGTATTTTGATGACTTACAGTATGATGCAGCAAAATATTAGGTGAAAATCCATAGCAATTGTGATGTTGAGGATGACTGAACTTTGCACCGTCTGCTGCTCACCTGCATGAGTCAGGTCAAACTGTATATGGTGCATCTTTGGCAAAATTGTCATAAATATAGTAAGAAGAGGCCCACCTGCAAAGTTCCTGCTCATTTCCATCTGCAGTCCATTTTGTAGCAGGAGCTCACAGTGGGTGTGATTAGCTTCATTAATAAAGACTCCACCTAATATTACTCGTAAAGGGCTATGCTGCCATAAACTGATAAGTCAGTGGCAGTTAATTATCCTAGCAAACTTCAACTCTAACTTGGAATCGTACTTTTAGGTATGTGAAGTTCAGTATGGATTTGTCAGAAGGATAAATTGGAGGCAACTATTTCTTTGATTGGTGTTCAGGCAGCTTTGGTTAATACAATTCATAAGGACAAAGGGAATCATTTGCATAGTACTTTCCCAGCATAGAGCACAAAGGCCTTTCCAAAATAAACAAAATAGTATAATAGAGATGTGCAAAGGGCATATTGCAAGTTTTGCAATAAATATTTTCTATTTTGGTGACATGGGCAGCTTAACAATCGAGTATCATGCACAGGGGCAAGGTCATGTCAAAGTTGCTGGACAATTAAATAGAGAGCGAAGAAAAACACATTAATGAGGGTGACACTTACAAAAAGACTCAGGAGAGGTAAGCTGTCCAACAAACCAAGAAACAAACAGCCACCGTACATAAGGTAAGTGGCTGTTTGTTATCATGCAAGAGATGGATCATAGGTAAGCTATAGACAGGGTGTAGTCGGGTGGTGGACGGGCATGTAGCTTGTCTGACTTTCATGCAGGAGACCATAATTGGGATTTTTCCTTGTCCTTAACCACACCAAGGTTGCAATGTGCAGAAAACTGTGGAAAGCACTTTAACAACATTTTAACAATGTTGGCCGACTTAAACTGACATTTTGCAGAATTGTCCAATATTGGTGTTCTTGTCTGAACAATAACGTTAATTTCCTCCAGTCTAGACTGGTTACGTCCTTACCCACTGTCAATAATAAACTGTCAAAGAGAGGTCGGGCTGCTTTTGGAGGGCCTAGAGGAGCTGATGGCCATAATTGATACCTGCCTCTACTAATAATGTATTAATGCTCTTTATCTCACCCAGTTATCTGCACAACTGTTGCCATAAAATACTAAAAGTGGACTACCATGACCTGTAAGAATTTTTAAAAGTGTATTCAACTTCAGTCTTGGCGTCATCGTTTCCTGAATGAAAGTGCAGGGTGTGTAGAGACCACTGAAGACTTTATTTGTGTGGTCCAATATTGCATGAGAGCACAAGGCACATTGGTCATTGTGGCCCTGTTGATGCTTTAACAGAGAGGGGTGCAATCAACATTTCAGATATTAAAAGTTAGAACCAGGTAAGAGATCTTCATCATTGGATGTTTCCATTGCATACCCTCTAAAAGCAGCGCGTGTTCTTCGAGGTGCATAAGTGACACGGGAGGACATTGGTACTTGTCAAATGTAGGTGTAAATGGTAACATTAAAAATGGCTGCTTTCCACTTAAGTTTTAGAGTAGCCAGAGTCCTAATATCTTATATGCTGGCATAACTTACGACACTTAAGAGTGGAGCCATAATTCATGTTATTAGTTACACCTGTGCTTTTCTTGAATTGACAAGTAAAAATGTATGCCATTAAAAAAGGGCTTATTAGTCACATTCAATAAATTTCCATGCAAACGCAAATGTCACCAATGACACAGCAGGAAAACCAATTAGTGTACAACCCAAGCAGCAACCTCCTGTGAAGCGGTGAAGCCAACGCGGAAGTGCGGAAAACCGCAGTTCATCGAATGGTCACTTGTGGCTGGCTCCAAAAGGGAGTCAATCTCCATAGACCCCCATGTTAAAGTGGCCATCTTTACAGCAGAAATAAGTACAAAAAAATGGTTTTGGTCTCTATTGCTAATTTTCGGTCCGGGGGTGAATTTTTATACAACGCACCCATAGAAATAGTATTGAGCTTAAAGTTATGTTAGCGGTGTGGTCACTTTGACTTACAGGTCCTCTCAGGGCGCTAGCTGTCTGTCTTTGAATGCCGGCTGTGTAGAGTGTAAGCTTAGTTCTTTTTATTTTTTTTACAATATTCCATAATTTTAGAAAGGTACCACTCTCCATAATTACTGAATTCACATGACATTACATGAATTTACATGACAAGTGATTCATTGTTACACCACATCATGTTTGCTACAGCCATCGGCCTATTTGTCTTGCAATTAAAATTACAGTGCTGCAGGCTGTGCTGGGGTAACTGTCAAATAACGAGTGTGGTCTCTGCTTAAGTTTCACTCACTTTTAATGAGGGGCAGACACATTGTTCACAGTATGATACATGCACAACAGACTTTGTTTTGATCCTCTATCACATACCGACATGCTTCAGTGTTGCCATGGTTGCCTAACGCACATCTCGGATAACTAGATTTATCCTTTCAGTCCGTTCCTTTGACAGAAATCTGTTGGGTTGGGGGGGAGCAGCACATGAATCTATAAGTTTTAATTTAGGCGACTGCATATGTTACATTGTCAAGCATGTGATCAAGCTTCGGGTGACAGCTGGCTGATGGTCAAACCATTTTCTGTCATGTGCGATCAGAATATGAAGCGAGAACTGATGTGTAACAGATTGATAAAGACCGGATACTAATAAAGAATGTGGCAGGCTGCTGCTGGTTGCACACAAATTGAGGATTCTCTCATGACTTATATAATCCATAGAATATACATGTTCCTGCCACCGTCAGTTAGCTATAATGATCCTATCAACCAAGAGGGAAGGTCATCACACAGCCATCATACATGGCCGCCCACACACTCTAGTAAGAATCTGAATATCACTCAGCAAAGACTTCACACATGAAATGTATGACCAAATATTAACTGTGACATTCGGGGTAAGAGTCAAACAATTGTCAACTGCTATGACAGTCGCCATGTTGGATCATGCTTGTATCTTCTACTACTAGAAATGTACATTTATGGTTTATGTACTGCAGGACTTTAAGAGACCAGGCTTGCATGTATTCAGGTTTAGATGACCAAAGCACTTTTGTTAAGGTTAGGCAAAGATTGCCGTTTCGATTAAATGTCAATGAAGTAAACACGTCGAGCATTGAGCTTCAGGTCACCGTTGACGTTTTCGATATTCAGCAAAGACCATGATCTTTCCTTCACCTTAACTGAGTGCTTTGAGTTATGACACCGTGAAACAAAGCTTAATCATACAAATGAAATACGTTCTAAATGATTTGCATGCTATGTTAATTCACATTTCCTCATTATGTTGAGAACAAACATAATCCAAGTGACAGTATGTTGCTTTCAAAACATGTTTGCTGTTGCAAGTTATTAGTATATGAACAAAAACCTGCCAAAAACAGCTTTCATCAATCTAGAACAAGTCATGTCATTTCCATCAACACATGTAAGTGTGTGTATTGGAAGAAGCAGCACCTGATATGCTGAAGTGATTAAAGCTACGATCCGTAGGTTTTCATAATTCACACTACAACGAGGATGATGGAGCATCTGGCTTTGTGTTTGTGAACTTGTTTTACCTCCTTGCTGTTGCTATCCAGTGTAAATGTCATTGACTGATGGAAGTGTTTACTGAAGTGATGAAGTTAGACAGCATTGGTAGTCAACCGGATAGGTGTAACCCGACAAACAAAATCAACATTCATCGGCAGCAGAATACAGAATAGACTGTCCCCCCCGCCACAGTATATGTGCCATTTTTAGTGTTTCACTACTGTTTACCATACAGATGGATATTAATAATGATATATTTAATAAAAACAACACTATAGATTTCACCTTTAAAGGTCATGCTTTTCGAAGGAACAGTTGGGCAGTCGTAAATCCTTTTACTTTTAAGCTTCCATTTCTCCCTCTGCCTTCCATTTTATAGAGGCAGCTGCTCGTGTATTCATCCATTCATCCACCCGAAAAAGAAGTAGTGTGTGGAGAAAAGGAGATCCCTTACTCGAGCCATTACCAACTATTTCCCCGAGGTGCAAACCCCATCACAAAGTGTTTTTAGAGACTGTGAGAAAGAGACTTGGCAGAGAAGAAGAATACATTTCTGCTTAATTAATCCCATTCCTTACTTTAGGTATTAAAAGGCAATGGTCTGTTTAACAACTTTCGGCGACACTAAACGGGTAATTAGTCACAGCCTAATCATTTTTCATAAATTTTATGGGTATGTCCAGGGCGGGGTGTGCTCCCCGGAGGGTCATCCCACGAGCCACCTCACTTATTCCACGCCCTTTTCACGGCTCCCTAACTCCACACAGGATTAAGCCGTTTCCTTTCTTCTCGGCCAGTTTGTCATTAAACATGTCATGCTCTGTGATCAGATGCCTCCTTAGTCCTTACATCCAGATCCAACCACCTGCTTCTGATAGCAATGGCGACAGACCTTCCTCAATGCGGGGGCAGCTTGAAGCGGTGTGTGGTGTGATGTAAAAAAAACATTTTCTCCAATGTGAAGAGGAAAGAAAGAAAGTGCCTGGGCACAATCAACTGTGGCACACCGACTAGCAGCTTGTGCCAGCTGTTGCCGGCAGCCAATCCTAAAGCTGAATGCGGCGTTTGTGACATTTATTCAAATGTTCGGGAAATTAAAATCATTTAAAATGGCAAGAGCCGCCCACTGCCCAGGTGTAAATATGATTTCAATAATGCTTTCTGTTTTCCAAATAAGCACAGCTGCTCAGACTCACGGCCAGGATTCTGAATTCAAAACATGGTGCAGGACATGTCATTGTGTGTTTTGGAGAGAATATAGACTGAATACACCAGTGATAGCTTCTCTCTTGCCCTGGTAAAAAGCTTTAACCGCCCACAGAAGCAGAGGCTAAAGACAAAATCAATTAAACAAAAGTGCACATCTTCACAGCCAACTCCAACATCCGTTTGAGAATTAAGATCAGCTAAGTACTCTATATTCATACAGAACATCTGCTACGTGCCAAGACTGGACCAGCACAGATGAGATGGTGGTGGGAAGCAGTGTGTGAGCAAATAGAGGAGCGGGATCTGAAAGCCTCTGTTGGACAGCCTGGGCGTAATCCACCACTGGCTGCTAGGAGGTCAGCAAATATTGCTACCGTGTTACATTTTGATCAGCCTTTACTGTCAATAACCGCAGCGCCTACGATCATTTCAACCCGGGAAATTTCATTATGCTAACTATTGCAAAATCAATCTTAACATATCAATCAGCTTCAGCCCGGAGAACGCTGAGGTCATGTCTGAGCCGATCATACAACACGGTCTCATGCATCAAGCAGACTAACCCCCCCCCCCCCAAGCTCATGTCACTGGGCCTAATGTCACATTGCTATGTGCCATTTGGAGTGACTGCAGCAGTTACACTAATATTGTTCATTCCTCACAGCTCCGTCTATTTCACACTATCTGTAATTTTCCAGCAGCTAGCATTTCAATTTGTGTGCAGCTCTCTATGACGTTTGTGTACAAATCACCGAGCACGAGGAGCCGTGTGTAACAGTCAAAGCCACAGGTGGTGCTACTACAACAGCGTCTATCGCTCTTCACTCATCATTAACCTTTACACCCGATAGACCTTTTACTCACAGGCGGACATTTTGACCTGCAGGAATAGCACAGGTGTAACTAATAACATTAACATTACATTAAGGTGTGTGTGTGTGTGTGTGTGTGTGTGTGTGTGTGTGTGTGTGTGTGTGTGTGTGTGTGTGTGTGTGTGTGTGTGTGTGTGTGTGTGTGTGTGTGTGTGTGTGTGTGTGTGTGTAAGCTATGCCGGTGAGCCAGCAATCACAAGAGCTGTCACTGGCAGCCCTGAATGGACAGCAAGTGTCAAAAATGAGCATGTTGTGTAATGTGAATTTATATATTGTCACACAAAGTGACATTAAATGACAGACAACAGAATTAGATTCAAAACATGATGTGACAAACGGCATGCTAAAAAAAAAAAAAGAAAAAAGACAACCGTCACTGTGAAATATGAATGTTAAAGAGGAGCCAGGTTGGAGTAATGTGAGGTATTTATGCTAGTTATGAAGAGCTTTAATGCTCGAGGTGCAACAAGGTGTTCATGTGCAAAAGGAAGATTTAAAAAGGATGTCACACCAAGACAGAAGTCTCCTTGTAACCTCCTCGTATATAATATTTATACATTATGATGTATAAGGACAAATCCTGTTTTTTGTTCAATATTGTCCTGAGTGATTCCAGAACTTAAATTGAGACACGGCTCACAGCAGAGCACGAAGAGCGGCTCAGACAGACACACTCTGCAGGTTATACGGCTGATTATCAGCCTCATTAATAGGCTGTACAATAAATGTGGCCAAAGCACTTTAATCTCAAACCGCTGGCGATCTCTGAGCTTCATGTCAAGCAAACATCAGTGCACATGCTCGGAGGTTTACACTGCCGAGAGGAAGAGATCTACACAGGTTGTGCTTGTTTTAATGAAGGAATATGGAATTCTATGGCACAGATCCATAAATTACAGCCTGTGGTTATGCTGAATAATTGTTCGCAGAGTATATTTGTTGTTTGTTTTAATCTCTACTTGGAAATGGAATTTGAAAGCAGCATCTTCGAATATAAATACTACATTTAGGCTACATTTAGACGCACAGAAGGCAGTGAAGTACTTAAAAAAATAAAAATGAGTGATTGAGTGTTTATTGCTACGACTACTAGATCTCAAAAATCCTGGAATTCAAATTCAAAGTGTCTCCCAAGTGAAAATGTAAAGTGTTTTTTTTTTTCATCCCAATATGTTTATTTGTTTGATCGCAGCAGGGACCAAATGCATTTATTATTAATGGTTTTGGAAAAATGTCAGAGCCCCTGTCTGTTTATTGCTTTACAGGGCTCCTGTGTTGTTGCTAATCCTCTTGCCTTTAATTAACATAACAAAATTATTAATGTCTCCTTTTTATCTTCATTATCGTGTCTTAAATCCCTTTAGCAGCTGAGAAGCATGCCTAATCGCGAGGAAATGGGTTGTGATGTGTGTTATTACAGCTTGTTTTCCAACTTGCAGCTGCAGTTAAATAAACTAAACTGCGGCTCATATTTATCCAGCGTTGTTGACTCGCAAATTAGTCCTAAAATTCTCACAGTGAAATCATTCCTCAACTTTTCTTCTAAATTGCACATCTTTATTTAATATTGCTGCCGAGCTTTCCTTGGCGTGAACATTTGACTGAAATAACAAAAAGATATTAAAGAAGCTTCTGGTGACTCATTCTGTGCAGAGAAATTGCAAAAGAATACAAGATATTTAATTATTACGTATGTTACTATACATGTACTTATTGCGATGCACACTGTAGATGAACCATGAGCGCAGCAATATGTTATTAAAGAAATATTAAATAGCTGCACAGCCTTGTGGCATCAGCTGTTTAAGAAGAAATGTTGTGTGCAACGAAATTCTCACAGAAGCCATTTTCAGTCTGTAATCATCTCTCCGAACAATAAAAGCCGTCATTAACTGCAGAGTGTTGTCGACCTGTGATGTCCGTCACTCTCAAAAAACTAAAATCCTAAAACTCACATCATGGAAAACAATATATGTGGGCATTACAGACATCGTCCAGTAAGAAGTGGAAGACCTTCTGTTCTTCCTCGTCCACATAATGACTTATATTGTGTCTTAGTAAATCCAGACACATAATTGAACCATTCCCATTGACAACTGAACTTCAGTATGTAATTGTGTTTGGATTGAGGCTCATAAGATCTACCTGGTAACAGTGATCTTCCAGCGCTGCTGCACTGAGAAGGCTGAGAACGTGCAGCAACAATCTGCTGAATCATAAAGAAAGTGAAGCCACGCATTCTGTTAGCTCCGATACATCATTTATTAGAATAAAGCCAACATTTTGGAGCTAAAAGAGTGTGCTGCCTCACCTCCGATTTATTCTGGCAGGCTACATACATAAATGTAATTATGTTGACTTTGCTTTTCCTTATAAACACAATTAATCCCAGTTAAACCAATGACTGCGGACGTACTAAGTAAGAACATCTATGAAAAACATTGTCATCCATACCAACCAGATCAACCCTTTCTCTGAGCTCACAGTAATATGTGAACTGCTTCAACACACAATGGCAGCCACTAAGATAATGACATAACCCTTTCATATTTACACAAATCTGGACATAAAAGTCTCGGTTAAGGACCCCTTGCAAACTTAATTAAAATAATCGTCAAGTATTAAATTAAATCGTGGAGAAACAGGCAGTATTCTCTGCTCTGAAATGTCCGATGAAGGCGCTGCCATGTCACGCTACTTGCAGAATGTCTCCGCGGGAGCGCATCAGACTTCAGACTTCTGCTTTATCCCTACGCTAATTTAAACAGGCATCAAATAATTCAATATTGCAGCTCTTGTAGACTTTCCTAAATGTTATCAGACCGAAATGATCAAATGTGATTAGTGGAACGAGTCAGTTTGGTGAGGTTGTGTCGCTCAAAACAAAGTATCCGACATCAGCAGCAGCGACAGTAACAGGCTAGCAAAGGTTAGTGAACCCAGCACGCTCTAATGCACACAGCCGGGAGAGAGACAGACGGGGCCGGAGTGGCCGGTAAAGACGTAATGGAGATTTTGACGGCCCACCGGCCCACCGGGATCGTCTCGGTATGCCAGATGGTCAGTACACCACCGGCTGTGGCAAGAGGCCACTGATGCTCTGCGCAGTGCGCTCTAGTTTTAAATAGCGTTGGGAAGAGGTTATGTTAGACGGATCCAGTGCGTCATCAAGCCACGACTTCAGGCCGACACAAAAAAAGGTCTAAGTCCACGATCCAGTACGATGAAGTCTTTTTACTTTAATGATTTCAGAAACAACATCTGGGATTTCATTCTATACCTGGCCGTGAACTGAGCGGACCGAAGCGGAGCAGCAGTAGAGATACATTAAGAAGGACAAGAAAGGGTGTTAGAAGTGGAAACAGGAAGGCTGGTGGATCCTGTGCATTTGAAGGACAGCTGTACGGTGGGGAGAGGCTGATAGAAATGTGGCTTCAGTGTGTTTTCAGTGTACAGATAAAAAGATGGAGCCCCAGGTGAGAAGAATATGTGTGATAGCTAGTGTGGGTATATGTGTGCATGTGTGACAGAGGTGCAGAAAGAAAGGCAGGAAGACTGATGAGTATGTTTGTGAGAGAAAGTTAGGTGATGCGTACTTCCAGCTGGAAAGATAATCTTTATAATATCCTGCAGTCCGTGATGCTCTGCTGTTTTCTAATCTTGTAGTTTGAGTGCGTTCACGATTCGCCAGCAGATAATCACTGAAATTCCTTTTTATGCGCCGAGTGAAACCCAAAATCAGGTTGCATTTTAAAAACTCCTGCAGTCTGAGCACAGCTTTCAAACTTGTCTTTATCAGGTTTGTGAATACTTTTCTTTGCTAGGAACTTTTAGTTCCATTTAGAGGAAGTCATACTTGTTAGATAAATTCATGCGTATACTTGGAACCCTTTTTTTTGTAAGAATAGAAGAGCATTTTCTCGCCTTGTATGCTTTGAACGATGAATTTAAAATGTCCAATTTATAAACATGGAAAATGCAACGTCTATGTTAATTTCTGAATGTTGCACCATCTCAGTTGATGTTGTTGATTGTTGTTTTGAATCCTCCGTGAGCACCGAGCCACCTGCAAGAGGCCTGGTGTGATATTTCAAATACATAAATAATACCTTTATGAATTGCGTTTGGCTTTTTAAATCAATACATTATAAATAAATGACACATTTTTAGATTTTTGCAGGTGTCAAAGCTGTTTAATTTCTTAATATCCTTTCATTTATTTTTTCCTACAGATACAGAAGCAGCATAATTCAGCTAAGCAGCAACTATAATAACTTTAAATTATTAATAGGATATATTGGATCTACTTTAATGATACTTTCTGTATTTATAATATGTAATTAGAGCAATGTTTATGTAGTCGTACACTAAAGCAGAAGAAAAGGTTGCTGTAGTCATTATACGTGTAGTTTAAGAAGGTGTGAATGTCCAATCTTTTGAGCAGTTTGTATCATTTGTATCTTTTACAAGGAGGAAGTTATTTCCACAGGTCGCAGCGACCTTTAATCTGAAGCGTAGCTCCTGGAGCTGCCAACAGCGTGTTGGTTACCACTCTATATAAGGCTCCTGGAAAGTAAAGTTTTTATCAATGCTCCAGAAATACTACTTTATGTGTAAGCAGTCTTCACACGGCTTTGTAACCTGCATATATCATAAGGTTACAACCAAACTATAACTTCACACTGGGTCTATTCATCAGATGCTTTGATGCCTAGTGTGATTTTCAGTGTCAGCACAATGTGTACAAAGCAGTAAATCAGATAGGCTTTATGTATGTGCGTGTGTGTGTGTGTGTGTGTGTGTGTGTGTGTGTGTCTGAAGAGTGTATTCGAACTGCGCCGACAGGAGCCGCCACTGACGTCGGGTTGGAAGAGAGAACGCGATTAGAACTGATTAAATGCCGCTTTGTTGTTTCCTTCTCTGGTGGGTGTTAATGGTGTTTGGTTAGAAGGGGATGCACTTCTTAAACTTATTCCTAAGTAAACAAAAAAAGAAAACAAAATCAACTGGTAAGAGCCACGTGAAGTAGCTGATGTGCACGTTTTGAATCCAATATAGTTTGGAACAATAACACGTTTTATTTTGATGAGCTTGACTAAATTAATGCGACCATTTCTGAGTTTATTTAATACCAATAACCCCTCCATGTGCACAAAGCTCTACACAGAATCATGTACTTGCAAAAAGCTTTTGATTACCTTGTAAACAGATTGTTAAATATCCTATAATAGAACATTAGTAAATATTAATCTGTACGTTTTCTAAATCTTAAACACATTTACTGCCGATGACACACTTCTCACACTGCTGCCGTCACTCTTCTTGGCTCTCTGATATACTGTATGTGTGTTTTATGGAACGGTATTACGGCCCTTCCCTGAATTAACAGGCTTTATAATAGTGATGATGAAGTGCTCTGAAGCAGACATCTTAGCCGTGCTGTGTATGGAAATGAGTGATTTATTTAAAGTCTCGGCAGTACAGATGCTGATCCGTCAGTCCGCACACTTCCTCGAACATCAGTACTCCAGGTTACTGCCGGGTGTAATTGCATAAACCTGAAGTCCGAGACTTCAAATGTAGCTTTCCGATGTTACGTTAGATGACACATTACTGCGTGCAGGATAATGTATATGTGGTATATGATATATGGCCAGCCAGAAATATTAAAACATGCGCGTTTACATAAGGAGACACAGCGAGGGATGCTGTATTCTCATATTGCAGGGTTCAGCCGCTTCAGTTAACATTCACTCACGCACCATTGAGTGAAATTAGCCTACTTTAGGCCACAGCAACACAGTCAATTCACTGTGAGCGCTGCTTCCCAAGAAGTCAATAGAAGGTATTGTATTACATGCTGGCAATGATGAGGGGAGCAGTCCAAAGGGATAATACAGACTGAAATGCTGCATACCTCAGAGGGCTGCACTGGAATCTGCAGTATAATACGGACAAGCAGAAAAATAACAGCCCCACTCTGCGGAGTGGAACCGGAGGATTCAGAGATCAAATAGATAAGCCACTTCAGACCTTTCCATTTCAGCGCATGATAGAGCTCATATCTCTAAATTCTTGCTTGGCACATCATCCCTTCCCTATTTGATCTCTGCTACTGATGCTTCGAATACATGGCTCGACTGTGTTAGAAGATTGTGATCTAAACTGAAGCTTAATTTAATTCTTAATTATTCAATTGACCCAGCAGCTGGTGATCAGTGGAAATGAAGCATGAAGAGTGTTTTTTCTCTGTGTGTTTTTTTTTTTAAACCCGTAATGTTAAATTATATAAGCAATGTCAACTCAAATGTGCATTAGTCGGCTTCTGCATGATGCTAATTAGAACAGGAACTAAGTACACATCTTATTAAATATCACAGTTAGTGCCGGCGTCTCTCGCTCGCACGGTGAGTAAACTCCAGCGCTGATGTCACTAAATAAATAGATGAACTAAAGACTGGTAATGAAATTACAGACGGGACTATTTCTGGCCGGGATCCAGGATAAAACTGAGAGAAATTAATCCATCAGCTTTTCATGGAGGCTCTTCACTCCACACTTTGCTGACTGCTCTACACCACCACACATCGCACCGCACGCGAGGAGGAAACACTCGAGTAGATATTTACTTCTCTTCTACGTCTTCGTCGTGCGTCATACTTCCTCCCACTGTCCCGGTGGAGTTTGTCAACACATATTTTGCAGGAAAACTATGAGTTGTAGAGACAAGAACAACTCGATTACAGCGTCCCGATTGGTGATTTCAGTGCAAAGACGCCGTTTCCATTGTGCAGAATCATTTCACAGCAGAGCCAACACGAAGGATGGCAGGTGAGGCCAAGAGTATTCTTCTGCTGTCAAACCAAGACTTTTATCTCTTAATTCTTCCAAGACTTAAACCCTTAGACTCTAAATGCAGAAGTAACAGTCACCCCACTCCCAGCTTAGTTTATTTTATGATTTCTCCTCAGTTCGCCGGATTTACAACACTTCTCACTTTTGTACTGAGCTTTTGAGGGCTTTAGATATTAGAGAACCATCCTCCTACTCACTTTTGTAAACACAGTAAAAGAATATAGCTTTCAGGTTTCTCTTGCTACATGTTTACATGTGTAAAATGGGTTTGCAGAGGACTTTGATTCCTGAAGTACTATCACCATCACCCCCCCCCCCCCCTTCTTAGGGACATGAGGGTTTGTGAAGTGACAGTCTCACCGGGGCCTGGAGCGTTGATAAAGGCCAGATGTTACCTTCGAACACACATCAGCGCAGCACGGGGAGGATCCCTCTGGAGTCATGCTGCTCATTATCCGGTCTGATTGGACACTACTCTGTCACAGAAGCCCAATAAGTGGCACATTTTACTTGTATCATCAGCCTGTAATTACCTTCCCACCAACCTGGTGAGGAGAGACGAACAGATTGCAGGTATTGTGCCTGCACACACCCAGTGATACATTTACAAAGTACTCTGTCCTTTCTTGGCATTCTGAACTCCAGCTCATCAAGGGATTGCTGCTCACTTTGATGTGTTTTCGGCAAAAACAATTCTAATTATCTTGTTTGTGAAGCATTACCGGTTGTTATCTTGAAAGAGCCATTTGATCATCACAAATCTGTGATACTGGTCGGCCTGCACGCCAGTAGTAACAATGATGAGAAGAAGAAGACACTTAAACAGCATTGAAAGCAACATATCTGGTGCATCGTCTTGTTAATCATTAAAAGTAATATCTAAAGTCATGAGCTTCATTCTGACTCTGCCTGTATAATATTTAAGCTTACTGTTAATAATAAAATCGGCTTTCATTGTCAAATTCTCTGTATTTTAGCTTTTGATATATTTGGAAGAGACACATCCAGCCCTTTCACAAAAGGTCGCCAGCCTGCTCGCTTCTCCAACCTTTGGTGTCCAGTAATATTTCCAGCCCCACGCTGAGTGAGAACAGATGGAACCAAATCAAAACGGCGTGCAATAAAGAAAATAGGTTTGAGTCGTATATGGGCTGACAGGAGTGGACCTGAGCCAGACAAGCTACAATTTAACAGGAGGCATGTTTGACATACGTGCTGCTATTTCAGTATGTTCCAGAAGGGTGCATGTCATGACCCACATGGCCCAGAATGCTGCTAACAGACTGAGATCTCAGGGACTTGGGGCCATTTGACGGGAGACCTGAAAGCGACCTAAGTGCCACCGCTTCCCTTGGCAATTCCCTGCTTTCCTGACAAAGCAAAGCTTTAAAAATCCTAAACACATTTCTAAGACCTATCCGAGACATTTCTATACGTCAGTCTTACTGTGTTTGATTACCTCGCCATGAAAATGTTACGGGGCAAACAAGAAAGGTGTCTGTAATCAAACAGTAGGTGATCGTAATCAAAGAAAGCCAATAATTGGTGTTTACTGAACTGCCTCAGATTGGTTGGAAATGTGTGAAATATCAAGTGAATGCTATCAGTTATGCGTTTGTACAAGTATTGATGTATTCATGGCAACTACACAAAGACAATGATTATACTTAGTTTGTGACATTTCATTTACAAAAAGCTGAATGAGTAAGATAACAGGAGTTACACCCCCTTCTCAGTATTAGGGCTGAAATGATTGCTTTATTAAATCGATTAGTTGATCGTCAATTGTTTTTCGAAATGATCACTTTAGAAATGCAATGGCAAACATTTGAGTTTCTCAAATGTCAGGATTTGATGTTTTTGTCAGACATGAAAGGAAACTAAATATGTTCAGGTGGATCAAATTAGCAAGTTGAATAAATCTTTTACTTGAGGAAGACTTTTCCCAAATGTAGTATTTATTTGAATGATCTTTAGAATAAAGACCTTTGGAATAAAGTTTGACTTTAATTAGTTGCAATAACATACAAACTGTCCTAACTGAACACTCAATGCATGTTATGCCATTCTTAAGAGCACTACTACACATGTAAAAAACCTTTTGCGGCTCAAGGCTACATAAGCCTCTGCTAGCATAACACATAATGACTATGCAACCAAACTGTTGGCGGTTTGACAATGAAGAAGAATGCATGGAATAAAAAAAGATGGCATCTCTAATTCTGCTGCATCCTTCTTTGTTTGAACTGTCCTTTGTGAGTCTGACAAAGTAGTACGAGTGCAATGCTAAATCGGTAGAGTACTCTTTTAACAAGAAGGGAATGTCATAGATGAGACTCTGAGTACATCCCTCAGCTGAGCGTTACCATTTGAGCTTGAAGCTGGAGGACTCTTGATAATACAGGACTACAGGCCTTGGCCTGACCCTTACATACTGGAGGCCCACTACTTCTCCTAAAGGCTTTTAGTTTGGTTAAGTGGGCTGGGCCTTGGGGCAGATGGTTAGGTAAGTGGGGGACAGACAGAAAAAGACAAGGGGAAAGAAAGTTGTGAATTCGGTGACCTCTCTGTCTAACGGATGATTTGAGAGGAATTTGAGATTTCCCTCAGAGCCATACCTTGGTCTCAGAGTGACACATTTATTGCATGCTATCTCAGAACGAGGCCAGGGGAGAAATACTGTGCAACCATGCTCACACACCAATGTAGATAGGTTACAGTACATCCTGTATCAAATACACCCTAATAACCATGATAATGATGATCAGGATTCATATTTCTGCTCATTCTTAGACTAGAAGAAGACTAGCATTGCCTTACTTTAGGTTACGGAATTAAATAATGATGTTTCTATTGGCTTTCTTTTTATTGGTTCTATGGCTTTCTATCCTATTCTTTTCTTTTTTACCTCCTAGGAGACCGGACACATAAAAAAGTACATTATCAAACATCAATTATCACTGGACTCCTACAGCAAAGCCCAGGTGAAAACAGAATCCCATTAATAAAACAAAGAGTGAATCTTATGCTTCTAGATCTCATTAAATATGATCATATGTCTTTGGCTCGCAACGCTGTGTGCATTAAAAATAATTCCCTTGTGGTACTATATTCTGAATATAATCGATAGTACTCCCAGAAGGAGTAAGATTCACCACAAGGAGGGCCTGCTTAAGTTAAAGTTATGATCCCACTCTCTTGCTTTAGTCTCATCAGGATGCAGGTTTGGTGTTGTACTTGCAGTGTGTGTGTGTGTGTGTGTGTGTGTGTGTGTGTGTGTGTGTGTGTGTGTGTGTGTGTGTGTGTGTATCTGTATGCGTGTATGGACAGGCACGTGTGCACACATGCATTAGCTTCAGGGAGTTATGGTTCTACCCTGAAAAGAGGCAGCATAATAATGTCATGGGAGTAGTAATTATCACATGAAATAAGTATTCCTCCCTGACACTGGAGCAGACTGTATCCCTCCAAGCCATCTGCACATGAGGGAGCACCACGCTCCGGGTGACCATAAAACCCACTGTTCATCTGAGCATGTGATATAATACCACTGTAAAGATTACTTATGTTGGCCGGCTCATGCACAAGCCCACTGCACACGCGCATGGACACTTACCAACAGCTCTCTCAAAAGGAAGCTTGGCAAGTTCCATATACACTTCATCAAGCCATTACCCTTGACCACACGGAAAGGTGCTTCCATGTTTCATATTAAAGGGGAAATCAATAGGTTTGCAAGAAGATCCGGACTCTAATGGTGCTGTAGGTCCAGTTTACCAGTGAACATTTTACATTAGGATACTAAAGTGCTTCTAAAGTTACAGATACAGAACTCATTTTGAATTTGATACTGAGCAGCAAGTGTTTATTTTGAGCACGCTATCTGCACACTGTACCCTCAAGGCAAAAGTATCCCATTTCTTCCCAAATTGAACAGAAAAGATGGTTGAAAAGAGACAGCTTAACTGCTTGGCTGATCATCGTGGATGTTTCTGGAAGTTTTTTTGTTTTTTTTTTACTCGCTGAAAAGTGCTGCGATTTCTTTTACCTACCAGCAACTCTCTTTCATGCAGAGAAATGTGTGCAGATGGACGAGTTATCTTCTGTATTCATAGCCAGTCCCTTAGCGAATGGTTGTCATGGAAATGCTTTTCCAGACCATGACCTGTACCCATTAAGTGTACATTGACCTTTACAATTGAAATGACAATCACATGAAAGGGGGGGAACTGGTGAATGAACAACAGCAGCAATCCCCTCGAAATAAATAAATAAAAGTGTAGTGGTATCAGTAAACTGATGGCTAACTGTAAGACCCTCACATACGGGTTTGTCATCTTGAAAATGGCTGTGAAGTATGAAAGAAATAAAAGGATGACAAGGTTAACTGGGGCTTTTTCACACCACCGTGAAGTTGCAGCACATTTTTTGGACAGATAACCATAATGTCTGGCGTTGCAAAATCAAAGACAAAAGCACAAAAGCTGCCCGAGGGAGTTTTGTTACGAGCTCCCTGAGAAACGCATTTGATACTTTATGATGCTCCTTTATGGCGTCCTCATTGGTAGAACACA
Source organism: Cottoperca gobio (assembly GCF_900634415.1). Classification (NCBI taxonomy): domain Eukaryota; kingdom Metazoa; phylum Chordata; class Actinopteri; order Perciformes; family Bovichtidae; genus Cottoperca; species Cottoperca gobio. The sequence goes on from NC_041357.1 coordinate 26,673,574, forward strand.
TGAAGTAAAATGGCACAATGCTTACAGTGGTCATCTAAACGTTAAAATATATGAATGCAGAATGAATCCCACAAGAGAGTTATTACATTAAAGAAGATACAAGTGAAAAAGATACAGAAACTACTGCACATAAAATAAAACAGTGCAATGATCCAACACCGCCAGACAAACGGCCATTATGCTACTTATTGTACATCACAGTCACAGCTGCGTACACTGCGTACACTCACTCCTTTACAGTGGCGACACGATTCTACACATCTGGTGTGGGAACTGGGGAAACACCCTTTTGTGCATATTAACTAATGAGTTTTCAATTTCATGAAGAGGAAACAATTACTTTTTGAATAAATAAAAGATGTGGTCATCCAGCATGAGCCGTCAGAGGAAAACCACAGAGGGGGAGAAATAAATATCCAGATGTACACACTGTAGTTTGACTGACAGCTGATCTCTGCAGATTGCAACAACCACTGCTCGTGTAAATGTATCGCAGATTAAAAACTGCCACAAGACTTTCTGAAACTGATGTGGCAACGTGATGTTCGACCGTCTGTACAAGCAACACTTGGTAAGAGTCACATGTGTTGAAAGATAGCACATTATGAGGGAATGTGGTAGATTATATGGTTGTACTGTATATAAAAGAGAGCTAACTTAAACATGGAGAGTATACAACTAAAAAAAAACGATCCTGATATCCATGACGACGCATTAGTGGAAAGAGCGATGATAATTTAGCGTTTCCAGGGCGATTCTCTCTATTCTATGTCTGTGCTAAACCTAGAAGCGAAGTATTAGGAGACAATTTGCATTTGGGAATGAGGAGTTATAGGGGCAGCCATCTCTGCCTGCTCTCTTAATTTGTCTCACTGTCATTTCTTCTCTCAATCACTGAGATGCCACAGACATTACAGCGAGGCCACGGACCCTGTTGGGAGTGCAAACAGTGATGGGTATCAGTATTGACATTGGTCTAAAAGGATCAGTTAGCCTTCTCTTTAGCCTGCAGGCCTCACAATTCCCTATTCATACAAAAAAAACAACCTGCAAATGCGCCTCTCCCCTGGTGCTCTGACTCTCTGCTGATCTCTAAGAAAACACAAGGAGCACCGCTGCCTAATGCCCCATACGATTCTGACATCACCTTTCCACAGGAGAGGAGGACACACTCGATTTGATGGGCTAATTGTGTGTGGCATAATTAATCAATGTCTCCTGAACGACAAATTCCCACACGCACACTCCCAATGTCGCGTGTGTGCTGATGAAAGCACAGGGGGTAATTGAATTTACATTTATTTATTCTCCTTCATCAAGTGATTTAGTCGATAGTGGCAGATATCTGTCACTGTTCCTCACGGGGACACGGACGCCATTACAACTGTGCAAGATGGACTAAGTTTACCTTCAGCGGGGCAAGACTGGACTGCAGATAGGGCTGAAGGCCGTAACATCATTAGAGTGGGGTTAACGCTTACTGACGAAGACAGAGGGGCACAAAACCTCAAAACTGCAAATGAAAGTAGGAAGTACAGGCCGAGTTGAAATGAATATATGGTGGCATTTTGACATGACCACCAATATGATTCATGTATTTATTATCTGTGTAATCTTTACTCTTTATTTTAATCGTTGTTGTATTCCTTATAAATATAAACAGCCTGGTGTGCATCTATGTGTAATATCTGTTTGTATGCACACGTCATTCACCGTTAGCCACTGGTTGCATGCTTTACGCTGATTGGGGTTATTATTGGTCGTTATGAAGCACGGACCATGCATTTAAAAATACATTCATCTCAAAAAGAGGTAATTTATGTCAGATTAAGCTATAAAACTGATTTCCATGAAAAGAAACGTAGCAATGATCCAACAGAGGCAAGAAGTAGAAGACTTCAAAATAAACATGGATGTAAATAATACATGGTTTAAATATGTTTTTTTAAATCAGCTGTGCAACTGCTTTATTAAGAAGAAAATGCATTTAACATATTTGTTATACCTCAAAAGGATACACACGATTAATTTTGTTCAATAACAAACTAAACTTTTGTTTATTTGCACAAAAAAAAAACTTTACTGAAACGTTTAGGGTCAACTATCATCACATTAACTAAGTCCACAGTGGATTGGATTTCCATTGCTCAGCAAACAGATCAATTTTAAATGGCTCTTCACTTAGTCGTCTCCTGCATCATGGAAAAAAACAAGCAATCACTGTCTACAGTTAGTGCTGTGTACCATTACTAGCAGGCTATAGCCGATATCTGGAGAAAGCTGCAAAACAACATTTGAATAAATCTCATAAACAGAAGACGGGTCGATGGATGTCGTGGGCGCATTGAGACTATATTGTTGATGCTGAACTTCACGGTGGTAAGTGACAAATTACTGTATACTGGTTGGGCTGATGCGTTGCCTTTTTTGTCATTAAAATGTCATTGATTGGCAGAAATGGCTGCAAGTCAGCTAAATGAAGAGTGACATCAGGGAGGGAGAGTGGCACAAGACGATTCATTTCACGCCGCCACTTCAAGGTGCTCATGAAACCCCCACTCCGAGAAAGTCACGTCGAATAAACTGCATACTGCGGAGACACATTAAGAAGAAGCCGCATAAATCCCACCGCAAGTGTTTAAGGTATAATGTCATATACATTTCCAGTTTTTTTTTTTTGCACAGCTAACATTAACGCTCCGAGTGCATCCCAGTGTGGGAAACTGTCGAATAAGCTTAATTTCCCGGAGCAATCGCAGGAAAGAGGGAGTCGTTTCAGCAGCAGTGCAAGCTGCAGATTAATAGCACCCTGATGACACAACTGTAAATATTGTTCTGACCCTATCTCTAATGGTCGTGCGAGAAAAAAATAAAATGTCGCTAGGGTACGGGTACAGACGGGTTTAAATGCTTTTTCCACCACAACATGATTATAGCTGCAGGGACCGTTGGGCCGCAGTCCAGAAATGTATATCATGAGGGAGGGAAAGGTGATTTAAAAAAGGTGGAACATTTATGCAGAAAGTGTACCATTCTACAAAGTTTGGGGTTTTTCTATGAATGGAAAGGAATTTTATGTCAAAAAACATTAATACTAGAAGATAATGAAATTGTAAGAATATTGTTTAGTGGTTAAGTCCAATTTAAATATCTTCATTTAGCGTATTATACATTAAGTTAACATTAAAAGGGATAGAAAAGATGAAAAGGTGCCCTATGGAGTTTTCTTGTAAACAAACGCACCCAGATGCATTGCACACATTTCCTTCCTCATCAAACATTAGCATTAACAAGACTTTTGGAATATTTAGAATCCATATCTATTATTACTAGCTTGAAGCCTCCTCCTTTAGTGCATTTATACCTTTTACTTGCACATTACATTCATGTACAAAACACCCACCCGTTGGGTAATTGAACTCTTACAGCAGGTGATTGGAGGGTGTACCTAACGCCAAGAATAATCAAATGTGGGAAAGACACGGAGAGGCATAAAGTAAGCGCTGTGTCTTGAAGAACTACGTCTTGATTGAGTTGTTTATTTGTGTGAAATGGATTTGCTGTTTGATTCATTGTCAGACGTATAGAAAAATCCAAACAATGGATAGCTACAGGCAGTGCTTTGCTCTTACATTTGTTATTGTGCTAACGTTGTGCTGGTGGCGGCAGTCTGGGATATAGGAAGCAACAATTTCACAGTATTTCTGTGCAAAGATTACTGACCAGCGAGAGAGAAATGAAGACATGCTGTGTGACGTCCTCTCAGAAATATGAAATGCAGCACTGTTTGCAGCTGAGTGTCTGACTTTGGGAGGACGGATCTCTTTGATGGTTGCAAAGATCAAAGGCAGGAGATTTGCTACTATCTGCAGTAATTTCTCACACACACACACACACACACACACACACACACACACACACACACACACACACACACACACACACACACTTACCCTGCCTTTATCTATTTTTCTTAAACCAAACATTCAAAACTGTTCATGTTCATTAAGGAAAAGAAACATCTGTACAGTTGGACCTTTTCTCCATTGATGAAGATGAAAAAAAACAAAAACAAAAACATTTTGAAGGCAAAACATTCTTCATATAAATTCTATTCATGTTAATTCAGAGCCTGGAATCAAAAGGACAACAGACATCTTTTCATCCCAGTGTGAGAACTGCTAATAGTCAAAATGACAAATTTCATTGCACCGCTATAAAAACACGTACGAGCCATCAGACGGCCACGCCAGAGGACACCAGGTGCGTGTAGTTTGAGAGTCAAACGAGCGTTTCCCAACATTTTGTTTCTGTAAGGAATATTTGCAGAAATATACATGTGAAGTATGCAGTTTAAAAAAATTAAAAAACATCCCGACAATAAATTCCTCCTCGTTCTGAGAGACGAAACCGTTTCCCTTTGTCTCGTCATCTGCGAGGACGTGGCGTGAGGGGATATCACACAGCCCTCTTCAGTGCATCATGTCAGCTGAGAGGCCAGTGCAGATATGGAAGCTAAAGCCCCTTTTCTAAGGGATTTCTCTGTAAGAAGGTGATTTTGTTCTCTTGGTGTCCGTTATATTACTTTCAGTATTTCTGCAGCTAAGACGAGATCTCATTTCAGCATCGTGCCTGAGAGAAGAGGCTTAGGGGAGATGACAGGCCTCTGTCGGAGCCTCCGTGCCAGGAAAATTAGGGTTACACAATTACACACAGTTCCACGAGCGTCACCAAAAAGCCCTCTTCGTAATTGGATCCATTTTAGCGAGTTTAAAGCCTGCTTCTTTGAGATATAAAGTCAGCGCAACCCTAGGAACAGAATCCATCTTCCTCTCTAGTCTCACCCTCTTTTGCATTTAGACTGGCCCCAGAAAAAAAAACTAAAACAGCATTGAAGTGAGTTCTGTCACATCCAGCGGTCGCGAGCAGATGCGACATGTCACTCTTAATCTGAATAATTATATCAGCTTCTATTTATATTTTTGTTTAATTTTTGTTCAACTAAAAAGGAAAGACACATCTGTCACGAGCAGACCAAGGCGACCGATATGACAATATAAGTACCGCATATAGAAGTTCTATTCTGAGCATTAATTGCTTCTCCAGAGAAGGTTTCTCAAGTGTTTCTCAAGTGTTGCTCAAAGAAAGCTACATGGAGCTACAGTCACAATGGTAAGTTCTGCTTAGCCTAATGCTGCACATCACTCTTCATTAATGAATCAAATTAAGTGCACGTGACTTTAATGTCTCTAAAGAAATGACTGTCAACTGATGATAGCATGGCACTAAAGCGCCTCGATGTTTGTAATTATATCTCATAAGATGAAAAGTTTACTGATCGTTTTACCAAATCTGTAGCAGAGTCGTACGAGTCACTGCTGATGCAATCCCTTGATTTCCTAACTAAAGAGTTGAAGTGGGGATTCATGCTGTGGCCACTGTTGTGCAACATCCACAGGAAATAGAAACATCTTTCACAACCGGCGTGCGATTGACGTGGACTAGTCTTGAACATCTTAAGTGGAATAACCGTGTGTTTTAGCTCCTAAATGAAATGTAGCCATGAGAGATGTTATTAGTTACACCTGGCTGCAGTCGTTTAGGAAGAGAAACTTTTTTTAAGAGGTGTAGCTAACAACATTAATCATGGCTACACTTTATTTAGGCGTTTCTGTGCCAACATAATGGCTACTAATAATCTACTGAATAGAAAACTGTAGATGATTTCCTGATTTCGTTTGTTTTGCAGGAGGTAAATACAACAGCTGAGCTTCTTGTAGATTTAAATATAAACAAAAAGAATCTTACTGAACCCTCACTGAAGCTTTGTACCTGCACAGAACCACAGATTGTTCCTTTAAGTATTGTAGAAGATAGGACTTTAAAAAGCAGAATAAAAAGTCAGTGATTGCTCAAAGACAACGCAACTGGCTGTCTGATTTATAAGAAAAGGTCTTCCAGAGCCTGGAGGGGCTGCAACGACCAAGCTCGACTGAGCACAGCATTGCCTGAAGATTTCAGGGGGGGGGGGGGGGGGGGGGGGTAATGATTAAGATGAGTCAGTATCAGGTAGTGATGTATGGAAAGGTTGAAAGAATCAGTACAGTACAATCTCCTGAAAAGTATGCAACACACTCATCAGTGTTCAAAAGACCAATTTAGTGGTTGAAAGAGCAGAAAATTCTTCCTGTTCTGATATACTGTAGACCAACCTACACACTGCATCACACATACTAATTACATCCTTCAGTCTCTAATGTCAAAGGAAGGAAATACATTGGTGACAAAGCAGTCTCTCTCATAACACAAAACGCCGGCTGCATGTCACCTCGTGTTCTCCCGGGTGTTTATTACATTCCCCGAGGATCAAACTGTCTGGGGGAGACTATAAAGGTGATTGCGGTGTTTATGAGAACTGATTTTCAATCAGGCAAACACAGGAGAGTGACTTTCCTCTTGAGCACAATTCAGCCCTCCACACGCTGAGTGATAATTGCGGCTCATCTGAAATGGCTATTTCTGTGCTTCCTCTCAAGGTGTACCTTCTACGTTCGCCATTTTGGATCCGTTTCTTAACCGTGCATGACTTGGGGAAGTACTTGAACAGAATAATATAAATTTACTAGGGAGTACAATGGCATTCCCCTCAGGCAAGGTTGAATTAAACTTTATCAAAAGCCCAACTGTAAACTATAGTTTTGTGCTTGGCAAGGTTAAATGACTTGTGCGTTGGTTGAAGAGAATAAAAGATCCTGATGAGTTTTGTCAATGTTGAGCTTTAGTGCTGGAAAGTGAGAGGTGGGCAAAGAGAAGGAGAGTCGTCACACGCAACCGCACCAGACCATCTGCACCAGACCATCCGCACCAGACCATCCGCACCAGACCATCCGCACAAGACCATCCGCACCAGACCATCCGCACCAGACCATCCGCACCAGACCATCCGCACCAGACCATCCGCACCAGACCATCCGCACAAGACCATCCGCACAAGACCATCCGCACCAGACCATCCGCACCAGACCATCCGCACCAGACCATCCGCACAGGCACACCGACTGTATACCAACATAAAGGCTTCATTAAAGCACCTTCCCTCCCCCACAACACGTACACACATAACGCCACTACTCCCGCACAACCCTTCATCCTCTCTTCATTTTCATCAAAACATTGCAGATGAGGTCCTGAGCTCAATTAATCATTCTGCAGCCCTCCTGCACTACCCCCCTATTAATCACCAAGCCCACCATACTTCAGGGCCAGGCCTCAGAAACCTTTCTTTCTAGTGTTGTCACTGGATGTGTACGTACCTACACCCAAATGCACTCGCCCACACATAGATTAAGGAGCTCCACTACGAGTCTAATACGAAACATTTATTTTTTCCCCTACATCCCTAGCATTATTTCCAAAGGCATTGGGCATAGCATTACCCTTCGCATTATTCTGTGGATTTACAGGTTGTGCCAGAAAAGAAGAATATGTTTTGCACAAGCCAAACTTGTTGGAGAACATTACGTCATCAGTTACTCCTCATCCTCGAGTCCTTGTTAAAGTAAAGCATAGTGTTCAAAAAGAAATGGCCATTCGTGTGCCCGTTCGGAGCAGCCTGATTACTGCTTCCACAGTTCTCAAGACCTGCTCATCGCTCGTCGACTCCGGGGAATTGAAGAAGAGTTTGTTTGTAACATTAGTTTATCCAGCATCTCGCAGTCAATGATCCGTGGCCTGTAAAGCCCCGGTGCATGCGATATGCTGATCACACAGAGCGCTGTTCGCTCGTTTATTCATAGTTTATTAATATTTAACGTGTCGCATGTACAGATTGCACCAAATTCGACAGTGCACTTCCTTCGGTGCCGTACACAGACAGACGTTTCCTGCTACATAACTCTTCAGCTGGTGGTGACTGTGACACATACTGTAGCTTTAACATATGTATGTAGAGCTGCAGCATTAAACTATCTAAAGCTGAGAAGTAAACATTTAGATTCCCTTCTTTATGCAATCAAACATGAGGGACAACAACAGTAACAGCGACAGTAACTATGTTGCCAACAGGAAAAAGACATAAGACAAGAACAAGTTAAGAAGACTTCTCTTATCTTGTAAATATATTATATTAAAATGAGCTAAAAACCTTTTAAACTAATGAGCAACTCATTAATATTTGTTAAGGAAATGAGGTCAGAAAACTAAGATGATTGTAAAGTCCACTTCCCTCGTCTGCTACTGTATCATGCAGCTCCTGTCATAGAAGTGTCCTCGTGTCTTTCCAGGATATTTCAAGGTAATTCCTGAAGACTCTTTTAATGCGATAGACATTAAGATGATCTCTCGTCTTTATATAAAAAACAAAAAGAAGAATTGAGCAGTATATATTTATTATTCCCTACCTTCCTTTGCTCTTCTGGTCTGTTTTTATAATGGAAGTAGATAGTACAACAGCTTGAGAGGCTGGGGCAGCTTGCTTAATTATAATAAATTGGTGGCTCTTATCTGTCCTTAGTCAACCTTGGCAATTTTTACTGCACTCCTTTTACTGCTCCTCCAAGGCACAGAAAACACCCATCTTTGCGTCAAAATATCTGCTTAAAACACAAGACAAAGCCTTATCTACAGGCGGCTGCAGCACGTGCTAAGAGAGCAAATGATTCAGCTCCTCAGTACAGCTTAGCCTGTGATGCATTGGATTCCTCAGCATTCAGGAGACGATTCAGTCTCATTTTGAGAATGGACAACTTTAAATATTTTCTTGATCATGCGAATTATATCTGGAGTATTAACAGACTGACTCACTGAAGCTGAATTATAATTAGCCGTGTTGTTACAGATCAATAAGACCGTTTTTCTTGTGAGCTTTTGAGACAATCCTCTCACCAATTCTGAATACCAAGCAGCCATATTGGAAAAAAAAACTGTCGTCTAGCAAATGTTGTTGAACGAGCAAGCAAACAAACAATCTCCCTGCAGCGAGAATGTAGGAGGCTGTGGTGGTGGAGCGTCTGACCAGCAGCACATTGCAAGAACACCAACTAGCCGCTGAGAATTCACAAGTTGGCCGCGTTCCTATCAGACAATCTGCTGCTGGTGCAGTCACAGTCCAAACAAACAAACCTTTCTAGGCATGCCATATTATACAATGGATATAATGCGACACTTGAACTGCGATTAAAGACTGAGTACCTACTCATGTTGGTGCCGTTAGGATATTTTAAGGATATTATTACATATCACAAAATCCCATAAGTCCAAAACCAACAATGGATTTATTCTAATACTATTATTATAATGTAAAAAAGTATTTAAAACACGTCAACAAAAGGAGCCACGATGCAGTCAACATACTTTACTCGTGAAAATAATACACATGCACCATTTACTCCTGTTTGTTAATCTACTGCAAATGTTTTTATAACCCATAAATAACTCAACCTGAAGATTTAACTTGACATCCGTGTCCCGTATTTAAAAGGCATTGCACATCAGTCCTTTCACCTATTTGTGCTAATAAGCCCTCTGCTCAGGCGGAGGTTAGTTGGACCCATGCTGGGAATTATGTGAGGTCACTAAACACCATGAACCTCTAGGAATTATAAAGTTGTTAACTTCCCCGCCCAGACAGGGGAAAGAAAGTTAATTAGGAGGTTCAGGCAGGTGTCAATCAAACTGGGATGGTACAGGTATAGAGATCTAATAGGTGGAAACACCCATGATGTGTGAAAAGGAGTTTAAAGACTTTTCTTCAGTAATGACTCTCTTGTGTTTGAATAACTAGAATACATCCAAAATACAGGATTTGTGCTGGCTGATTTAATATCATATACAGTTAGTCAAATGTCTGCCTTGATTATTCATGTCTCTCAACCAGAATGTTTCTACTGCTGACATTTTGACAGAAAAACAAAACTCTAACAAATGACATTTAAGATGGCCCAGCTCCATCCTGGCATCTGTGCCAGAGAGCCAGCGAGGCAGCATGCAGGGCCATGGCACGGGGACACCTGAATGAAATGCAGCTATTAATAATGTTATTAGTCACACTTGTGTTAGACAAGTCAAACGGCCGCTGAGAAAGCAGCATTGATTAGATCTTACTCAAGGAACACACTGGTCAATGTAAAGTACCAGTCCACCACACATGTCGTATAAGACTAAAACAAGCCGTTATGTCATTATGCTTCTGACACAGGACGACTGCTGAACGCTCCATCATTGAACTAAATCCCCTCAAAAGATGTACATTTCTCCATCCTTTTCTGCTCATCATCATCATCATCATATCATCATCATCATCCGTGTGTACTGACAGCACCAGAAAGGCTCTGCACGCGAGTTACCTGTACAGCTGTGGTTGTCACACACATGGGACGTGTGTGCATGACGCTAGGGATACAAACTCTATGTCTTTGATTACACACCATCTCAAAGCTGATCAAACGCTCATTCACAAATAGATTTGACAAAATGATCCATTTTGACTCAGTTTATCAGAGTGACACTGTCAGTACATGTGAGGCAGCCAGCGGCCGCTTGCACTGATGTGCAGCTACTGTAAACCCTCCGTCTGTGCTGACCTTTTCTCCGTGTGGTGTGAGATACCAACCCATGCTGAAAGGCCATAGAGTATAATAACATCCAGTTATTACAGTTTTATTGTGAGCACTGAGAGAATCAATAACAGTGAGGTAGCCTGCATCTGATCCTGACATGTTGCATTAACCCTAACCCTGGCTACATTCACTATAACGCTTTATTTATTCTTTCTAAGAAGGAAAGGACTTTAGTGTTGCAGGTCTGTTTCTATTTGAAAGCTAATTCCTCTTCACTGCCAGACTTAGGCTCTGCTTGCCATAGAACTGTCGAACACACACAAAGCCTATGATTTTATTTAGAGTTGCGATGTTGAATGCACGTCGTCCTCTGCCGGTTTAAGCCGTGAAAGCTGAAACCCCGTTCTCTTTACGCTCACATTCATTCTCTCTCTAATAAAGTTTCTTGACTCCACGGGGAAGGCAATTAACGGAAAAGCAGTGGTGTGCACATTTGCAGTGCCCCAAAATCATCATTTGCACATCAAACAACCTCCGCCTTCATCTCTGTCAATTTGCATATAATACCACAAAGGTGCATCAATGTCAAATAGAAGTCTTCATTCCAATGCAGCATCTATTTCTCCTCTGCTGGGATGCCGAGGTAGGTGCACCTGAGATGCACAAAGCACTGAGTAAAATGAAAGAATAGGGGGTCAGGTAATGAATAAAACACTACGACTAACACGACTACTTCCACTCCTGGAATCAGAGAGGAAGGTGTGTCGTACATAGAGATATAGTATCACGGTGAAGTTTCAGAGAGATGCTTTCACAACTTTCTTTCTCGGATCCTCACGTTTTATATCCGCGCCCTGGATTCTGTCTCAAAGGGGGGGATTCAGCATTGGGGCAAAATACAGTTGAAATCGATGTCAACCAAAGAGGACGAATGGGACGCTACAGGAGGGACTGTAGGAAACTCTACATGACAATCAACACGCTTAGATAACATAACTTTTAAATCAGAACTCTCAATGTTCTCAAGGAAACATGAATATTTTGCATGTTTTTGTTCTTTACCATTGTTCTCTATGTTGTTAGTCGATCATCAGAAGCTGTACAGTTTCAGCAACTTATGCCAGAAAATATTAGAATATGGAATAACATTTTTAGATAACAATAACCATAGCTGATAATTAACAAACAAACCAAACAGATGTATTAATCACAAGTCTGTAGAGCCGCCAAGACGATGGCAGAAATGTTTTTAGTCTCTCAAATATGGAGATTTCTTGCTTTCTGTTTTATATTATATCAAACTTAAGATCTCTTGGTTTTGGACTGAGAAAACAAGACATTCAGAGACATCACCTTCGACTTTGAGAAACTATTTATAGACCAAATGATTAACCGTTTAATCTAGAAAATATTCTGCAGATTAATCGATAATGAAAATAATTGTGAATTGCAGCCGTGCAGCTACTGACTGCAGTTACACTTCAACTATCCAGCTAGCATAACACACTAGTTTGGATGCATGCATTATTCATCCGTTTTCTTTCCTCAGAAGGACACATTAAATATTTGTTAACTTATAAAAGCATCATGCAACACTCTGCACCTCAGGACTATTAATTTTCCACACACGCTTCATTGTAAAGCTCCATCTGCTACACCACTGGTCCTATTAAGGCACGGAAGGAGGGATTGAATATTGGAGGGGAACGGTTAAACCTCACAGATGGAGGAAAACACGAGGGAGAGATTCTATATCCACAAATAAAGACAACAACAAGGCAACATTGTGCAGCCACTCTCAAACAACTATTGCAACATCTGAGGTCCCAGTGATGTTATATATTGGCGAGAAGTGCACAACAGTACGAGGAAAGTAGACACACGCTACAGTGGCTTTGATAAGTGATTTCTACACTTTGAGCTGCTGGCTCTGCAGAAAAAAATGGAATTAAAACTGCAAACATTTGTTTACTGTGAAGGAAACGAGGCACGTTCTTTTCCCTTAGTAGTGAAATCCAGTCTATTGGATAACTTTCTTAGAAATACAAGAAGGGGGTGCATTGCATTAGTTATTGTTTTAATTTTTATTCCTCAAACAGTCCCAATAAATCATCGTTAATCACCAAACACCCAATGCAAGTAGCGCTCAATTCACTCCATGCATACAGACTAATTACACAGCATTATAAATAGAATTTGGTTCTTTTCTGCACTGATTAATTAGCTTCTATGTTGCTCAATAGAAAAAGAATATTGTATTACAGATGCAAACATGTTTAGGCTCGAAACAAATGAACATGAAAGAAACCACAAAACAGATTACTGTTGAATTACAATTTATTTGTGTTTGTTTTTCCAAGCAAGCCAGAATACGTTGAGCAAAGCTTTCTCAAATATGGAGTATAGCGACACGTGAACTGAAGGATGTTTTCTCTAGGTGTCCTAACATCGTCGACCGTCTCAACGCAACGATCGAGGATATTTATCCCAGAATTTAAGCGATGCGGCGATCAGATGTTTCGGATTAGCGTGCACACATTATCTCAGGCGTGAAAATTGTATTTGTGATGCAACAGCCAACAATACCATGATTACTATAATAAACAGCGATAATAATAATACTAGGGACGCTCATTTAGATTGTTTAGACCCAAGTTAACAGATCATTAGCCGTTAAATTACCGATTTCTGCTGATTACCTTTAACTGTTTCACCTTTAAATTCTTATGGTCGGTTAACGGCTGTCGGTTAATTATAAACATCCCTAATATGTAGTTGAATAAAATAGTTTGATGACAGTACGGTGCGCTTAGCTGTCATCAATAATCACCTTTATTTATTGCGTGCGGCTAGTCTGACAGCCGCTAGTTCACAAGTAGAATACGATCTATTCTCGTCACATGACTTTTTGCTAAATTATCCTTTGTATTGTCGGTAACAGTCAGGGTCACCAACAACACTTCAAAACTGTTTTCAAATCCAAGACTTGAATCTGTCATTATAAACTCCTGCGGTTCAGTACGACACGATTCAGCCACGCACATCTGTGATACAGACTGTCAGCAGCCACGAGCGATGAGCTGCAGACAGAAACAAACTCACAGGAGTGTGGAAGTTGCTGTCTCACCTGTCTTTAGCTCTTTCTACTACCCACCGGCACACATCTCACATGTGCCCGTTCACTTGACAGTTGTGTGATTCCTGTCCCTAATAATTCATGAATACAAAAAAGAATTCTATTTTTATTTTTGGGATTTTAAAAAAACAACATTGCAAGCAACAACCAGACCAGCCTGCGAGCAAAGCCTGCTAGTTTGATCATATCAGAAGTAAGAGGATGTGAAATTATAAATATTTTACTCACAATTGCACATTATTCTACATCTGCACTAAAAAGAGCTCACGGGGACAAAGCTTGAGACACTTGCAGCCTCAGTGCCAACATGCAGTGTTCAGGAAAAGCTCTTCAAAATGACAAAATAAACCTACAAAGTAAAACAACTTCCCTTCGTGTGAAAGCAAGACAATTGGTGATTAGCTGCCGATGCACTGCATGGAAATGTAGCATAATTTAATTTCTTTAACAAAGAGTTTTGATTGCATTGCATAATCAAAAAGTTCAGTTGCTTCTCTCGTACACGCACTAAAACATTATTTTAAAAGCTAAAGAGGAAATGTTTTTTAACATTGATAAGCACCTCCCTGGAGTACAACATTACTCTTCCTCTCTGAAGTTTCACCTCAGGACACAATCAAGGCCACTGGTATTTAAATTCTCTTTGTAGCCTTTTGATTACATTTCATACCTTTAAAATGCTTCTTGTTCATCGTGGATGAGCCACTGCATTTGGAAGTAATTTAACACTCCAGCTCCTTTCCTCTTGGCATAATTAACATATCCAGTGTGTCTCTAATTAAGCAATCTGGATTATATAGTAACATGTACAAAAAGAGAAAAGTAGATTTAAAAAAAAAACACTAAAGAATATCATTGCCTATTTCTTTTTTTATCACATTTGATAAGGTATCAATTTCCATCTCGCGGTTAATTGAAAATATGTTTCAGGGATGAAAAGCAGTAGATTCTATGCCCACAGGACATGATTATCCTCGTGATTGAGCATATCAGAAATACAGATCAAGACGTGGAAGCCGAATTCAAAAAATGCCGGATGTTCATCCTTCGTATTGTCGAGGCAGAAACGGAGTGCAAAGGATTTCAACGACCATTAATGCAAAGTCTGGTCCATCATCCTGCAATGAAAGTCCACGGCAGACAAAGAGGCCACTAAACAAACAGGCAGAGTTTAAAAGGCTGGCGGAGGCTGCCCAGAGCCTCATTAAAGCAGCCTGCTTCTCTTCTTAAAAGCAGCTCCACTGGCAGAGTCGCCCATAGAAACTCCAAACTGACAGAATATTTCATTAGACGCCTTGAATATTTCATTTGAATACACATCTTCGAATGCATTTCCTCTTTCCTCTCATACATTAGGAATTAGGCGCCGCAACAATTAAACTCGCTCATCTGCATATGAAGAGCCGACTGTAAAATATGCGCTGAGTGAATGCAACCCCGGCCCGCGTCTCCAACGGGCTTATGGGGATTTAAGGGGACGGAGGATTCGCAGCCCCGGGTGCAGCACCGAGGCCCCGACAACACACCTCACGACACTCATTACAGCGCCGGATACTCCGTACCCTGACTGAAGTCCTGTGGCCCATAGAAACCAACATCCAGCACTTCCCGGACCGCCAGCCACTGCATCGCCATGGTAACCGCTCTCCTGCTCGCAAACCCCTCAGAGATATTCTTTCCTCTACTGCTGCATTTCCTGAAGGCTGGTTCCAAGCATGACAGCTAACCATCCAACTGGTGTTAAAGCACTTCAAGGCGAAGTTGTGGCACCGTGCCACAACTAGATTCCGCACCCCCCCCCCCCAACCAAAAAAAGCAGTAATTCCTGACAGCTGTTTTTATAATCATTTTAGAACTGGTCTCATTATTTAATTACCATAACGCACCGAAGCTTTGCATCGTAGCCATTTTGTTTTCTGTAGCTGTTGCTCTATTTATGACAACCTATATGCCAAATGCTTTAGCGCTGAACCTCCGCAGATTATCATTACAATAAGAACAAAGAAGGCTTTGAGTGAAACTAATCAATGTTTTGAATCATGCACATTATAGTGATTTATATGCATGGCTTATTATTCCACCTCCATACCAATAAACTGATCGTTAGCACGCTAACAATAGTAGAACGCAACCCTCTTTGTGTTCTATTGGCATCTTTTACCAGATACAATTTTAAAATGCTCAAATAAAGCCCATATCATGCATACCCTAATAAATAATATAATTGCTTGATGGAAGCGTCACATTAGCCATTGTTCCCATTGTGCCATTACATCAAGTCATCATCACTGAAGCTTCAAAGGTCAACACTTAGTTACTGAGATGTCTCTGCCATGGTAACTTAAATAATGGACAGCCATTCAGCCACACACACACACACACACACACACACACACACACACACACACACACACACACACACACACACACACACACACACACACACTAAATTGTCTTCTTTTCAGCGTCTCCGTGTGCGGTTGTTATATCTGGAACTCGCTGCTCAAGCTGCTCATGACAATTAGACTGACGTGATAAATAACAACCTTTAGACTTGCAACTTAACAGCTGCCGACACCTCGGCCACCGTCACCTTTAATATTAAAATAACCAACAGTGACAACTCTGTTAACTTCAACACTCTGGATGCAGAAAGTCATTGTTTCAACAGCACAGGTCAGTTATTTGGAAAATGACGATGGACAGTCAACATGAAGCTCATCTTCTGCTAATTAGAAATGGGGAGAGTTAGCAGCCGCAATGCTGCGCAAGTCTCGACCACATGCATTAGTTTCGCCGTGAGGTTGTCCGATGTGCGTCTTCTTGGCATATCGTTACGGCCGTTATTCTGCCCGTGTATTGAGAGCGCGTATTGTGGTTCATTATTAACATCTCGACTCCTAATATTAAGTGCTTAGTATTGTTTGCCAATCTTAATACTACTCTAAAATAATACATATTACCAAATAAAGCTGCAAAACAAGTTTAAAAAACTAAACTTATTTGAAGAGCACAGAGAAAAAACACAAATACATGAAGTTTTATTTGAACCTGTTAAAAATATTGTGTTCATCTGGGACCCCATCACTTGTAGTAAGAAGCCGATTATAAAAATGGGGCCTTTAAAAACGTACTGCCGGATTGTCTTTGTCCTCGTAATATCGATGCCGTATCAGCAAAATACTCATATGGGTCATTTAAAATACAAGGACTCTTTTTTTACAACAATAATGTAATAAAGTCAAAATGAAGAAGACATTAAATTCAGGAGGCTAATATCTCCATGCAGGGAGGCGCTAACAGCGTCCATTGTGCAGGGCTCACTGTGCCGTTTGAACACTGCAGTAGATGAGGCGTACGAGAGGAACAAATGCTTTAAACACTACTTCCCACCGGCTGTTTTACAGTCGACTATCATGAGCATGTATTTATGGTCATTTTTTAAAAAACACACTGCTGTTCTCATAACTTTCATTTACAATGGGGAGGGAACTGAATGCCTGCACCATCTGGTACCATTCCTACCTCAAAGAGAAAATGCTTGAATTCTCAATAGGGAGTTTAATGAAAAAGTGATAACCCAATCTAAATGCAATAAGGCATTGATGCCACTTCAAATTGAATTTGAGTCATCCTTTACTGATTCTGAATTCTTTGTGTAGCCACATACTAAACTGTATGTAAAGGAAGTAATACTCACTACATATTATAGTAATGGTTGGATATTCAGTCTTTAAGGAATAACGAGTATATAAATATAATAAATATACTAAAGTATAGTGCTAAATTATATTCATTGGATCTATACTATAGAAAACATATTTCATGTCTATCATGAAAATAATGCTTTCCAAAGCAGTGATATTGTGAATATATATATATATATATTTTATATTAAAAAAAAAATATATGTATTTTTTTATATATAATATATATAAAATATAAATATATATATTATATATATATATATATATATATATATATATATATATATATATATATATATTTACAATTTCGCTGCTATATAATCTATATAAAAAAAAATATATATATATATATATATATATATATATATATATATATATATATATATATATCTATATATATATATATATATATATATATATATATATATATATATATATATATATATATATATATTGTGTACAAGTTGAAATGGCTCTGTTATAAATGGTGTCAGTTTATTGTGAAATTGTTTTTCAACAATCGTGTCTATGGAAGCGCCTTTGTGGATATTGTGATAAATATTGCATGCTTCAGATGTGTTTTATTGGACTACATATGACAGCTGGCCACAGCGTGTGAAACTGCAGTGCATCTCGATGATGCTTTTAGGTCAGAGACAGATCATGGCGTCTCTGAGCAAAGAGGAATCTGATATCAAAGAGCTGCCTTGGAGAGGCGACACAGAGGATGAGGGCCTCATCATGTCGAAGCTTGAAATATTTATTTGATACAATAGACACTTACAGTTGCTGTAGCTCATGTGTGACATGATTGAAAACCACAGCAAGCTATTAATGTTTCACATGTGGTTATGGGTAAAAGATGAACCAGACACCTTTTTTTAAATTATTATTCTTGTATTATATATATATAGTCAAAAAAGACGTGGAGGTAATTAATCATTTTGCTCATTTCTCTCCCCATTTTTCTGCCTTGACAGTGTTGTTCACTGAACATATTGTTTCAACTGAAGGCGCCGCCTTAAATGAATTCTTATTAGCCATCTAAAAATAGTCTCTTGGTTTCAGGGTCTAGGCTGCCTGTAATCTGACAAGCACAGAGGGAGCATCATGACCAGCCAGCTGCCAAAGCTTCAATGAAAGACATAAGGAATATGGGCATTATGTCCTGTGGAATATCAGTAGCTCTTATGAAAGATGACTGCAGTTCTGCTGATTGTTCCATCCTTCTTTTTTTTTTTTTATGTTTCAGTCACATTAAATTTGCCATTTTGTAATCACACAGTGAGAATCCAGCTATTGGTGCATGAATGTGAGTTTAGGGATCTGAACATAAACAGAGAATATAAGGAAATCTACTTGCTGTGCATTTACAGTGAGAAGCTGTTTCTTATGCTCTGCAGCATATTTAGTTTATACGCACTATATTCACACTATAGCTGCATTTTTTTAAATCTCCATATGTTTGTAATTCCATTGACCACATCAACATTCATTTGTAGCTCTACAGACGACACATTAATGTGCTTTGTAAAGAAAGTGCAAGGCTTTTATCTATTGTTCATCTGCTCATTGTCCACCTGTTCATGTGCACGTGTCACTGATAACAATCTCATTACTAAGAAGTTCTTACTGGATGGTTACAGCAGCTCACTCGTATTATATAATCCTAGATGGATCACCACTCTAGTTCAGCACCAACATATAAAAGACACAGTCACACTTATTTCCATGTCTAGTGGTCATCACTTCACCGAACATGTAGGTCTTCAAAATGCAGCAGAGAAAGGCACGAAGAAGAAAAACATGTGCACACAGGAGAGATTTCCAAACTCCACACAAAATGGACCACCAGGGATGTGAACACACCATGTCCGCTGTGAAAGCCACAGTGCCCGTTGGCTTTCTGCAGGAGCTCGGTGGGGAATGAAATGCAACTATTGAAGGCTTTTTGTCTAAGTGATTATATTTGTTAAATCTGCACAGCATGTTAATCAATCCTTAATGCGTTTTAATTACTAACCTAATGTAAGTTAGTAACTGTAATTGCCTGAAAGCAGTTTATTGCTGAAAATGCAAATGATCTCACCTTGAAACTCACCTGTACAAGTGTGTAATATATTGACATCTGTTGTGACACAGCAGATGGTTCAAACTGCAGTTATTTTATGGGCACAAAAGAAATGTTCAACAACAACGTCTTCTAGTAAGAGAAGAAGTTCTCCACACATCAATGAGAGCTTTACTCTCTCGATGCTTTACAGTAATGTGCGATGTAAACAGCCTTAATGCATTCTTGCGGCAATTATTCAACCGATAGTCATTGTTCAAGAGTCACCAGACTAGAGTAGAACTGTGAAGGTCGAAGTCAGAGGTAGTGAGATAAATGTGGCCGTGACTTAATTAATGGGATCCATACTCAAACACCAATGTGATCAACATACACACGCACAGAAGAGATAGATGGTGAGGTCAAAAGGAGCAACTGCTTTGGTAAAATCAGTGTCTTTGAGTGTAATCTGTCTCCATGTATTCCCTTCAGTCAATATAGGCAAGTTACTATGTCTGAAGTGCATTGACCTGAATTCCAATCCACTGGCAGGAAGGTGGGTATGCAGGATAACAAACTGCATAAGGGACCTCAGCCAGGATCGGCTTTAACACATGCACCAATTACAGTGAGCACAGTGTGCATCCTTCTCCAAACACTGCTGAGCGTGCCACGCCATGCCACGCCACGCCTCGCCAACAGTGAAATTAAAATGTAACTCAAAAAAGTACCAAGACAGTAAGTCTAATTTAATCTTTCATTATTTCCATTTTCATACAAAGAAAAAAAAAACATTTTGTACAATAATTGCACTTTTAACTTTGCTGATGTGTTATTCACAGGCGCAGTACTACATGTCCAACAACAGCAACATTAAAAACTGTACGTACCATTTAAACCGTGTGTTATTACTCTTTTGGTTAAATTCAATGACTCCAGAGTCGAGTGGAAACGAGATGAAGCTTTGTGGTGAAGTTAATGTTCAATGATGTTTAATAATTATAACATTCACTGATCTTTACATATTACATGTATATGTCAGGTTTCCCACTCACTTAACTAGCGAGGCTAATTATAACCTAAGGGCCACTACAACACAGAAAGACCACATAACCCAATTTACATGGAGATGGACCATCGGGATAAATACTGTGAGGATCACATGTTGCACAGATGGCTCACCAGAGGTCTACATCTAAAGATACGTAATGGAAAATGCTATATATGGAATACAACGGAAATTCAGACCATGACTCAGAAATTTGAAATTCAACATGTTAAAAAGCTGGTGAAGTAATGAGGAGTACAAGCCTGAAGAGTCCTTTACCCTCCGTATATCTCTTCACAATCTACAGATAAAATCAAGCTCCAACCTACAAAGACAAAATGTTTTTGGAACTAACAAAAAGACGACATCATCTACTACCACAGGCGGACATTATGGGCCGTTGGAGGTACAGGTGCAAACTAAGGTTGTCAAAGGTGCACTGTGGGAGTGGTTGTCAGCCAATGAGCTACCTGACACAGTTATTCAGAAAGCAAGCTCTAGTTAGCCATGGCAAGTCCAGAAACAACGTCAAAAATATCAAAAGTAGCCCAGGACTATCTTTTCTTTTTGCCGTGGAATCGAAAGGTTACTTGCACCTTCAGATGACATCATCATTTCTCAGTAGGCGTGGACACCGCTGACACTGGGTGGAGTTTGCAGCTGACGTTTGGGCACCAAATTGAATTTAAGGTTGGATACTGCCTTTGCTGGTAGTCCCATTTAAATAATAGGAACTGTGCAGACGTGTTTTTAAAGCTGAAGTAGAGAAAAACAGATCTCTAACATCACATACACCACTTCACTTTGATAAACATGTTCACACACATCAAAGAGTCTACGCCGCCTCCCCCTGATTCTTACCAACAGTTTTGAAATCATACAAATGGACGAATCTTTTAACTTCAAATTTGTGCAAATGCATTATTGTATTGTTGCTCCTTGAATTCAGAGAATAATTTGCCAATTTGTCCTGAATAATATTGTGTGATCACAAGAATAACTCTTGCCTTCCTTCTGATGCAGATCAGTTATGTCATACCGGATATTTTTCACAGATATGGTTGCTAATTGTTTCGCACAGAGCCTCAGGTGTCCTCTTTTGGGTACTGTTAATGAGTCCTTCAAAACTTCCTGGAAGATGTACTGAGGGTCGTAACTTTCAATTGGTTAAAGCAGCGATAGCATGCGCACGGCATCTGCATTCATTTGAGAGTTGTGCTGCACGTTTCCCAATCACGACTCACACCGTATAGGAGCCTTAATTAAATCTTCCAACACTGCATCAAGTTCTGGTAGAAGTCCATGACCTCCTGTGCTATATGCATCAAACCGTTTGGCTATTCCATGTAGATTCATTTACACTGAAAATCACTCTCACTCAGATTATATAAGGATCAATGCACACTGAGCGCCCTAAAATATCTCACAGCCCTTTTTTTTTCCCCACTGAAGCAAAACTCCAGACACCCTTTTCTCCGGATAATCAAAATCATATTTTATTTTGTGCAAATGGGATTATTATGGAGGCCTGTCAGTTTAAGAAATCATGTACTATAAATGCCATGAACTGACTGGATTTCTTTTCTTACAGCATATGCATCACTCGTATTATTGTGCACATGTAAATGTACCCAAATATGAACAATGGGATAACACAAGTCACTTTACCAAACAAAAGTATATATATGTATATATATGTTAGCATATTTAACCAGAGTGCACAGATATCATCTTCTTGTGTGTATCATTTCTCAACAAGGATTTCAATATTTCCTAATATATACATTAAAACATAAAAGGGACATCACCTTCCTGTGTAACATATTTGGGGTGATTCTCGTTTATATTTTGGGTGGTGCAGACCTTCTGCTTTGGGACTTTGCACCTCCCACACAACAGGAGATTGGCCATTATCGAGGCCCGCAGTGGTGCAGGAGCATTGCAAACCGTTGCAATTTTAATGCAAATTTGACAAACTCATTCATATTTTTCCTGTTGTGGAATAAAATAAAACTTACAATGCATACTCCACTAAATAAATGGGTACTTGTCTTAGCTACATTTCTTGATTGTCATCACTCACTGCCAACTGTGTGCCGTCTCAGCACAAAATGACATGAATAATGTGTGTGGGCAAACAGAGGATGGTGGAAATGGTGATGGTGGCATTTCAGCATTTTTCTCTGTCAGATTAAACTGGACAAAATTATTGTAATCCCATTTTCTGTGAAAACAGACTTGGCCACCATCCTACACAGAGTAACATTGATAACCAAGCAGTATACGCTACCTTTGCTTCCCAGCTAAAAAGGTATGTAAGGCTGTCGAAACCCACCTCTGCATCCATGACTCGACAGTGACTATGTAGGTCAACACTCCCTGACAGGCTCTATATGCTTAGGGGGGTGTAGCTGAACATTGTGGAGGAAGCACGTGCAGAGACACAGATACACACACACACACGTGCAGAGACACACACACACACACACACACACACACACACACACACACACACACACACACACACACACACACACACACACACACACACACACACACACACACACACACAGAAACCATTAAAAAGGCTAAACCCAGTCAGGACAGGTATAGAAAGATGAGAATCTGAAGCAGTGGATTTGGCTACACAGCACTGTGGAAGACGAGGGTGCAGCAACATCACACAGCTCACTAGACCACTGTAAGATAATACCATGAGTTAGGAGTCCAGCCAGCTCACAAGATAGAAGCCATGCAGAAACTCTACAATTTTGCTCAGAGATAAGGGCAAGATCTAAATCTACTGTCAACATAACATTATGTTGCGATTCAAACTCAGAACATACATAAACTTACTTTACGAGGATCATGGAGTGAGATGTAGTCATTCAGAGGCATGACGGGCAATAACAGACAGATTTTACAACTCGTCGTAGCTCCTATACATTGGCTGGTTCATAAATGTAAGAAGAATTATTAAGCAGGAGAAAGAGCCACAATGCGCTGGCCATAAGGCAGGAGTCCCTAATTACAGCCTTGTGGGGCCGAGCTTATCATCAGCAGCAATTTTTGTGTGGCAAATATTCCCACAACAGCCTTTGATGTAATTACTTTCCAAACAGCTCCCCTCTAGCCAATATCCTATTCTATATTCATGGCTTGGCTTGTTTGCAACGTCACTGGAACACACACGTTTCTGCTGCCCTGTAGAGAACAGAGACGCTGCAGCTCAACTGACACCAGGAAGCGAAACAAACTATTTGCCACTACGACAGAGAGCAAACACAAGTACAGACTACTGAGAGCACAGCAGAAAAACAGCAAGTCATGAATAAACAAAAAAGGTTGCGATGGCCAATTTCTTTTCTTCATGAGGAAGCAATGTAAGGTGGAGTTAAGGGTGTAGCTCCTTTGAGAAGTGGGAGCATACGTTTCCGCCATACGGCGAAGGAATACGCTAGGAAAGCGTTATGCATCTGTGGGGCATTCGTCAAATACGTTGGCCATTCGCTCTGCTACGTTTTGTATAAGTACGTGATACGCTATCAATAGGCTCTGTATATGTTGTACGTTTCTGCCATACGGAACTGTGTGACGGGGCCTTCAGGAGGTTGAGTGCGGTCAGCGGTTCGATCCTCGGCCAGCCAGACTAATCATTTCAAACAGTCAAATCTCAATAATTGTCAACGCTTTCACCGATGCATCACCATCTAGATAATGACTTGATGAAATCTGCTTCGATGGACCCTTTACATGTTTAGTGTGGGGGGGGGGGGGGAATGCATTTCTGCAGTCAACATGTCAAAGTGTCCTTGGGCAAGATACTGAACCCCAATGGCATGCCCGATGGCATGGCTAACGGTGTGCGAGTGTGTGTGAATGTTCATCACTACTACTGCTGATGTGGTACTCTCTATGTATGGTGTGTGTGAATGTGTCGTAAGTGTGAGTGATGGCAAAGATTGGAAACGTGCTACATAAATGCAGTCCATCGACCATTCATGTGCAGCACAAATCTGCATTACATTTTTAAACATTTAAATAGAGAAAAACTTTGTAACATTTCAATGTGAATCACTGAATGAAACTTTAAGGAAGTGAAAGAGACAGAATGAGATAAAAGTAAAAACAAACAGGAAAGGTTATTGCCTCTGTTGTCTATCTCAGATTATATCATATTTGCATTTAAGTTTCCCACCAGCCATGGCTCTCCATTCTTTCTTTCTTTTAAAAAGAATATTCAGCTACAGCACAGAGGCTTCCTGAACACGTTTGTCTGGCCCCCCCATTCTTTGTTTATTGGCATTGATATTTCTAGAGAATACGGGTTAATTAAGTGTACTCTTCTTCACAACACCAAACCACCTTACTTTTAATATACCTGTCTCAATCTGTTCTATTCTATTTATGTAATGTTTATGAAAAGATTAATCAAGACCAGGTCTCATTGTAATGTAGAGGAACCTGTGTTGGGGGCCTTTCATCACATTTAATGACTATTGTAACATTATTAGTGACCAAGCAATGTGTTCAGCCAGGACATTGACCTTGCCAAAAGTACACAATCCAATTTTACTTCTAGCTTTAAAAACAGCCAGAATAATCATTTTAAACAGTCAATTGTCAATGCTTTCACCGATGCATCACCATTTAGATAATGACATGATGAAATCTGCTTCAAAGGACCCTTACATGTTTAGGGTGGGGTGGAAAAGGGGGAATGCATTTCTGCTCATGTAACTTGACAAATTGTGCTTCAAGGTTTCTATTTATATCTTTCTCATCTCACAGGGAGGGTAGAATCTTCCCAATTCCCTTGCCGTTTGCCAGAGGCTTAGTGTGACATATTGCTAATCTGGTTATTATGCAATTTATCAGTCGTCTCTTTTTTACAGCCGTGCATGGATATTATGCAGGTTTCTTATGAGCCTAACTGCAATAACACTGCAAGGAGCTAATGAGCAGCCGCTACTACTGTGGTAATACATCTCAAGTCACTTCAGGGTATTCTTGTTGCAACAACTTGTTAGTCTAAGTCACTCCATTAAACTAACCAAATTATTTTTTTGCTAATGATATAGAGAGCCTCTCAGGCTGGAACCAATGGATTGTGACCAAAACAAGAGAGAAGGGAGTCATCAGAGTCCACTGTGTGACAACGAATACTTCAGGAAAGAGAAGTAACAGACCTCGCTGCAGCCCAAAAGTCTCACGGAACTGGTGCCCTGAATTGATGCAAGGGATCTCTCAGCGAGGATTCATTATTGCCTCTGGCATCTCTCAACATATGAGGTATGGCCAGAGCCACGAGAGGAAGCTGTTTTTGCAAAGGGAGCGCGGCTTGATATGGATGACGGATCGCGAGTGGCCGGAAGCAAACATCTTCCGGAGCATTAGATGGTCATCCTTTTCATGCAGTGGCTGTGTTTTTTGCGCCATCAGCTAATTAAGGGTGGCCTATCATTAAAGACGCGTAAATCAGACCTTAATGTGACTCAAGAGTTGTAGCTGAGACACTGGGCGGGAAGAATGTGGTCCTCTGATTTAATGGGCCCTGAGCTGAAGGGGATATAAGTCTTGATAATGATGGCCAAGTACAGTGTATTGATCACCACTCCCTCTGGTGTATATGTGGGTTAAAGCAGCCAGGAAGGAAATTGAACTGGGATTTCTCAACTGTGTAGAGCAAGCTTACACGGAGGCGATGTGGTCAAAATAAGTTGACTAATGTGTTTGTATAAGACCACTCTGGTCCACTTTGTCACATCTACACGATGCCCACTCATTTGTCCATCTGGCTGCAACTGTAACAAAAAGTCAATCTTGTAGGGCTTTTAGTAAATAGATTCTTCTTGTTACATAAAAGTGTTTTTCTATCAATGGCAGGGAAAAAACTCATTTTGGCTGACTTGCAGAAGACAACGGTCCTGGAAATATTAGCACAAAGGATTGCGTCCTTTGTGTACAAGTCTATGATTTGTAACTCTTTAATTGTCAAAAGGATAAACATTCACACACTAGTGGATGCCAAGTACTGAATTAATGGTAAACTCTTCAAAGTGTAGACCAACTCTGTTCTGCACACAGTTCCCTTCCCTGTCACCACTCTTTCATGAGACTGCTAAATGCTGGCAGAGGCTGCACTGGGAAATTAGACAACTAGAGACGGTTAGAGAGTCCTCTTATTACAAGTCAACAGCGGCAAAAGATTTGACAGTTAGTGGTTTGGCATTTTGCATTCCCATCAATATTGTAATGAAACATTAAATATTTATCATAGACAAGTCAGGGGGGAATCATTTTACCCAGTGTCATTAAGACTTTGGTTAATTATCATGGCCCATTGGGTCCGGCACCTCCTGCAATGTGCTATTGCCCTCCGTCCATTATCCACTGTGTAATTATCAACACACTCTGTCTAGCCACCATCACAGCATTTGCTCTTGAAAACATATTCATAATCACCCCAAGATGTTGATTCGGCAAACGCTGTTAATGGAAAGCTCCTGTTAGTTTTCCTGGTATTGAAATCAAAAAGGCATTTATGAAGACACGGGGGAGTGCTATAAACAATTACCTGCAGCTCCCAAATCAGTGTTTTCAAAACTGCTTTCTTACTGCATTTTCATCACACAGTACTTAAAGTTGAAAGTACAATGATAATGTCCCATCCCTGTGTAATGATTGCAAACCACTGTCTGTCACGTATCTTACATAAATGTATTTGTCTCCAAACCACACTGATACTGCATGATTCTCACATTATGAGATGTGGCTTGTACTTGTCAGGAAATCACTCAGACATGTCCACATACAAGATAATGAAAACAGCCTACCGGACAACACTGGAGCAAACCTCTGGCAGGTCTTACAGAAGAGGATCCCACTTCCAGCACTGTCTTTTCCTGGGAACAATATAATGGACACAGAATAATGGAAAGTCCCATTGAGAACATTGTTTTGGATAAAGCTCTGGACTCCATTCAATAAAATAAAAAAATACACCCTACATTGAAATATTAAAATTACAAATGTTAACACCTGTTTTATTTATTTTTTAAACAGACGTTTCATGAATGCATGATAAATGCATACGTATTAGGCCTTCACTTATCATTAAGGAATATTCAGTCATTCTGTGCACGTGTCAAACTTACCTTTAATACAGTCTAGCTAGGAACATTCAATATGTCCATTAAATGTAATGTATATAAATTTTTATTTCTGGATATGTTGAGTCTATCATTGTTTTTAACTGCACACCTCGTGGTAGAAAAAATAAAATATATATATTGGGGTTTTTTCATAGCGGGAAATTGAAAGTGAGCGTGACACTCACCAGGGTCCAGAACCTTTTCCCGGATAAAAAGAAGATCGTGTCCCTCTCGACGTTAACAGCTTCAATTCTTTCTCTCACCGCCCAAACAACAGAGGAAACCACCATCGGCTCTTCATTAATCGTGGTTAGTTTGAGCTAACCTGTCATGTTTGCTGTGTTTGGTTAACTAGCAGCTAACTTATTTGCGAGCATGCTCAGTGGGTCTAGCTACCAAGCTATTAACACCAGAAACTTAACTTAAATATACAAAGTCATTTTCAATAAATATAGCCCCGCGTGAGTTAACTAAAATGTACAACACTTTATATCGGTGAAGTTTAACGTGTCCTGTCTCACTTCCATTAAAGGTAAACGAACAATTGACACCGCCCAGTAATGGCAACCTCGTCCTCTGATTGGCCAGAGGAAACGTCAGTTTAAAAAGATGGATTTCATGCCCACTCTCTCAGAAGTGCAAGAAAGTTTTCTATGAGAGTTTGTGTATACAGGAGGAGATTGACAGTTTCGCAAATTAAGATCTAGGATTTATAATACAGGCTTTCACAGTATCTGTGTCCTTTTGTACAAACATGCCACTTTTTTTTTTATTCTCCATCTGCCATGTATTGTTATTGCAAAAATGGCTTATTAGGTGTACAGGTTTTGTACTTAAGAAATAGCCTTCAAGAGTGTGCATTTGAGCATTAAATGTTTATGCATTTACTGTTCACATATTGTTGAGCACTTCATAAAACATGTTTTAAATATGAGATTATTTCAAATTGCATGCAAACTAACTGATGTGTAATATATTCAATCCACAGAGTTTGCTGATCTTAAAGCCATAATCCAGAATCTTTTACATTTCCACACTACCAAAAATTGCGGGACCAATGAGAACAGTTCACTCTCAAACCTGAAACTGTAAAATATCTGAAGTGCAATCATGAAATGTTCCAGGGCCCCCCGCACAGCTCTACACCCCCGGAATCAGTTTAGCAAAGCAAAGCATCTTGTGTTGTACTTGTGAAATTGTACCACCTCATTTATTGAAACAAAAGCAGATGAGGCAGGTTTCGGTAAAAAAAAAAAAAAAAAAGGTAAATCAAATTCACTTCACCCTGATATGAGAGAAGTCTTTGTTTTTGTTTTACTTGAAACACACTCGATTTTCAATGGTACTTACTCATGAAACTCTCTAATTCCATTGAAAAGCAGCATTCATCACAAACATATGGAACACAAGGAACATCACAGACTGATGATATACTTGTGTAAAAGTAACCAAGGATAGAAGTTTCTTTTTAAAGAGTCATTAAAAAAATCTTGTTTGACTTTTTCCTTGCATTTGGCTGTAAGCGCTACATTTCTGTGTAAATTTAAATAAATAATCCAATTATTTGGCGAGATCTGTCAGTGGAAAAATTAAGATTCGTTAACATATTTCTGCATCACAGAGCTAGAGGCGGTCATGTGGCAGAGAAAGCTTTCTTTCAGGCCCCTAGTGTGTCCAGTGATTACAAACAGTAGGAGGAAGTACTGAACGCAGCAGTGCTTTGCTTTGCCTCATGCCTCTTCTCCTGCTGAGATGCAAATGCAAGTGTGAGAGTGCTGAGTGTCATGTAACATGTTGCCTGTCTTGTGCATTAACTGCCAGGCGTTAATTACTTGTTTGTTCAAAAGTCCCTGCATAGCTTCTCACTTTCTTGTGAGACATGTTTGCAACCTCTTCCTTCTCTTTTCTGAATTTCCCAGCCAACTACCAAGAAGATGCAGGTCACCTGTGATCACAAATGGCACATTGGACCATCTGTCAGCGGTTCACTGCAGTCTGCTAGTGAGAGAAATACATGAACTCTGGAGGCAAACAAAATCACATTGTCCTGCTTATGTCATTTAAAGTATTGAGCATCATGTGTGTTGTATTAAAAATTATGAAAATCAAATGTGATTTTCTTTACCTAACATGCCAAATCCAATAGTAAACATGCATGTCACTTAAGAGTAAATATGTTGCCTTATATGACTGGAGGACAAACCACAAACTACATTACCAGAGCTCTGCTGACTGCATGATCTATAACTTCATCTCTTGGATGCCAAGAGAAGCTTGTGGCATTAAATCCTCATAATAGGGTTTATTCAGGCTCAGTGTGTGCACAATTCAAGACATTCATTCTGACATAACAGCCTTTGTCATGTGGGTTTCCTCCCTTTCTATTCTTTTAGCTCATTTCCAGTGTATACTGTCTTATACGGCTGACATGCTATTAGAAATGTAAAATAATAGTTTTGGGGAAATGCACTGATGAGCTGTATTGCTGAGAGTTTGGATAAGAACATCAATAGGACGCTCATATTTGTACGGTAAATATGAAGGTATGTCCAGCAGCTATCTTAGCTTAGCATAAAGACTGAAAACAGGGGGAACCAGCTTAGCTTGGCTCTCGCCAAAGGTAACAACATCTACCTACTACATCTAATCCACACTGATCAACAAGAAAGCACATATAATCACCCTCTGTGTTTGTCAACTTGACAGGTTTAGTTAACCCCTGGTGCCATAATGGCTCCAACTCTGCAGCCGTGGGGCTCTGCACGTGTTAAACCGTCCAGGCGGAAACACTGCAGTGATTTGTATTCATTGTACTCTGTCTGTTCGTAAGATTTAATTTGAACCTCTAATTGTTTTGACCACCGTAGTGCTCTTGTGCAGATAGTTATGGATGGATTTTCTGAGATCTCTGCCAGTAAGACGAGCTGTTCTTCACTCCCTTTCTGGAAGACCCTCCCGAGCTCCTAATGCTCTCTTCTCATTTATTACACTATGTCGAAAGATGAGCAACATTTCCTACCCCACAGCGATACATCCAGGCCTACACATCACAATAAAGCACAGCTATCGTTGTATATCTACCGTCTACATTTAGCCACAGTTATTAGCTAATGAATTCCTGGAAGCCAGAGCATAAAGTTCAAGAGTAAAATAATTCATCATAATAAAAAGAAACAAAGGTTGTGCTGTGTGACTGAGGCAACAACACGAGATGCATTCTTAAGCAGGTTTTTGTTTTTGTTTTCCATAAAGCAGAATCACGACTGGATGTAGATTTCCCTCCCAGCGTTGCCACAACTAGTTCATCAAGACAGCAACTGGGCTGTATCTTTCAAAAATAAAAGCATCCCCTGAGAAATGCAGCCATGTTGGAGGATCACAAACTAAGAGCTACTTACTTAATCCCAGACACTTCCCTAAATCCCAACACATTGTCGCTGGACTTGCAGTGTTTATGTGCTGCATTAATAACTGTTGCTAGTTTGATAACATGCAATAGAAAGTAGGGTAAAGCGATACAGTCCTCAATATCAAAATTAAATGACTTAATTTATATTTTTCTCCAGTTATTCATAGAGAATGGGGTCATGGAGATGAATGCCAATGAACAGCTGTGTTTATTCATTATTCTTATCCAAAGTTTATCTGATATGGATTTCGGAGAACAGAGACACACCACAGGAAGGCACGGATAATTTGGCAGAAATAGCAAGTAGCCCCGACACCCCCCTCCCCTAAGCCCACCCCCACACAGGGCCTAATCTTTTATTGAACAACCTGAATAACACAAATGAGTTTGTGCATCTTTATTTGTAACATTCAAAGGGACCAATCATTATCTTTTAATTACTAGTACCCAGTAGTGGGGCCCATTAAAGCAAAGTAATTAATCTAACACTTTGGCAAGGGAGGGGATCTGTTGTATAAACAGCAAGTTCATTGAAACCGGTTTTGAGCAATAATATTTACACATGAACAGGCACTGAATAGCAAATTAAGGACGCAAGCAAGGACTAAAGTGATGCAGAACAAAGAACTGAAAGTGCTCATGACATGTACACCACACAATAGTTTATCAGGCACTATTTATTTCATGACATTTCCTTTTATTTTCTGGCTCCATTGCTGAGAAAAACACCCCCTGCACAATGGCTACAGATAAAAGAGCAAAATAAATTAATAAACTAATATATTATGATCATACGCAATACCTTGTGTACTAAACTGGTGTTTGCATACAGTATAAATGCTATTTATGTCCCTTGTTAACATATTAGAGTGTGCTCCAGCTCTGTCGATGATTGATTAACATGTCAAATTAAATCACTGTCAAAGTAATATTAGCAGTGCTGATATTCCAAACAGTCCAATTACAGCCTTTAATTAAGTGAACCCAGTGAGCTCTCAAGGACAACACGGGAGTCTTCTGGAAAGATCTGATTCCACTGTCTGTAACCACCAGCACCATCTTTAGTGTGGTTTATGAAAAAATAACAATTCATCTATCAGCATTTCTTATACAGAAATATCATCCAGCTTAGCAGCGA
Source organism: Cottoperca gobio (assembly GCF_900634415.1). NCBI lineage: Eukaryota > Metazoa > Chordata > Actinopteri > Perciformes > Bovichtidae > Cottoperca > Cottoperca gobio. The sequence continues at coordinate 26,705,772 of NC_041357.1, forward strand.
CACAGATATGGAGCTAAATCCGGACCAAAAACAAAATGTGATTGAAAGTTCAAGTTTTGATCTTGAACTTTGAAAAATACAATAATATATTCAAACAAAAAAGGTTTTTACAGCTTGAATATTATTTTTGATTTGGTTCAGTAATTATAAAAAATATATATATTTATTTATTTATACATTTTTTATATTTATTTTGATATCAGAGTTCATTTTATTTTTTCATTTGCAGATTTTATGTTTTCAGATTCAGATCAAATGTCTTTACAGTTTCAAATCATTTGTTCACTTTCAGACTTTTGGCCCTGATGTGGCGTGGGGGGGGGGGGGGGCTTCAACTGAGAGGGGCGGTGAAATGTGAGTGACAGCAAAACAAAGAAGGCTGAGGACCTTCGTCAATCATGTCGCCATGTGGGCCGCCATTCAACACTTTCTATGCACCAGATTCTCCTGATTGGCAGTAAAGAAAACTGATGCCAGTGACAAAGTGTTAGACTGTACTCTGTACCAATATCAGAATATGAATAATAAAGTACGACAGATTGTGCAGTTCAACAGCCACTTCCACTTCAGGGATTGAAGTTTCCTACTTCCACATACCGTAGCTCTGCAGAAATGCTGTTCATTAAGTGAAATATGCAAAATGTTAATAACCAAACAAAGCAAAGTCCAGGTAACTGGGGCAATATCTACAGGAGGCCTCATTTCTAACTCTGCAGTGGATCTAAAAATAAAAATCCAATATCATATCGCTGCTGCAGGATCCATTTCCCATATTGGAAGTGGATATTGCAGTATCGACTTGCCATTTTGATATTGCACATCCATTCTCTATACCAGTAATGAACATATCAGTATCTATTTCACACAAAGAAATGTTTTGTATAACAATCTTTTAATGATAGTCATATAGTGCATACTGATGAAGAGTGAGAACCAATCCTGACACTGTGTAGCTCCTGGTGTGTTGATGTGCATCCAATGCACAATTTAAATAGATTATTATTAACGTCTATGTCACTAAAAACATAAAATACCTCGGAACTGAGATTGCCCTTTAAAACAAAACGATAATAAAAATATTCTCTCACTTTATGAGAAAAAAAAAAAGAACAACGAGCGCAACTAATTACACAGTTTTGCAAACTTTTTATTTCTGCCTCAGGAAAAGAGAAACCATCATCACCATTGGAAGAAAACAACAATGTACAGCTTGAGAGGAAACGGTTTTGAAGATTTGACAGCGCTGTGGTAATTTGTCAGGGTCGTTCTCCATGAGCGTCTCTACATCGTCCCCACACTTCATACAGGAAATGATTCATCTGCATCCAGGAGAGAAGCTCAGCGCCATTTCTAAATTACCTATGAGTTATCTCCTCAATAACTTCTAATCAGACAGCTGCCGTTTCCTCCACTGTAAACAAAAGTAATTACAGTAGATGTGATGGATGGAAAGAATAAGACAGCTTCTGCATGCTCAGGACCAGTCGGAGACTCTGTAGAGCAGAACACTTTAATTAGGGACGGCCTAGCCCAGCACAACTGAATGAGTCTGACAAAGCACACATTTCAGTTGCTAAAATAAGCCTCTGCCTGTGCAGTGTCTTTTGTTTCCCCAAGTTTAGACCAGTGATTTACTTCAGCGCCTCTGAGCAAGTTGTTTTGAAAAGGGAATAGAATCCAGCATGATATCGCTTCATCCTGATTAAAGGTAATGAGATTTTAAATAGAATTTTCGGAGAAAAATCAAATACGCAACCACAGAGTCAAATCAAAGCTGCACTTTTCCAAAGGCCAAGCAGGGGCGTCATTACTTATTTGCTCCTCGCCGCACTTGCCGATTGATTATTGTTTATGAAATATTTAAACTCGGAGCAAATAGAGTACAGTCGGGAGACAAATGAAAACCCGGATCTGTGTATATTCAATATGCTGTATATGGACACACAGGAGGGACATGTCTGAGTGCATTTATTATATAATATTGATTAAGTATTATAAGAAAAAGACACGCTTCTGTGTTATAAAACTTAAATGAGGCACATTGTATCAACACCAGCAACTTAAACTCTGGTGATAAAACATGTTGTTATCTGGTGAGTAAATGAATTGAGCCACACTTTGTTTGTGGAGCCAAGTGAGAACAATTGACTGTTTTTATCTATTTTACTGAGTGAATGTGCAGCTCCTGCAGGTCAGGGGGCAACTTTGATCATTTATTTAAAACATCATTATTTGTATGTTTTGGTTTTGCAGGAACAAGAAACATGAACGTCAGCTGTGGCTGAGCCTGACAGCACAGGGATGTTGAGAAGCCTCTACACTGTCATTTTGTGTGTGTTGTTTTTAATTAGTTGTTCCTCTGATGGGGTTATTCAAAAGGTCCTCATACCTACAGATGGTGTGTGTAAGTGTCCTCCATTCATACAAGAGCTCTCTGATCTGTAACCTGTGCTTAAGGTCCGGTAAGGTTTAACTAAAACTATTTGAAGTGATGGAGAGATCGTCCTCGTAGGTAAAAGAAACTAATGTTAACTGTTGAAGGGGATGGAGCTCAAAGCACAGCCTCCTGTGTCCTCTAACACAGAGGTCTTCCACAGGGGGTCCGCAGAGGTACTGCAGGGGGTCGCAAAATTGTTTGTAGACAAAGCAAAAAAGAAATTGCGAAGGGCGGCGACACACATCTACAGTCGGAGACAGAGTGGAGGAAAGGAGAGGGGTGAACTAAAATTAATTTCCACCGCCCCCCGTTGCACAGACCTCCTCAAGCCTCTTGTGTACAATATATACAGTAGGGGGTCCCTGCACCACGCTACACCAGTTTGGGGGTCCTTGGCCCAAAAAACATTGAAGACCCCTGATCTAACATGTTGCAACACAGATAATTAAACTTTAATGCTTTTATTTCATTAGAATCCAAACATGCAACAATGGCTAAAGGATTTAATTAGAAACAAATGCAGTTGTATCTTTCTTATATATGAATGAGACAGAATTTAATATCGTCTTTACTGATTAGGATTTGGTGGCAGAATATTTTAGTAAAACCTTCACGAGGTCCTCACTACGCATGTGACTAAATCATGCTTTTACCGTGCATTAAAGTATCTGGGCTGTATCTGTTGTTTAAAACTGGCTATATATGTTCCTTCACATATTGTCTGTAATAATTATGCGTGTACTTTTTGCATGTGATAGTGTCATGTCATTAATGTAATGTGTCATTGTCTGCAAAGTTAAGTGAAACAATGCAAGTAAAAAAAATGCATTTCGACTGCTTTGAATTTGATCTATGCACATCGTCTTTCATTGAACTTCATGGACATAGATTATTATGGGATTTCCTTTGATGGTTACGACACTATCAAAGGATTTCCAGCCACCCGTTACATATTATACGGTATAAAACTCCAGGGGTCCGCCCCTCTGTGCAGACGGGCATCTTTTGTACCCCGTTGCCCCTACATGTCTTTTATGTTGATTCTCAATAATAAAGCACAAACAGCTGACCTTTCTGTTTCTCCTGGTTTCTTTAGACACCAACAGTGTACAGCGTGGCACAATTCCACTGAGCGTTCTCCACAGAACACTGATCATAGAACAGAACTGCTAGCGCACTGAAAAAGCACACATTCAGGTTAGTGTAGAGGTCATGTTGCTGTGACTCCTTCATTTGGCAAATCGTAGTATTTCCTAATGAACTGTCTTGCCAAGTTCAGTTAGCAGGCGGGGGGGGGGGGGGGGGAGATTTAGACGTTTTATTTCATTTTGCAGGATCCAAAAGTTGGATCGATTTCAATTTCAGTGGCCAAGGTTTTAACAGAATAAGTACTGTACATGAAAAAAGGTCAGATGCAGTTTGCACCTGTGTAGGTTGGCAATCTGTGCAAATGTGAACTCATGCATACTGATAGTGAGTGCATGTTTGTTTGATAGTAGAGGAAGAGCAATTGCTGATGTGGAGAAAAAAACTCCTGCATCTCTCATGTTGAGTTGCAATTCAAGATTCAGGTTAGTTGCATTTTCATTTGTGACTGTTTACCAATAATAGCAGAAACAATTTAAAAGACAATATAGAAAGTGACCTGTTCAGGTTTGTATCTCCCTGTTACTGTCATACTGAGTTTGGCATTAGTCCCCTTTGACCCTGAAGACATGGTGTCAGTCAGACACTGGGCCTTATAAAGGGGTTGATTGCAAATAGGAACACATGTGATTTATAACCATTAAATGGATTTTCAAGTCTAAATTAAATGGCACTTAACAGTGATTGTGCATCAAACCCTGAATTCAGTGTGGCAGACCACTATGATTACAACCGTGGTACTTTTAAAGCTTAATTTAAGAATATTTTAAATAATAATGTTGAATGAGATTCAAAACCCTTTAAAGAGAAAATATTTACCATTACTTACCGATATGTGGACACAGGGGGATCCTTGATCTCCAGGGGTTTTCTCCAGGGGACGTGCCCTGAACTCACCTCAGCTTTTGATGCAAAGTAACAGTGGTGCAACTCTGAGCTGTAACTCAATATGCAATCTTATCCTTTGTGTCACTACCAAGAGCTTTGGAAAGGCATCTAGTGGTAAACAAAGAGCTTTATTCTTTCAGGCTTAGCTCCCTCTTCACCATGACAGTAAAATGCCCACCATATTATTATTATTGCTGCACCAATCCATGATCTTATTCTCTTACTCGCTGCTGCAAAAAATAGTTTTCTTAGCGTTAGGGATCTCAAATAGACTGATGTGACGGTGGTACCTGAAAGCTATACAATACAATCCCTGTGTAAACATTCACAGCTGGTATTCTTGAACATTTTGGATTGAGGCGTCAATTGTCTTTGTTTCTTTCATTGTGTCTTGGCATGTCTGCCCTCCCAACACAAACCTTCATTTTCTGACTCACTTAAATCCTCACGTCAACATCTCTTACCCAGTGAGGCAGATTGCCATTCAGGGTGGAGGGTGGGAGTGTTAAGAATTCAGGAGCTTCTCTCACTTTCACATCATGATTCACCCAATTTGGATATAACCTCGAAAGCAACTGTTTTGTCCTTGAAGATACTAGTAGGGACGTACAGCTTTTAAAAAGACACGTGGAACATAAACAAAGACCTAAAGAGGTTTTCTGAAGATCGAACAACCTTTTCTTCACCGCTATCCTTACACATTATACGTTCTGTCTAATAAGAAGATTAAAGGTCAGTATTTTAGACTCGAATGTGACGTCTCACCACTGAAGTGATTAATGAAACATGGAGGTGTATTTGTCTGAATGTGTTAACTCACGCAACCCCATGTTAGACTATAATGAAGATTCTACTTGTGTGTGACCCTTTATACAAGGCTGCTGTCACACATTAAGCCCTTTCACACAAGAACCACTAGACCAGCACTACACCAGACCTATTATATACTGTATTTGCTTAGAGCTTTGAATATAAAAGTGGTTTCTGCAGTGTTTTTACTTCAGATTTGTCAGGCAGTGTGGGCGAAGTGGTGCAGTCGTAACTGAGTTTTCTTATTTGGTCCCGTTAGGGAGAGTTAGAGGAATGGTCTGACATTTAGGGAACTATGCATATACGTTCTTTTGCTGAGAGATCGATGCCACTCTCGTATTTATCCTTTAAATTAGAAGCTACACCCATCAAGCAGTAGGCCTAGCTTAGCATAAGGGCAAGAAGCAGGGGGAACAGCTAGCATGATGATGGTAAAAATAATCCTTTCTATTGTCATCGCCGTACTTAGTGAGTTTTAGGGCTGCTGGTAGTCTTTAACCATTGAACAGAACCAGTTTAGCTGGTTTCAACTGTTTCCAGTCTTTATCCTGAGCTAAGCTAAGTTAAGCTAAGCTAAGCGAAGCTAAGCTAAGCTAAGCTAACCATACCATACCATGTCCTGGCTGCAGCTTCATATTTAACAGACAGATATGAGAGGGATATCCACTTTCTCATCCCAATCTCGTCAAGAAAACGAATAAGCAAACTCTCCGAAATGAGAAACATAAACTTTATACAATGTTCAATGCTTAGGTTGAGAGGATAATAATAATCAGACTTTTAGAGGGTGGGAAGTTACTGCCAATGAGGTAAAGGAATCCTATAAGAATTCAATAGAAACCACATAATAATCTCAGTTATTCCTGAAGTTATTTCAACAGCCGATTGATTAACAATGCTTAGGAATGAAATTGAGATTTTAATTAAGTTGTGTTTTAATTAATTCATGTAATATGTAACATGAAAGTTATCGGTCACAGTATCAGCTTTTAAAAACCCCTGAAACACTATCCCAGTTGATTTGCCTGTTTTATGTTTTGCTCCCGCCTCTGCATACTAAATACATTATCGAACCTCCTCAGGAGAAATAAAACACAGCGTAAAATGCTGGCAGTGTTTTCTCCTTAAGCGGTGAACAAACCCAGCAGATCGTAAAAATGATGCAAGGATGCTCACAGTGAGCAGAATTCGCAGTAAGTGTTTACACACCATGCTTACATCCAGAGTTAACCGACTACTGGCCGTAGCCCAAGCTATTTACATGCACCTTGATAACTTGTGATAGAGTATCCAACCATTCCATGAATAAACCAATTACACAGCGGTCTTCAATCCTGGTCCTGGTTTTCTTTACTACCGTCTACTTAATTGCATTCACTTGCTGTCCCTGGTGTGAATCAGTCCCTGATTAGACTGCTGGAAAGGGACGGAGGTTTAGATGTAGAGTGTTTGGACGGAGAGCCGCTGACCTCAGGTGTCCCATCCCAGAGTGAACATGGATCACCAGCTGCCTCCTCTCTCTTTGACTGAGGTTACTTTCTATAGAGGGGAAAGAAACGATTCACGTAGTAGTAGGTATTTACTAAAGAGCACACTAAGCATTTACTGTGTACTTAAATTTAAGGAGCACATCTGGCCCCATTTCAGTGACTGCTTTACTGGGACCTCATGTTCAGATCGAGTCAAATGCAGAAGTAGCAGAAGTGCTAATATAAATCTACGGCGTGATTGGACCGCAGTCTGAGCCAGAGTGTGTGAGCTCTGCGGAGTTTGGAGAGCATCCGCAAAGTGTGTGTTCAGTGTTTTAGTCGTCCGATGTGCTCCCAATAACATGCACCAACTCAGTGCACGTGTGCGTGAACGTGTGTGACAGTTTAAAGGGATGTTTTCACTTTGAGTCTTACCATTTCAGATACCTGGAATTTCTGAGCACACACACCTTTTCACAAATTTGTGCTGCCTGAAATAAATCTCCATTTGTTGTGTTTCTAAATTTACTTTGTATGCGCTCAATGCCAATTCTAAATTTCAGTAAGCCTGTACACGCAAACACCACACCAACCCGTCAGCTGCTTTAAGTGTGAGTTTTAATTTGAGAAATCTGTGAAATGTTCCTTTATGTGTGTGACGTTGTTGGCCGAGGGGAAACTCAAAACACTGCCAAGTGTTTTATTTTGATGTATAAATAAAGATTCCACATTAGCTTCAACATTTATCCTCTTGTGCTGGGGTCTGTGAGAGGTGACATTAAGGGTGATCAATTACGCACGTGAAGTAAGTTAAGTGAAGAACTGGAGTTGGCACGTTGTGAATTTGAACAAACTTAGGCTGAATTTGTAAGTACAGGATTTACTTTGCCAAATTTCAATTTACAGTGTGCACTCGCTGGCCCTTATTTTGTAGCATGCTGATGTAGATGCGGCTCTACAGAGCTGCTGCGTCGCCTTGGAGAAGAATCAAGTTTTTAATAATCACAATTTAAACGCTGGAATCGTTCCTCGTGTCCATTCTGCTTCAGCCTCAGTCATTTTATTTAGTGTTTAGTGTGAACGTACCCTTTAAGTTTGAACTTGTATTTATTAAATGTATTAACATGGATGTTTCCACTTCACCCTCTACAGTGAGAACATATTAATGCTTTGTATTTTTCCTTTTGATTGCAGATTGATGGTCACTTGTATTTGAATGTTGTTTTAAGTTTTAAGGATTGTGAAATGCTTGGCAGACTTCCAAACTAACGAGGTCTTGGCATTTGCTTCTTTTGTCTCACAAGAATGATTTTTTAACTCCCAAGATGTACATTCAGCAGTGCGCTGCCGTTTCATCCGAGTTCATTCAGTTTGATTTTGGTTTCCTCTTCTTCTTTGATCATTTTTCTTTTTTTGCTTCCAAGAACCCATTTTTGACATCTCTCAAATCCCACATTTCCACGAGCCCCATGTCCCTTCTTAACTACAATGTAAGATTTAGAACATTCAGTTTTAGGGGACCAAAGGCTTCCAGTCAGAATAAAACGTCTTCACGACTGGCATTTTCCTCCTTAAATCCCATGACATTTTTTTTCCAGTCCCTGAATGAGAGAATAAGCGCTTCTCAGAGAGGGGCCAACCAAATAAACCCCTCTTTGGGCCTGGAGCCACTAATCTGTAATTTAATTTCAGGCGGGTGTCTGGGCCATGAGGACACACAGCAAGGTCAAGGGCTACTGTACAGAGAGATCTGCGCATTTGGGCACAGCCTGCGGTTTGATCAACAGTCTCATCCAGCTTAGGAAGAGGACAAAGTACGTGCGCGGTGCTCCTGTGCATGTGTGTGCTGCGGAGGGATTTCTTACACAAGTCAGACTTGATGCAAGGTAGCTATTTCACATATGACAGCAACAAACAATCACAGAGAAAATCCATTATTCAAAACAAGTCAAATGTTTGGGATGACTGAGCATCTGCAAACACAGAGGGATTAGCCCTAAAATAGGACTGCGTCTAACTGGGAACAATTCAACATGTCAGTGTTGATCTGCATGTAAATGAAATATTTGTATTGCTTTGACCATAATTCATGTTTTACTCATTATGTAGAATAGTGTAGTCGGCAGATAAATCAACTAATGGAAAAGTGGAAGGATGAATTTGAGCAGCGTGGCTAATCCTGTGGGTGAGGAAAATGCATGTAATAAACTCGACCTTGTTCTGCCTGAACGAGCTCAAAGTGGCCCCGGGAATGGGACCAATAATTACCAATGACCAGGCAGTTTCACCATGTCTCTTTTATGTAAATAGGCACTGGGTTATCTGACACAAATGGCTTTGGCATTCATACATGAACATATGGCACAGGGACTTGCTCAAGTACCTATACAAAAATAAAACAAATGCAATAAAAGAAACAATATAGCTACGAGACTGTAGGAGATAAAACATTCCACAGCAACAGGAGAAAGTAGCTGAGATCGTCCGTGTTCATTAAAAACAATTTCTTACATATAAGGCTGTCAGGTCAGTGAGAAAAATCAGGGTGTATCCCATGCACCATTTGCAGTTTGTTGGAGCTTAGCTGGCATTCAATTTCAATTCCCTCAAGTTAGTGAATATAGGAGCGGCACACACTGACAGGTACAAGTTACTCCAGCGACAGACGCTAATTAGCAAGTGCAGGAGTAATAGGAGAGCCGAGCTCCCTCTCTGGCAGAGAGACAGTGATGGCAACTGAGGCAGGGTCATCTCTTTAAGTGTCTCACTTCCTATTAGACAGGAGATCTCTGGCACATGCCCCATCACAACCCATACAGAGTGATGTCAGCGACAGAGAAAGGATCCTGTCACATCCTGTAGTTTTCAAACAGAGATTCTCTTTTGCATACTGCATAGAGCAACGCGCTCAACTGCGCTCACTCACTGCCGCGGCCGTCCACTGACAGACGAGGGGGGAGGGCAATAGAAAAATAATGGCACATGATGTGTTTATGTGTTTTGATGGAAACTCGAGGGAAAGTCATAGAAAGAAGATGATGGACTCATCTTCTGCTCAGCGAGGCTTTGACATTCTGTAGGGGACGCTGGAAATAGTCTCCAGGTTGATGGATAGGTGGAGTGGGATTACCCGCCAGACTCATCTCCTACCCGCCGTCTGGCCCCCGACTCCTGGAAAAAGACACAAAAACACAATACGTATAATGTCAGGCTGTTCACCGTGGGAGAGGTTATTAGCTTTGAAAAATAAAGAAACACTGCAGGCTTGTCACAGTAACCAACAGCTAACCCAATTACTAAAGCAAGCACGGGTTATCCCACCGGTACACTTTGGTCTCACGTGCAGATTACGAATAATTTTCCATTATTATCTAAAATAATTGAAGAGCACAGAGATTTGCCATTATTAAATAAACAACCACAGCGACAAGAAGCTGCATTTCCAAGGATGAGACAACCTTCAAGTCTCTCTCCACCTACACCTCCTCCTCTCTGTATCACAAATGTCTTTCTGAACTTCTAATGCTTCTCCTCACTCGCAGCCCCTGCGGACCACCCCACCGCCGCCACGGCAAAAGAAATTGTTCTCCCTGCATCATTAAACAGTTTGAATTAACTTGGGTAGAATTTAATTATGTCACACATGAAGCTCTCCTACTTGAAGCTTTTAAAAGCAATATAGTTGGCTATATGCTTGGAGGTTCGGCTTTTAGATACATTATTCAAGTCAGTCAGCTATATCTGCATGCAACTGGACTTCTAAATGAAAATAAGAGACTTGCCCATCAGGACGGATCTTTTAATTTGTGTTTCCTGCTGAGATATCCGACGTAAATGACCTGCTCGTGCTCCGTGTCCCATGAAGACCTAAGCTACTCGTCTAAACCTGCCACCTGAATCTACTTCTGATGTAGATGTACTGTAAACTAGAATAACTTAACTCTGTGAACATGTAAAACGTCTTTGAAGCACTCACTGTGTCTATGCTAATATTCCCTCACAGGAAATACAAAAATAGTTCTGTTAGTGAGCTTCTCCTACCGCCTAATTGACACTCATTATCTTCCCTTTATTACATTTTAGGCTGATGTGATGTTGATAAATGCTAAATGAAACCCTAAGGGCATTGCTAACAGCCTCAAAATGTCAAAGCAGAAACTGAAACATTAATAAAGTATGTCGTTGGAAATGATAGGAGTCTTTGCAAATTGCAAAGCTCGCAGAACAATATCTGTTTTACGGAGCAGCGCAGCATTTCAAAGTGCAGTCTGGCTTCCATTTGCTCCCTGTCAGAGGGTAATCCTACTTGCCAAGTTATCCATCACCCAAATGAACACAACACAATTTTCACACATGCACTTTCTCATCAGATTCAAATACCCCTTCGTGCCCCTGGAGAGGTCTAAAGATCTGTGTTTCAAAGAGGACTCACGCTAGCCTGTTGAGTCCAGAGGTCACAGGTGAAATGAAAGACCTTTACCGAGACACCGGATGAACATCTGCTGCACGGTAATATAGAATCTTACACAACAACAAGGAACAAGCAGCCTGAAGAGATTTGTTTTCCGCCATTGTTAACACAGGCAATCAAAAAGTAAACTCCAACTTAAGTGTTTAACAAACAGCTTCTTTCCGTCTGAGAATCCAAAGCGGCCGCGGCAGGGCAGAACCATCGGTGCACTCCCAACACCTGAGACACAAGCTGATGGACAGATTCATTTAAAGCAGGTACACGAGATTGCACACTAATTTACAGCGGCTATAGGAGATTGTTCATGTGAAAGACACAGCGGCGCGGTGGATTCAATCAAATGAACCGTTGTAAAGCCACACTGTGCCCATTTCTTTTCCTCATCATTGAAATGTAAGTGTTATATTTCATTCTCCCTGTCAGTAACTTTTTTTCTTTATATTTATATTCTTGTGGAACATCACACCTAAAAAAAAAAACCAGAAGGCCAGCTGCTTTTAGACAAAGACAGAAACACTCAGAGTATCAAAGACAAACAGCAGGCATGGGACTATGAAAGTAAATGTTTGGGAATAACCTTGGGAAGTATTCAGGATAATGAGGAAGCAGCTAAACCTTGGTCATTACCAGATGATCAAACACATCATGACAATTTCTCTGTGCAAGAATGGATAATTATACTACTCACAGAGCGTACAAAGGTCTGCTTTTATGGATGCATTTACCTTTCAACAAACGCCTTACGTGTTTCAATATACAGTAGAGAGCTGGAATGGAAATAGGATCCCGTGGGAGCAGCAGAACAAAAATGGTGGGGTGTGGGATATATTTAAACAGCGGTTAGTATCATCAGCGTGGGAAGAGATATAAGAGGCTATTATTATTAGGGTTAACCATGCATTGAAATGCATAGCCTTCAAGTAAACTGTGTGGAGTATGCCTCTAAATACACCACCAAATAAAGTTAAGTATTGCGTCTCTCTTCCTGCAGCCCCCTCTTTCTGAATCATGTTAAGTCAGGTAGAAAAACATCAGTGACTTTAGACATTTAGACCCATCACTGCTGCTGCTCTGTGTAAAGTATTACTTGGGTATTGCCACTACAGTAAAGTATTGGAATAAAACTGAAATATGTTCAGTTATTATCTTCTAAAGATGGATTATTAAAAGAATAGTTTGACATTTTGGGAAATACGCTGTCCTTGATTGATAAAACGTTCGTGTCTGTAGGATAATTATGAAGCTACAGCCAGCAGTTCTTAAGCTTAGCACAAAGACAGTCACATCTATTAATACTGCAATACCAATTCTAAGAAACAGCTAGGCTAGCTGTGTCCTAGCTTCATATTATGGTACAGACATGAGAGAGGGATCAATGTACAGGTACAGGAGTGTAAAAAAGAAAAAGCAGTCGTCTGCCTCAGTGATAATTCACATAGGTCGTAACAATGATCATTATGAAGGATGCAGCTCTTGCTACAGGCCCCTCCACCTTATTCCAATAACAATAAGCCAGAGTGAGGTGTCTGACAGCTCATTCTGTTACCTCTCCACTATTATTAACACAGCCACATGCATCACCCTCTAAAAATCTCACACCTTTATCAGCTCTTTTTCTGTGGTGGAGGAAGCCAACCCTCGACCTCTCTCCGAAAGCAGCCTGCAGCCCCCCTGGTGTTAATTATAAGACTTTTTCCCCTGGAGCCTGGGTGGGACGTGAAAGTGCATTAATCTTGATTCTCCACTTCAGTCTAAAAGGATCATTTGAAGAGACTCCTGTGGTAAGCCCCAAAGGCGAGGTGACTCAGTACCAGGAGAAAAGGTAGAAGGAGTGGGAAAAGAGTCACCGTTTATTCTGCGCTCACACTTGGATGCCGGCCCACCTCAAGAGGCAAGTCAATCATTTACCCTAAACCACTAATATTCTCAGTATGTTAATCTGGATTATTTTTAAGAGTCGCACAGGGTGATATGACAAGCGCCCGTCTTCCACCTGTGCCTCTGCCTGATGCTGCGTGAAGGTGACTGTCACCCTATAAGCTGAACTGAGGACTGTGACGTATCGATGAGTTTACATTCAGCCCCATTTCATTGCACACTTGGGTAGCCTACCATGGGCATGCACAGAGGTCAAGGCTGCACTTTGCAGGGACACCACAACCACAACCCATAGTGGATGCACATTTACTATTAGTGGCGGCATTATGTATATTTATATTTATATTATCTTATATAATATGATACCGCTTCATGATTTGTACAAATAGTTTTATAGCATTAAGTCATTGATACTAGAGCGTGGCAATATATCATTATTACATCGATGATGTCTTAGATTCTGGATATCATAATATGATATGTGTCTTTTCCTGGTTTTAAAGGCTGCATTACAGTTAAGTGATGTACTTCTCTTGACTTTATTGTTAGGCCAACCAGCAACATACATAAGTAATTATAATACCCAACTTACTGACCCTTTGAATATTCCCTCATGCAGCACTAAGTAGCTGCAGTAGGTGACACACAAACAGGAAACACCTTCACATCCTTCTCACGTCAGTGTTATTTCAACAGCATCATTTCTGTGCACTTAATTGTAAAAGCCTTGCATCACATGTTTGATTATGGTCTTCCTTAAATAGTAAGTACTTCTACAGTAAATACAAACAGTGTGCACGTTGAAGCTCCCACTATATGAGCATGGGCCACCTTTTCCTGCACATTCACGATAATGTGAGCACGATTCAGAAAGCTACACATACAAGTAATCTCGCCGTTCATAAGCAACATGTTGAGCATCTTCCCATCACAGTGGGGGGGGAGGAGGACTGTTCAGTGTTTAGGTTTGTGCCATCTGTACATTCTCTGGTGCTGAACAGATTCTCTTTGATCGCTATCCTTTGTAAACAACAGGCTGGGATCCATTCAGAAAGTAATACTTGTGACTTGTTGGTTATCGTGAACAGAATATTTTGAAACAGCAAAGATTCAGAGTTTTTAGAGAAAGACTCGGATGTCACGTTGACAAAACAGCAGAAATACTTGAGTTTTGACGACTGTGTGGAAAGAGAGTTTTGATAGGTAGGGAAACGGACAGCGATCGAGTGAGGCCTGATAAGTGATGCTAATATGTTATGACAAGGAGAGCCATGGCCATGACCACACAAAAAGCAAACCATGTCATCACTATGGAGTTCTCAATTACCCCCTAAAACACCGCAAAATATAGATTATTATGTCCGTCGCAGGGTCACAGGTGTTGCTGGTATGTATTAATGTATGCAACAGAAATACAGGAGACTATAGATCCAGTGAAGCTTAGCGGTTTGCATTGCTCATCTGAAGTCCATACAGCAAAGAGCCTTATAAAGAATTGCCTCAGATAATAGATGTTTGAGTTTGCCTTGCTGTCTAATTTCAGCATTGGGATAATCACTTGTATTAAAGTAGATACAGTCGCTTGCTATGGCCCTATTTATTTCTGATCAACTATACATTGATGGCATATCTCAGTATCACATTATGGTGTATGCACCTTTGTGTCACCACGCCGTTGATCCTGTACACAGTCTCTCATCTGCATTATGAGCAATCTATGGAAGTTAATTGAGCCCAGAGGCAGTTGGTTTCAATGAAGGCGCCTGCGCCTTTCTGGCAAAAGCAGGAGAAAAAGATCTCTCTGGAGAAGGCAGCTCTCTGTCGAGAGGCAAACAGAGCAGAACTCCTGCCGTGTTCATTAGCTGTCATTGATCAGTGTTTCAGTTGCTGCACAGCTCTTACCACAGCTCACATACTACCAGTTTCATGTCCTAAAAATTAATATAAAAAGGTGAGAAAGTGGAGCCAGCACAGCATTTTTCTCATTATATTTTATTTTTCAATGCACTATTATAATGTGAATGGACATATGCCAGGGTTCTAAACAGTATGCAGAGACTGCTACGCAGCACACTTGTCCATTCCACAGTTTTCTGATATCAATATGAGCTAGTATATTCAGTTATTGGCTTCCCTCAGAGGCTATCATCGCTGCAGCCTATTCCATCACCGGAGATGTACTGTACTATGAGGCTGCGAGGTATAAAAATGCTGATAAATGGCTGAGACAAAAGCATAAATAATGCAGAGATCAGAGATAGTGGAATAGTGAGTCAAACTCCACTTCAAGACACCTCCCTGGAGAGAGTCCAACGTAAGTGTCCTGTCTGACATCATCAGTGTCTGCAGGGCCTCACCTGCCACATACAGCCGGGAGGAACGGGAGGAGCCGCCCTCAGTCTCACCTCGTGCTTCACTCTTCTTCCACCGTACTAAAAACAAAATCTGATTATCAGAGAGCTCACACCCCATCGCTTACACCGACCTGCTGCGGGCTTTTAAAATACATTTAGACTAGTTTCCTCCTTTTAAATTTCACTCCATTTTACCCCTTTTTATCTTGCCCCACCCCCCTGTATGCGATCTGTACTTACAAAACCATGACCGAGTAAACCCTGAGCTATTACTGCAAACGACTATAACAAGGAGATTTATTCTTCAGAGTTTAAGTGAATGTATAGGAGCGAATTAAATCAATATCTCACAACTCTGCTGAATGAGCTGGGAAGGGGCTATTATGTAGCACTAATTGCACCTACAGGGCCTATCTTTAAAAAATGGAATCTCTCTCATTGGAATTCATTGAAAGTCGTCAGGTAGATGACCGGGATCGTCCACGCTGCTCCTCATTTCACAGTTTTCTTTATTCCCTTCATGTCTGCCTTTGAATATTTATTCTCTTCTCATTTGCAGCCATCTCTGTCTAGGCCAAGGTTCTGCACAATACCATTTTTTATTGCCCCATTCCACATAACATAAAACTATTTCAAAAAAGTCATTGCAGATGATGAACAAAGGTCCAGCTTTCCAAAAGCAGAATTTCACCTGCGGCGCTGAAAGGTTTCTATCGACAGTGTCCCTTCAAAGATATTACCTTTTTACGTCACATGAGTCAGTTGTGTGATGTGACGCTTTAACTCCAAAGGACAACAACACTGATATTCAGCATTTTCTGTTTCTGTTCAGCGTTCTTCAGACCCTGTGGTTACACAACCATCAGTGAGTAACCTTCACTGGCAAACGCGAAAGGGGGAATTTCAAACTAAAAAGCTAACTTTTGAAAATAACAAGCTGACTCACAAAGTCTTCTGAATCATCACTTCAGCTTTGGCTGATGTCTGGAGTTTGTACTACAGAGAACAAGGAAAGTGGATGTTGAGTGGTCTTGGCTTATAAGGTAACTGCAGGATGAGTATGAAGAGGAGGGGAATTCAAACATGGTGAGTAGAACATAACCATTTACTTTACAAGTCTGAAACCCCTCCTTTAGAACAGGGGAAATACAACAAGCCAATAAAGTTTTATTTACTCAACACAACTACTAATGTCAAAGTTTCCAGAAGCACAAAGTCGCCATAATGATCAGTATGCAGTATTTATGATGGCACGCAGCGAGTGTGAGCCACTAACGATGGCAACAATCTACAAAATATCGAGTGTGCTGCAGAGAGCCAGTTACTATGTTATCCGCCAGTAATGAAACAATAAAAGTTTGAATGGATGAACATAAGTCACAAATGAACACATGTATCGATAAAGCAAAGGTTCATGAAAACAAAGTGCCGCCTCACTCTAAAACGGCTTAATTAAATACAGAGCCTCGCTTTATTAAATAAGATATGCTGCACTCTGCATAAATGCATTAATCGATAGCAAAACTGCCACACAAATATTAGAATAATTGATCCGGGATGATTCAGCAGCAGAGAGGTCGAAGGGCTCGCAGGATATTACCTAGCAATAACAGTCTCGGTGAAGGTCAGTGGATACTACAGTAATGACAAATGTCCTCTCTTTGACTCCAACTGGCCAGACTTTATTTTGGCTAGTTACAGGAAATTACTTTCTGCACCTTCCATCATCTTCTACTCACTCTGCATGCTGCGGCTTTATGGCAATGACCAGTCAGGGTATAATAAGAACAAGCTGTAACTGTCCAACCTTGTAATAAAAAGTATTCACACAACTTGACACCAAATTGCTGGTTATTAAAGTAAGAGTTAGAGGAACGCTGAGGAACAGATGAAGTGTAGGTCCACACTGTATGCTAATGTGAGACAGTAGTGAAGTGTGACTTACACACAGCGGTGCGATTGAGCCGTATCAACAGTTTGTTTTTCTGTGCCCGTACTGTACACACACACACACACACACACACACACACACACACACACACACACACACACGGTCATCAATTTGACACTGGCATCTGTACGGCTTCTTAGACGTCTAAGCATGTGGGGACTTCTAATACAGGTTTCCCTTATTAGCAGAGAGCATTTACAATTGTCCTAAATAGCAGGAAATAATCACCAATATCTTAATTGATCAAATTAATCAAAACAATTAAAAAAACAAAGGAGCTAGCTACATAATCTTGTTATCGTTCCAGCGACATAGTGACAAATCAAAATAGATGGAGCGCCTCTAAAATGTATCTAAGGATTATTTCTGCATCCAACCTCAAAACATCTATGTCACAACAAGCATATCCTCTGCCCTCGTTACTCCTGTACTTTCCTGGCTGCAACACAGTAGCTTTCCCAAAATAGCTCCAGGGTTTTGGGCTTTCCTGGCCTATAGAGGGCCATGGTTGAGTGAACATGGGGCCAGTGGGAGTGTCCCATTCCACTCCCCAAGGGCCACAGGATCCAACACTGCCAGCACCCTGGCTCCCATCACTATCATTAATGCCTGACTGCCGAGCGCTGTATTACTGCTGCTGCTGCTCTTGGCCCGGGTCAGCCTGCCTTTACAGCGCCGTCAATAAAAAATAAGGAATACAGCTATAAAGTCGACCTTTAGTCTGACAGTATAAGTTGGGGGAAAAGAACACCATCATCCTAGCTACCCAACATTCAAGCATGGGCAAGAGAAAACTGTTAGACTGAAGAAATACTAAAATGGAGAAATGGGGGTGAATAGCAGCTAAAAGAGGGAGGACTGAGCTGTCCGAACCAGCCAGGTGAGTCAATCCACTCTGCAGAAAAATGGTCCACCTCCACCTTTCATGCGCCCAGCAGGAAGTCTCACACAGAGAGGGAGATGCAGAGATATCAGGAGTCAGGAAAACGCATGAAGCATCTCTGGTCACATACTCTAAAGTTTCCATCTGTCGTATCTTTTCTTTGAAGAGTCCATGTCCTGCAGTCTGGTTACACCATTCCTTACATTACGTAACGATTCTCCACAAGTCCGACAAGAAACATCCAGTTACCAATATGTTTGTGCGTGTTACCTGTTATCAACACTTTGGATCTGGGTCATCTAGTATTCCAGGTGCAGACCCAACACCCAGACATGTATAACAAAGTGGGAGGGCCCTCCAGTCCGCCTCTTCAACATGGACTGTCCAATAAAGGCAAACATGCTATAAAACTATCCTTCTTGTACGGTGTGGGACGTGGAGCTGTCCATGGTGCTGAATGTCTGGTCACAGCACATACAAAGACTATACTTTGCCTTATTAAATAAGCTTATATTACTTGTAGACATTTCCATTATTGAGCACATTTGTGTTGCTACTTTGGACGCACAGTACTTTAACCCATACGTGTATTTTGGTGCATCTTTGATAAGTGATCATGGGCGAAACTAGAGATGTTACTCCCATTCAAGCAGCAGAGAATGTCTCTTCTCCTACAACGCTGTGTACATTCAAATTATTTTGTTATACATATAGGCAATGTTCAAGACACATTGCTGAAATGTAACTAAATGTCATTAACTTTATTGTGTAAGGATCTGCCGCAGCTCCTCACCAGCTGAAGTCGGCAGATTAAAAACATCACGAGGATGACACTTTAGACTTTATACAGAAACGGAAAAGCATGACACGACTCGCAAATTAAATGTTTACTATTAATCAGACTCTTGCAGCTCTGAGCAGGCCGGGGAATTTGTGTTTGCATGCCTGATAAAACGAAATAGATTTGTCATATCAGCCAGTGACCCTGTGATTCCTGAAATCAAAATGTCAAGACTTCTCATATTCCCGACTGTCTGCTGAATTAATGCAGCCTCGCCTCGTTACAGCGGCACTTACCCATAACCTACAGAGGCCCTGTGTCCTCCAGAGCATTACTGCTGATAATACCAGACAATTGTGATGAGCAGGAAAAAAAGCGTGACAGCTGATTGACACATAGAAGACACAGGTGTACTTAACGACACATAGATATACATATTGCACCCATACACACCTTTATTCTCTTGGCCTTAGCTTTGCAGCAGTGTCATGGCTGGAAGAAAAAGAGAACAAACAAGAATTAATACTTAAGATCAACATAGTGCATCATTTAAAGATCTGAGAGCAATACAACTACTGTAAAGCTGTCATGTCAGCCTCAACGTAACTTTGTCTATTGTCTCATGGACCAAAGCTTCATTACAGGCTTGCTAGTTGTTATTGCGTCCGCTCCTCCTTCAGTACCCCTCCTCCTCTGCTCCATCTCTGTGCACCAACCTTGCCATGGCTAACAGGAAGCAGAGGGCACAGCGCTTTATTTAATTAGTCACAGCAGCTGAGTGCTCATGTGGAACCAAACAGGGGAGGCAGATTGGGGTAGTGAGATGGATAGGCACTCTCCCACCGGGCCTTGGCTGTGCTGTCAGAGGAGCGTAGATTACATGACAGAAGGGGGAGTGAGGGGGGGGGGTTGGATGGCAGGAGGATGTAAATGCCGTCTGTACAGGGGATTCATCCCAGGAAAAGGATTGCCTTCACTCCTAAACTTCCCCTGTCCTCTCACTAAAGCACTCTTTACAGTGTTACTTGTGTCTAATATGCAAAGCAGCCAGGAGTGGGATCGGCCTGTTGTTGTGACGCACAGCACCGAGTAGTTTGACTGCTTTTATTAAAACTGTGACGACGCTCATTATTCCAAATGATTTTGGAGCTGCTATTTCTCTTCCATCTCTTCTTATCAATTATCAGGTGGCCTTTTCCTCCCGGGGCAGCAGATAACCTCTGAGAGGTCAGTGTGCAGCACATCTTTCAGGACTTTCTTCCCAAACTAAAGGCAAAGGAGGGAGAACAGGAGAGAAGAAAGTTTCTCAGCAACAGGGAATCTTCTTATCCAACATTGAAGGTATGAAATATATAGAACTATATAAGTAGAGAATGCTGGTTACGTGAAACCTACATGTATGTTATTCCATTATTATCCAACACATGTGAGCTGGCCTTAAAACAGCAACATCTCAGGGTTCATCCTTGGCGAAAACAAGTAAACATGTAGGTTACTGGATGATGCTGAACCAGCAAGGAATAGTGAGTTTGAGTAACGTGTGCGCATCTACTAAGCAATGGTGTGCTGGAAGCTCTTTTAATTAGCGCTCTTGAAGTTATCCAGTGACCCACATCTAATAATGAAGGCAACATGAATGTTCTATTTACATATCTTTAGTCAGTAATGTGTGACCGTTGGGAGAGCCCAGTGGATGAGTATGTGCTGCCAGTGAAAAGGGAGAGCATGTCAAGCAGCGCTGCCTGGGGGCTGCTTTCCAAGGCACTATCAATTCAAACTGCAGTAATGTGGAATGGTATGTTAGTGACCTGCAGGTCTGTCAAACTGGGTTATATTAACAAATACTGCATGCAACTTTTTAATAAGCCTTCGTCTGGTAATGTCAATGTGTCCAAGAAGTTTTTTCAGTGTGCCATTATAACTCCTAAGGTGTGTCCCTGCGGTCCGGCAAACATGTCGAGTGCATTTACTTCCACTGCACAGCCAGTTTTAACAAAATATCTGAACTTCTTCTTCTTCTTCTTCTTCTTCTTCTTCTTCTTCTTCTTCTTCTTCTTCTTCTTCTTCTTCTTCTCTTCTTCTTCTTCTTCTTCTCTCTTCTTCTTCTTCTTCTTCTTCTTCTTCTTCTTCTTCTTCTTCTTCTTCTTCTTCTTCTTCTTCTTCTTCTTCTTCTCTTCTTCTCTTCTTCTTCTTCTTCTTCTTCTTCTTCTTCTTCTTCTTCTTCTTCTTCTTCTTCTTCTTCTTCTTCTTCTTGGCCTTTGTTGGCTCCTTGCTACATTTGTTGGTACGTTACTGCCACCGACTGCCAGTGGAATAGTTTGAAAGCAACTGCAGGATGTGAATCGAGCCGCCTGCAAATGAACAAAACAAGGCCGGCTTGTGAAAACATTTGCTCCAAGGTGTCTTTAAAGTCAATCGAATCAAATCAAAGGATTAGGAAACAACCAGATCTTTAGGAAACCACATTTATTACATCTATTTCTTTAGTTGTTACTGGTTGCCTGCAATTACCCAATTCCCTACAATGTAATAGTTCTGGTCAAATAGACATAATGTTTAAAAACAAATTGACTGTATGAATGGATAATATTCCATGAGGCATTCAAAAATATGCAATTTCAAGAAACATACTCCGTGGAGAAATATTGAAACAACTTAATTCATATAGTCGAGATGCTACACTGACACATGACATACATAGGGTGACTGTTATATTCCTCACACATTAAGGTGCTGTATTTTCATTGCTATCTGAATAACTCAATAGACAGGACAGAGGGGGGATATAACAAGCACAGAGGTGACTTTGACTCTGGTACAGCTGTCCTTGTTTCTGTCTGTCTGCTCAAGAGTCACCTTTACACAGCTTTAGCTGGCTTCTTAAAATCATTGAGGGTGATGAGCTACTGGGCTTGAAGCTTTAATACGATTTCAGCAACTTTCATCCATCTTTCAGCCGTGGCCTTGGCATGAAGGAACCAGAATATTTGTGAAGGGTGGGGCTTCCTGGTGCATTCAAGCTTTATAAGGCCCACTATTCCCTAACCTTCCACCTTCACGGGACCTTGCCTCAGTTAAGAAGGGTTAATAAAACCATTTTTAGCATGGCGCTCCCTTTTCAGAAGGCGTGTCAAATTGTTCTTTCCGACAATTCTTTGTCTATAAAAGAACTGGGTCACTGACTAACACTCTTCCAGGGCCGTGCTGCTAAGGCCTGACTCCTTGGAGTCCAGGATTTAGGAACGACAGGGGCTAGTGCACACAAACTAAAGCCAGCTTCTACCAGGAGGAGCTGCACTTGCGTGACTGCAGCCCCCTCTAAACAGCACATCATGCTCAGATTACTGAACACATTTCAGGGAAGAGGTGGGGAGGTGAAAGACGCAGCCAGCAAGAACTGTACACACTGCACATCTGTGTGGATGTAGATTAGTGTACGCTTCCATCTGTGTGTAGTGTGTGTCCCTTTGCATGTGTGTGCAGGTGTAACCTGTGAGTGTGTGTGAAGGAGTTGCTCTTGGCTTTAGCATCTGCAAATAAATCCAGAATTTGAGCTCCACTGTTCCAATGTTAAACATTATTTGCCTTCCCTGTAAAAGGCAACAAAGGGATCCTACCCTATTGCAAATGAATGCGCCCAGGTCCCTAGTTATCACTGGTTATTGTTAAAGTCAGGCTGGCTTTGAAAGGGGAGGCGCGCTCTCCTTTGGACAGCTCATTAAGATAACACACAAACGTGGCTCCCCATCATCCTGGGTTTATTAAAGTGGGGCTCATTTCAGCTCCATTGTCTCATGCAGGAACCTCTGCTTTTGTCAGCGCGATTGAAGCCAGATGGCAAAACAAAGCTTTCCTGTCTGGAGTGCTTACAGAGTGATTTTAGAAGGCAGAGCCATTAGCTTGATTTCACCAGTTCACCGCCCACAACGTCCACCTGGATCAGCCAGGTGCATGGACGATGACAATAGGCAGCGAGAGCGAGGGTGGCTGCAAGTTGCTGTCTTGTCGCTGGAGTACAGGCGTACTTATGTCTCCCAGCTCTACTTTCCTTTGCCCTGCCCCTTCAGCTAAAGCTCAACTCATCTCATTCCAACTGCATGGTTTGGCTCACGAGTGCCAACTCACTTTTGGTAACAGGTAGCGTTTGTTTTCCAGCTGACCATCACAGGGATGCAGCATGAAACTGCAGTGACATCCTCTTCAAAGCAACACTCGCTGGATCCTTTTTATCGGGAACAAAACTCTGCACTTCCTCATTTGTACGGTGTAGTGTATGCCGTACATTTGTGGGCTGCCATTTTAAATATATATATTTGCAGTCGCTATTGACGGTGGCTCGGCTATTAAAAAATTGCGGGTTTGTGCAGGATGGCCCGTGTGGAGCTAGTGACAATTATTTTTGAACAATCAGTGGTTCTAGTATCGGCTGAGCATGCCTGGACCCCCGACCGAGATGAAAAAGGTACCAGGTACTATCCACAACTTTTGCTAATGGGAAACAAAAAAAAGAACGGTTCTAAGCGAGTGGAGTTGAGTAGAGCCGTGCCGTACCATGCAGTGGAAATGCGGCATAAGTCTCACTAGTTGTGGCATGGCTGACCCCGCTCCTGGCTGCACAGATCTCTCTGAAACATTCATGAGAGAGGCATTAGAGAGTGAAAGTCATTGTCCCCCTTCACTCAGAGACTCTCCTTCACCTCTCAGCTTATTAAAATCACATGGTATTAACTTTGCCGTTCACAGAAAGGCTAAATAATTCAATCAGACTAAAGAAGGAGTCAAATGAATAACTCTAATGACATTAACGCTTGAGGGAGAACTGCTCAGGACTGTGAGGGGAAGTCACTGAGGCTGGGCAGGCAGAAGAAACTTGCTCTGCATGCTAATGGCGAAATTAATTCTGGACTCATAAGGTCACATAGTAAGCAAAATATCACATCACTCATCACAGAAAAAGAAGCACACACAGAAGTATTTTGTCCTGCTTCACGAGCATTATGAAAAGAAAAAGATGAGTACTGAGCTAAACCTCTAACTTTTTTTAAATGTACACACACAATCTGCCTACCAGCACCTCTCAACCTTATTAATTAACAGGTTAATGTCATATCTCATTCGTTTGAACCGCACAAAAACAGAAGTGTAAAAACGACACGTTGCAGGGTGTAGGTGGTTATGTGCTCGATTATTTCTTGGCCGTTCCTTCAACCTCCTGGAGTCATGTCCTTGGTATAAATTTGCTTGGCAGCCGGCAGATACTCCAACTTCAGCTGCACTAAGTGCTAATTAGCTAAAGTTAACATGCTAACATGCTAAACTAAGTAGCCTATGTAGCATGTTAGCAGTGTCACTGTGAATGTAGCCGCATGCAAACAGTAGCCTAAAGCTGCTTACTCTTTTCTCTCAAACATTTTACCTGCTGACTATCATAATGTTAGCATCGTCACCGTGAGCATGTCGGCATGCTAATATTAACACTTAGCTGGAAGCACCACCCGAACAACTTCAGCTGCACCAAGTTCTAATTTGCTAAAGTTAACATGCTAACATGCTAAACTAAGTAGCCTATGTAGCATGTTAGCAGTGTCACTGTGAATGTAGCCGCATGCAAACAGTAAAGCTATTTACTCTCAAACATTTTACCTGCTGACTATCATAATGTTAGCATCGTCACTGTGAGCATGTCGGCATGCTAATATTAACACTTAGCTGGAAGCACCAACCTAACAGAGCCACTCGTGTAGCTGAGGACTCTTAGTCTTGTTCATTTTTATTTCCTGGTTTAAATGCTTCCCTATGTGTTGTGGAATGTCTCTTTACAGAAGAGCAACATTTCTAGACATGGAATACAGCAGCTCCCTCTGGCCATTGCATTTGTTAAATAGTACAAACGTGTTAGATTTAAAAGAGTAGTGACCTGCCAAACTCTGTGAAGCATTAAGTGGAACAAGCACTGTCACAGGTGATGTCTGTCCATTTTGCAGGATGATTCATCATAAGAATTCAAAAGCAACATATTCCAAGTGACAATAATATGCCTAACACATTTCAGCCAGGGCTCAGTGAAAAATCCATTCGGCTTGGTAAAAAGAATAATTTGAGTGCAGGTCACGGCAGCTATATTGTTGGCATTTTGTGAAACTTGGAACTTGAAGAACTTGTTACCATTAAATTTATAGACAAGATAGATTTCACTGTTATAGCTGTAGCTTTGGGGGAAAGTATAATGTAAAACAGCTTGTTGGCATCACTAAATTAGAAGAGAGTCTCCCTCTCTCTGCCTCACACACACACACACACACACACACACACACACACACACACACACACACACACACACACACACACACACACACACGCCACTGGGTCGCTGTGTTGAATGGATTCGGTGCCTGGAGCTGGTCTCATTTCTCACGTGCACTCATGCTTCATCAGCATTCACTCACACTTCAGTAAACAAACTTAACATTCAGTTACTTGTTCTGTTGAGTCGCTACCATCCTGCCACCTGGGCTTATTTGTTTTTATAAGAAGACAGGTCAAACTGTGGGTGATTTGAATTGTTTGTAATTTCAATGCTAGGTTTGCACAGCACATGTAAATAACATAACATAAGAGATTTTGCACGTGTAGAACTAATTGCCCTGTTTACAGACTCAGTCTGGTCTGCGCCTGCAGTGCCCACTTGATCCAGCCGTCAATGGATAAAATGCACATGCACCGTTGCCTGACAGTGTTTACAGCCTTGCATGATTACACTGCTCCGAGTGCTGAAAGCAAAACATTAAACATATTTCAATATCGGTTTCAGCTAAAGGAGGTGGATTTTCTACTGTTTCCTGACAAGTATTTGTCACAAGCACCTGCACAGCAGTGCAAGCTAAAACAAACAGCAGGGCCCTGACGCATGCAGAGGCAGAGGCTTGACCAGGTGCGGATTGGCTGACCTGTCTTTGACTCCTCTTCTTCCAGTTCCTTGGCCTCTTCAGCTGTGGGGAGACAGAGAAGCCATTATCAGTGGGAGCCACAGTACAAAGGCAGGCGCGCAATGCATTCACTTTTTTTTTACAAGCCTATGGTGAGCTGATCCTTCACAGCTCAAAGGACAAGCTGTGGTGAGAGCTATATGACGACCACACAATGCCCCCGCTACATCACACACACACACGCACACACACACACACACACACACACACACACACACACACACACACACACACGCACACGCACACATACACAGAGCCATATCCCCCCTTTAACCTCTTATCCAGCCCTTTCGCAAAGACAGTAATCACATTAGGCTTTAGCTCCTGGCTCTCTGAAAACCCACTGTCAACAGAGTTAGGGAGGCAACCCAGAGATGGCTGTCACACTTACGTACACACGTGGCATGCATGTGCACACACACACATAGGGCCCAAAAAAAAAAGGTCTGAGACAGAGCACTGATATTAATTCTATGAGGCACGTCACAGCAATTGTGCTTGAGATCCATTATTTAGTGTCTGATGCACGAGTGTAAACTGATAATTAAACTAAATTAAATGTCAAGGCAACACAATCCATTTGTTTATATTCCTATACGTCTGCCTGATTTTCTTTGCCTTTGACAGCAGAGACTATAATCCGTAATATAACAGCAGCAGATCATGCTGAGTTTCCACATTCAAACAGCCTGTATATGCATAATTCTACCCACATCATATTCTCCCGTTTCTCTTCCTCTGTGTAGTGTTGTATTTTAAATAAGACTTTATAAAATTACTGCAGTATTCACATATTATTACAAGACATTTCATTCAGATAAACATTTAACAAGATAATATTGTGTTGCCAACTTTAAACGGATTATCTAGAATAGCAACTTGAGTTAACCGGTGCACATTGTGACAGTAAATGCCACATCTTCAGAACTGTGCTGTAACATTCATATAGATGTGTGAGCCTGTTAACCTTCAGTGCTTCACTCAACACCTCAAAATCAACTAAGAGTCCCACAATTGTGGCAGCCGGGGAATACCTTGGGGGACCGGGGCTTTGATAGGATAGTGAGGCTCATTTAAAAAGGCACCTTAAAGTAAAAGGGTGAAGACGAGGGCATCCACAGGGCAGGGAGTGAGAAATGTTTCCTTTTGTACATTGAAAGTGTTACAATTTTACGCCCCTGTTGGCTGCATCCCAGATGTGTGGGGGTGCGGAGGAGGGCGGTGATGGCTTAAACACAGAAGCTGGACAAACCACATAAAAGACGAGAGAATCAGAGGAAAGAGAGATACTCACTGAAGCCAGAAGAGTGTTACTGTTTCTCATCATCCTCCCTTCTGCCTCTACGTTTCCCCTACAGAGAAGTGGTGCAGCACTGCTACTGAATCTCTTTAAACACTGCTGTGACATCATGAGTGTTTCAAATGTAAGCAGATGTCCTCTTAGTAAACCTACAGTACTATAAATACACTGATTAGCGGGACTAATTCATTCATTCTTGCACCCTAGAAGCAGCCGAGCCGTATTCTTCACAAACCTTTGTGCATACTAGGACATAAGGCTTAAGCACGGCAGTGTTTGTGCTGCTTAGGTTTTAATTCATTTTCTCTCCCTTTGAATATCAACTATTGATGACAAAAATAAAACAATTTTGCTGATAAAAAGAAGAAGAAGAAGACATCTTTCTTCTGCCAATAATTTGAACGGGGATTATTAAATGTCTGGTTTTTTTATGAGAGTTGGAGTGAAATAAAGTCTGTGTCTGTTATTTCATGAGAGTCCCGTGTACACAAAGGTGGTCAAACAACAGCATTTGGTGCGTGGTAAACCTGAGGGTTAACCCGTGTGAAACACACCCCCGGGGGGAAACACTGCTTCCCTCGTGACGTTCATCCCTCACACGGGGGAGATCCGTCCCATGTCACCTACATATGCGCTCCAAGCGCAAGTCTGATTAAATCATATGCTTATCTAAATGTAAAATCTGCTTTGGAGAGATGGAACAGTGGGCCTGGATAGGTCACTGAAAGCATATATTAGATACATAACCATTATGTAAAGAAGGACAGAGGGATGAAAGAGAGAAAGACAGAACGAAAGAAGTGTCCAGATACAACACTGCCCCTGGAATTGAGCTTCCACAAGCCGCTCTGCTCGGTTACGATACACATTTGGTTGCTCCATATAAATTATGACAGGTAAGAAAAATGACTTACTCCCTTCTCCACTCTTACTGACCCTTCCACCCTCAATACCCAGACACGGTGGAGAGAGTCAACTTTAATCTGGCCATACCCGGGAACGCCATTAAAAGATAAGACAACCACAATTAGGTTGCACTTCCCTGCTTCCTGCCCTCCCCACCACTCTGGATATGTGCATAACAATCCTATTTTAAGCCCCACCACATCTGTATTCATACAGTATCATTGTATCAGGACTAGAAGAGTCTGCATGATATGTGAATAAGTCTGCGTTCCCGCTCTTACTGCAGAAGAACTGCTGGCACTGCACAGAATAAGACCTAACATTTCAATAAGGCGGACAGTGGATGACCACATAATCAATCCCGCCTGAGAAGCAGCTCATATTCCACCCCACTGAAGAAAAGGGGCCCCACAACCCTAGGAGCCTTTTGATCCATGGGAGGAACTGCATTATATTTCTCTCTTTCCATTTCATTTGATTTCATATGTTCCATGGAGCTATTTACTCTTTCCTCTAAGTCTGTGTCACTTCCATATTTATTTTTAAACCTCTGGGCCCTGGTGCAGACACTGGCTGACCTTTATTTAAATGTCTCCTCCACTCTGAGAGGATCTCATTACAGCAGAGCTGGTGGCTCTGCACTCTCTATCTCATTTTGAAACTTTTTCTCTTTGCACTTGCGGCGATCCTCAGCCATTCCACACCGCTAATTACTGGACCCGAGTAATGATGCTCGTCTTTGCTGAAGATATGTGTCCCACCATCCGAGATCCTGCCTGTGCGCATTAAGCAGAACCCCCTCTGGAGTCTGGAAGTTCCTCGAGCGGTTAACATCTCATCACTGCTTTCTGCTTTTCTATCTCTCTCTCTGCTCTCGTTGCGCCTCCCACATGATCTAGGCAACATGTCGCAATTATGCATATCATCTACTGATCCACTATGTGAAGAGTTAAAGGAGTCATTCGGCATTTTCATTTTAAAGGGCCTGAGAGCATGATAGGTTAGCATCCATTATTCAGCAAGCCTTGCACTGTGTATGGAGTAGGATAACATAGTCTAAGACTTTATATTGTCTGCATATACATAGCTCTTAAGTTCACGTTGCATATTTTCCCTAATGAAGGCAAGGCATAAAACATGCTTTTATGTAACCTTGAGGATTGAACATGGATTTTCATGTTATCACTAATGAATTGTAGTCCTTCTGAGAATATACACTGGTGCTGAATGTGCACTTCCTGTACCTTCTCTCCTGGCCTCCTCGCAGCTCTCCTTGATCTTCCTGCTGCAGACAGCAGCCAGGGCAATGAGCAGGACCAGCAGACACACAGCCAGGCCAACAGTTACCCACAGAGCCACCGGGGGGAACGCCATGTTCTGACCTGAAGCAAAAGGCAGAGAGAGGGGAGGGCAGAGAAGGGTCAGCCTCATTATTCACTCTTGCAGAGTCAAAATAAGAGCACAACTGTCACAATGCATCACTATTATTTGACAATCGTGTTATTAGAGTTCATCGTCATAAACATCCTGAATATGCAGAACATGAAGCACAACACGATTTCTCCGTCAACACCGTCAGGTTTGTCGTATCGTCTCTGTGTAAAAGTTTGACATTCAGAAACAGTGGGACTGTCAGAGAAAACCGAAACGAGTGTGAACCTTTGCTCAATGTGAACGGAGTGAGAGCTTCTTTACTCGTGTCCAATTAAGACACTTGAGTCATTCAATTGAGTCCAGATGGCAGATAGCTGAGCAGTCACATAAGACCGTGTTGTCGTTTCACTCAAACAGCATTGGCACAGCATTAAGAGGATGTTGGCGCTAACTATCCCACCCCCTGCCTTCTGCTGCACATTGCTCAGATGTCTGATCTTCTGATGCGTTTGATTTAATATTCTATAACTTCCTAATGTGTACAATGAATTAAATATATTTTAAATAGGAACAAAGTAAAAACAAATGCAAATGTGCACGGTACATATTTACATACACAACATTTAGATTATTTTCCTTTACACTGAAATGACTTTGGAGACAATTAGACAGCCAAATGAGTGACAGTATGTTGGCAACCTGCGAACTGATGAGGAGAAATAAAAACTGGTCAGCGGGACAAAAAATATATCAGAGACACAGCCAAATTTCCCCGGGGTATTCAAACTGAACAGAGGGAGAAGAAAAGAAAACAGCCGAGCCACTAAATAGCTGTGAGCCTGGCTGTAGCACAAACAGGCCTCCCTCAGAGAGAGCCCGCTCTGGGCAGATAATAATAATTAAAAAAAAAAAAAGACTGAAAAATGACTGGCATTGGAAAGCGGAAATGATGGAGCATCTGTAAGGACTTGGCTTCAGCTATGCAGAAAGGATATATGCAGCCCAGCCAACATGGAGGGCAAATAGAGGTGTGCTTCTGGAGCTGATCAATTCTCACATGGAAATCCAGTCCATCTGACGCTGAGAAGCAAATGTACCCGATTGTCCTGACGGATATATCTCCAACACCATTAGATGGATCGCCATGAAACTTTGTACAGACATTCATGGTCCCCAGAACATGAAGCCCGATGACTTTGATGATCCCAGGACTTTCTGTCTAACCCCAACGTGAGGTATGTATTGAGTAAAATGTCTCGTTTTGCTATGAAATTGTATGAAAGCAGACATTTATATCCCCTTAGCTTAACTGTTATAACGTTTGTGATCCTACAGCCCATTAGCCTCAGCCGTACCTGGTGTTTAGTGCTAATTTGCTAAAGTTAGCATGCTAAAAAGATGAACTAAAATGGTTACCATCGTTAACATTACACATGCTCAACATCATCATGTTAGCATTGTGCTAGTATTACTTAGCCCAAAGCACAGAGCTACTAGCATAGCTGCTGATTATAAGTCGTGTTAATATTACTCATAATAAAATAAATCAGATTAAACAGAATGCTTCAAATATAACGCAGAGGCAATTGTTGAGGTGGCAGATATTATATTCAAGTAATTATCATAATCAAATTGTAAGGTCTGTTTAACATATGTATATTTATATATATATATATATATATATATATATAAATATAATTTTAAGGACATTGTCTTGATACACAAGCACTATAAAAACTCTCTGGTGCTGCTACTGCAAAGCAGAATAAACAACCAAATGTCACAGAGAAAGGATAAAATCTGGAAAGTCAATCTTGTCATTTTGATGAAGCTGCGTATGACTCCCCCGGCTAGTCATGACTGATGATACTGTGGCTCGCTGTCCGCCGAGCCCTTCACTCTGTTTTTAAAGAATGACCATCTGAGAGCCACTTTGTACAAACAGCGGAACCACAAAACATGTATGAAAGAGGAATAATCATCCACGAGCTGCTCACGTCTTATAAGTCAGAACAGTAACAGATGTGTCCAGCTCTTTGTGACGAGTAAAGGAGACGCTGGGCTCTTTGTTTCCGTCGTCTTTCTCATTGTCTTTTCATTCTCACACCTTCCCACCACACTCTCCCTCCCTCAAGGCAGACTGATAAAGACAAATGCCATAGTCGGCTATCATTGCTACGCCGGGGCCCAGAGGGCTGCAGGATCAT
This sequence comes from Cottoperca gobio, assembly GCF_900634415.1. Classification (NCBI taxonomy): domain Eukaryota; kingdom Metazoa; phylum Chordata; class Actinopteri; order Perciformes; family Bovichtidae; genus Cottoperca; species Cottoperca gobio. The sequence continues at coordinate 26,737,613 of NC_041357.1, forward strand.
ATTTTTCTTTTTCCTCTTGTTTGATGATGTGATTTTATTTTCTTCAGAAATAGATTTGTCTCTAATGGCTCTGTTTACCTATCCTCTCTTTCCTCTTTTCCCTATCCCCTCTGTGCAAGGGTAAGGATGGAGTGCTTTTGGCTGCACTGTCACCCAGAGTCTGCAGCATACAGAGCTGCACCAGACTTCCCATCGCACACGTTTTCTCCACACTATGAATGTGTGGAGTGTGTGTGTGTAACGAGCTGACGTAATATGATGAGAGAATTAAACAAGACAATAAAAAATAACCAATTGTCACACACTCCCCAGGTTTCCTGTCTTCCACTTGTGCTGATGTCAACACTCAAGGCCAGATGACTAGTAAACATAAAATGTATAAGTATGTACCCGGTACGTAAAATCTCCTATAGATTTAGTAGATCTTTTAGTTTTTTGTCATATAATTTACTGCCTCTGCATATTCCAGCACATTCAAACGCATGCAGCATTTATGAATCTCGCTTTTATTAGATTCTAGTTTGATGCGTGTCAGTATAACTGCACTCGGTAACGTTTTCATTTTGGCACCGTCTGCGGCGGATTGCAGTGGTTAGAGTTTGTTGCCACCATTTCCATGAATCCGTCCCCATTGCGCTTTTTGTGACACAAATCTACAGTGAATATTTGGTCCTATAAACTACCAAAAGATAACACGTAGAGGTCACATCCGTCTCATACCTTACTGATAGATCCAGTAGGTGGACACACTTACAGAAACACCTGCACAATATAATGCAAATCCAATATAGTAGTCTACTTAAAATGTTGGGATGTTATTGAAACGGTGTCTGCAGGCATCGAGTCAACACTCAGGCACTTTTAGAGGCTATAAAATGGTGCTGTTGTATTATGTTCTTTTATATTGTACATATAATGTGATGTGTTATTGTGCCCATCCCTTGCAGCTTTTTATTGTTGTTGAGCAATATCAACCTTATATTAAAGAAATGATATATAATGAAAATGTACAACTGGTACAAATGCTCCTTCAATTAAAGTTTGCAACATGTTTTACAGGTTGCATCGACCACACCTGCCGCATCCTCTACTAATAGCTACTTCTTATCGGTGGTGCTTTTGTGTATCATAGGAGGCCACAGCATACTTTTGCTTTGGTAAAAATAGATATTTAATGGGGGCAGGCAAGAGTATGATAAAACACCACCTCCATATGGAGCCTCTAACACGGGGCACATCACCAGTGAGAAACGAGGCTCCCTTATTCTCTGGAAGACACTATAGGGGACTTGCAAGGGGCCAGCTTAGGTATTGTTTGGGCTTCAGTGAATGTGAGAGCCAAGATTTGCAGGCATTTTTACAAGCCTGAGTGTTTTCTCTCCAGCACCTTTGGTGGAATAAAGTGCTCCTAAGACTCCCTTGCCTGTCATCTTGGTTCTGCAACGTGAAGACAGTGGAGATCAAAGCTGCTTTCTCTCCAACTGTCAGCCCAGTTTTACCTGCTGAGAAGAAACCTAGCCTCTTAAGCTGTGACCAAAGGAGAATAATGTCCCTTGACAGAAGGATGGCTTCAGGCTAAAAAAGAGCCTCAAGGCTCATTGTAGACAAGCTGGAAGGATGAGGAGGAGGAGAGGAAGAGTCAATTAAGTTTTTCTTTCATTGTCAGGATGAACAACCTGACCTTATTCTGCCTGCTTGTGAAAATAGAGGAAGAGAGAGGGGGGACCTGTAGAGGACGAGTGTTGATCAGAGAAGAGCGAGGTGGACTAGAGGCTAGCCCAGGGTTTGAGCAGCAGCACGGCCCAGCCCTGCTGGAGGGCTTTTACAGCCCTGGAGACCGGAGAGGCACAGCCAGGCCCAGGACACGAAATAGGCTTATATATCTCTCTAACAATGAGTCACATGGCAGAGATAAAGACATTCATTCAGACAATACAGTAAGGCGGGGAAGAAACAGTAAAGTGAATGAGATATAAAACTCAGTGAGACAAAACAGGAGCTCACACTTAAATCACATCCACCCAACACTGGCGATGTGATTGATGCATTCTACCTCAGCGAGTGCAAGCAGGCTCGCCGACATCGGTGATTTAAACTTCTTTATTCAGTTTCTGTGTAGCACCGCCGATCTCGCAGGGAGGAGATTGGCAGAAACAATAACAACGGTGCTAATGAAAAAAAAAAGAAAAAAGAAAAGCGATGGCCTCTGTGTCAGAGGACATGGATTAGCCAGAATGAAAAACATGAGCAGGAATATTAGGATTACATTGAACAAATGACTCTGAATTTGTTTCCGCTTCAGTTTTAATTACCAGCTTTTATTATCAACCTCAAAAAGGTGTTCATCAAAACCTCTGAACCCTTCCCATTCCCCCCCAGCTTGGAAAGCTTGTGACCACACAGGCGCTCCAGCTGTTCTTGCAGTATTTCTAGGAAACACCTCTCCTCTCTCTGCGAGAGGATAAGAAGCTCACTTGTAGATGCAAAACTCGGCAAACTGAGATGGATGGCGGCAGGTTTTTGTCCTGTCAGCATCTTTGCTCTGAGGCTTCTCTCCTCTTTTTGCATTTCAATAAATTGCTTTTCAGCGAGATGCTACCTCACTGTCTTATTGTCATGCAGGCAGGCAATGCGCTCGTCTCTAGGACGACCCAGCGCCCATTTACTTACACAATTTGTCTGACATTATTGCCCTTCCCTTGACGCTATGGGCTCGTGGCAAACACGAGTGTATGATGTGCAGACGTGCACATTAAAACAGAGTAATGGCTCTGCATTTATAGGAATAAAGTTTCTAACAGCCCTCCTTTTTTCTCAGCGGGAGAACTATAAAAGCCATCTGGTGGTGGAGGTGGTGGGGGAAATGGTGAAGGGTGAACGGGAGAGTAAAGTGGATGAGTTAGTGAGTCAGTGAAGGTTGGAGGGAGTGTAAGCGGGTGAGTGACCAAGCCACCCGAGATGGTGGAATAAACAAGTTCACAAACAAGCAGACAAGGAGCTGGTAACAGTACGCTGCACTGGGCTGGAATCACAATGAGGTGTTGTGGTATTAGTCCACTCTCAACTCATAAGCTGTCTCTCAGACATGTCAGGCTGCTGCTGACCTTTCTTCAGTAGAAAGTTGTCTCACAGTCCAGAGGTACTCTGTCTGTAGTGCAGCGCTATGGATTCAGAATGAAGAGTCGGTAAGTCAGACTTTCATGTGATTTATCCACAGGTGAATATTCTCTGCCGCCCAACGCAGTCACACACTACTGAGGAGGTTACCGTGAGAGACAGAGACTGAGCTGGAGTTACAATTGGATGGGAAATGCAAGATATGGATTTGGATCATTGTGTCTTGTTCATACGAAACAACAAGTGACTTGTTTAGCAAAAACCTCCCCGGTGTAAATCAGGAGTATCTAGAGGTCGGTGAAAGGTACTTACAAAAGACGTTGGTTATTGAATATCACTCTAGGATTATTTCCAAACTTTATGTGTTGTAGCATCTAGACAGAGCTCCATCTCTGTTGTTTGGTCTTAATATTAAGCGTTGTCGTAATATAACTTAAGCGTCAAAGAGTTGGAAAAAGAATAAATGACTGTATTTCACAGCAGTGATGACAAACATTGAATTCATTGAATTCTACTTCGTGGTTTCTATTCGATCAGTTCTCCTGCACAGCTGCACAACCCGGATCAGCTGGTTGTGATACGTCTATGAAATGGTGACTGAACAGAAAGTGTTTGAATTCTGGTTTTATCACGAGTTTAAAACAATATGAGTCCCGAGTAGGACTCTTTAAAACGCGAGTTAATACAATAGTTCATCATCTAAAACAAACACAGTGGAGCTAATCATTGCGATGAATCATGTTTTTACTGATAAGTTAGCATCTCTGTGTTATATGTTCTCTGAGACATTAGTTACAGGACGTATGAACCTATTGGGACTCATGGTTATAGACAGCAAGAGACAAAACAGGAAGTAGAACAAATAAAATAATGAGTGGGCTGCAAAAGATCAATAGGGCTTGAATATGTAATATTCAAAATGTAGGTTATTGGCGGAGTATGCATCTCTCTAAGATGGACCACTGGTGACCTTTAGTACTACATGTGCATGTTGAGCTGCCCTTTAATATGTTTTCAGGCTGTTGGTTTGTCTAACTGTCAGCAGGATTACAGAACAACTGCTCGCCCGATGTTCATGAAACTTTGTGGGAGGGTGTCACATGTGGCAAAGAAGAACACGTTACATACGGAATACGGTGCAGTTACACACATTATTTTCCCCTTATGGTAAAGGCTTTGATCTGCTTTGATCTGTGCTCTCCGAGTGTCATTCTGGTTCATATTAATAAATCATGTCTGCATTTTCATACACATTATTTAAGACATACATGCACATACAGAGATATGTGACTTAACGTGACATTAATAATGCTGTTTTCATAGAAACAACACCAACATATGACAGTCTCTCGTTTGTCTGGGAGGGAAGCACGGCGAAGTCCCAGGTATATTCAGAGGGATGATTTCCAGTCTTACTCAGATATGCCGGGGGCAAGGTTAGAGTGAGTTTTCTCATCTTTACAGTCGAAGGTAATCCCATACCCAGTAGACTGGCTAATTAACTGAATATACAGCTCAGAGCCAACTGCATGGTTGTCGTGTTAGCGAGGCGGAGGCTACGTTACAGGCAGAGAGGAGTGAGGATGTGTAATAGCTCTGTGCTGGAATATATAAACAATGGCCTCAGGTGCAGGCGGGCAGCGAAACCAGAACACACGTCACACCGGTGGATACACGTGCCCTACACGTCGATTTGGCTACACCATTTGTTCTGGTTCAGAATGGATTTTAAATGTCACGTCGACTTGCACCGCAAGCATCAGCTTACCGCATATTAACCAGCGAGCAGAGACGCTTCCTTCTTTTACACTAAAACAAACGCACATTTGCATGCTAAGAAAAGGGTGGGTGAAGAAATTGAGTCCGACAGCTCAATAGAGGCAGGAGCAAGTCAAGAGGAAACATGTCAGCAAGTATGAGGAACGTTTGAAAATGTGCTCCAGCTCTGACACGAGTAGCACTGACACTGGTGTAAGAAAAAAGATAAAACCACAACGCATTGTTGAGTCCTTGTCCTAATGATGAGACAAGTCAGACGAGGAAGGACATGTCCATAGAACATGAAACAGCAAACATTTCACCCGAAGCAAAATCTTGAACTTGTACTGCTGCTGTCGTGAGAAAGGGAAGAGCACACACACACACACACACACACACACACACACACACACACACACACACACACACACAGCTGTGCAGTGTGATAAGCTCTTAGTATGAAACTCTCCTTCACAACCGTTATAAACTCTATTAATAGTTAATTGATCATAACTTTAACTTCAGGTTATAAATTGTTACCATCAGAGTCTGCACTGCATTTTAATCACGTTCGATTTAAATTATGATTGAAGACTATATTTCATCATCAACGTTCGAAATATACTGTGCTATAAATATCATGTCATACTGCCCAGCCCCCTATTCTGGGAGAGGGATGAAAGTGGGCGACAATAATGTCTCACAACCGGTCGGCCCACCTGATCTGACAGCGGCCGGGCTCGCTCTCTCAACATCTCCCATGTCCCTCCCAGGCCCACTGAGGCCTCAATTAAAAACTCCTCTGATGTCTCGTAACTGACAGAGACTCCATCACTTCCACACATCCTTCTCCACTGAGAGTGGCATTAAGATGTTGGAGGCAGAGTGGACTATTGATTTTTCGTCTTTCTTTGCTCCATTTTCTTCACTAGACCATCTTTGCAATGAATGTGGAACTTGGGTGCAATACTTAGTTTACAACATTGTGTTGTGTCTAAATTTTTAATTAGCTTTTAAAGTGCGAGCTGTCTGAGAGATGCTGAGGATGTGTCGAAGACAATTACTAGTGACAGCTATCAGTACCAAAACAGACTATCTGGCTAGTTGATAATGCCAAGTGGAGGAGCTGAGAGCAGAGCGACAAGGACAACAAGCTATGAACGGATTAAAGAGCCATTTAAAACAAAGCGCATGCATTGATCCTGCTAAACAAACCCAAACGTAATGCTTTACCTGGGCTACGTCTGGTTCCTATTAAAGCGGCATTAATTATTTTGAGGCCCCTCGGTCATTGCAATAAGCTGTAACACAACATTGACATAATTGTCATCTAAACAAGCTGTTATGGTAAACATGTTAGCAATGTACACATGCAGCAGACGAAGAGTCATATCAGCAAACATGTGCAGTATTCAATCTCCTTTTAGCTTTGTTTTGGTCTCTTTTTAGCTGCTCACCAGATACTTCACCAACCTTCTTTAGTGGTTTATTTGGTGTTCGACAGTTAGCGTACATTGGGTCTATGAGGGTTAACTGAAAACGGTGCACAGATGAGAGCTGTAAGACTCAACCAAACAGTAAACTTGATGCTACTAAACCAAAACAAAGAGCTGAAAGTCTCTTAAATACTCCGTAAAGATGAGTAACTGCATAGGTGATAATTATTTGTGCGTTTGTTACTACCGGCAACTCCTTTCACATTACATTCATTCATTTAATCAATCGTCGATATAAAAATGTTGATTACTGCAGCTTTAAACTGTGATCCTGATCCTGCTTCATCAGTGCGTACTCACACGCTGCTGGTCGGAAAGGACTTTAAGTGATGAAGTGTACAGATAAAAGCATTAACAGGGCTCATTACACACAGAATACTTAAATGACACACAAAGACAAACAGACAATAATATTCAGTCCCTATACTTGGAACCTGGAAAGCCAAACTGACACGGTGGATGAGCCACGACTCCTCTGCGCTCGTTCCGACGGCTCATTGCACCGAGAACAAAACAGCAGCTTCAAACTCTCTGCAGACGGTTTGTGAAGTGCACACCTATTGCTTACACAACGCCCGAGTTACATCAGTGTAGCGCAAAGTGGGTGAGAAACATCAACCAGGATATGAACTTTAAGATGCCACTTATTGAACCGTCCATTCAAGTCGGGAACACGCTCAGGAGCTGCTTCTGTAATAGCGTTAACTTTGTGTCTCTTTAGATTGCTATGGATCTGTAATGGGACAGCTGCAACACTTATCATTGTATCTCGTGTGGTCTAGTTAGAACATTACCTTATCTATTGCAAAAACATTTGTTACAGCCATTGTTGATTCAGTCTGTTTGATTATGAGAAAACAAAGCCGTAGCTCAAATCCACAGGAACAATAGCTGCTTACACGATTGCATCTAAATACAAAATGTAATATATAATCATTATATATAATAATCCCTATATCACAAGGAAACACAGTGCTATCCCAAACATTAAAGAACTGCCTGGACCTCTTCAAAGAGCACAAGTTCTTAGTATGCTTCTCCTTCTGCAGAATTACTAGGAGAATATATAATGACAGATTTTTTTGAATGTCTCTGTATGTCTTTGCCTAGGGCTCTCATTATAAAACAGCATTTCTCATTTTTCTCTGCTGCAGTCTTTGGTGGTTACTGGTGAGACAGATGAATATTCTCAAAGCACTCGACCGAGCTCAGACTTTGGATCAGGTCAGCTCCTTCCTGTTAGTCGTTCCTCTCAAGAACAAACCTCTTCACATCCTTTCAATATATTTAGTTTAAATGCAAATAAATACTGTTGAAAACACACAACTGTGGCCTTCAGGTAGGTCGCATGTTGACACCGCTCTTGGATGCATTGGAGGACATTTCTCAGGGCAGATCGTTACATCAAGAGGCTTCAAACTCTTTCCCCGCCATCACTCTGCGGCTCAAAGAACCAGTGCAGATGAGCCTTTTTAAGAAAGTGGTGTGCATGTTGGTGGAGACATTTAAGAGAAGGCCGAGTTCCTGGTTCATAACATACAAAAGCAATTTGCAATCCTTTTATTGTATCTAATTAATGGTAAATGGACTTTTCCAATCATTACGATCACTCAAAGCGCTTTACAACACGTCATTCACACAGAGTCAGAGGCTCGTCAGTAGTGATAACCATTCACACACACACACACACACACACACACACACACACACACACACACACGGCCATCGGGAGCAATTTGGAGTTGAGTATCTTGCCCAAGGACACTTCGACATGCTGACTGCAGGGGCCGGGGATCGAACCACCAACCTTCCGACCGGTCGACCACTGTACCTCCTGAGCCCCAGCCGCCCCATGATCACCCTTATCCAATTTGTAGCTGGAAGGACATCGACACGCTTTACCCTATAGCGTCATCTTAAATACATGACTGCACACTGGAAGTACGGAGATCCTGAGACTGAAAAGAGACATTTCAAAAGATACGAGGATTTTAAGCTGAAACATCTTTCCGGTGTCACTTACAGGCTCAGCTGGATCAATGAATAAAGTCCCTTTTAGTAAATTTAGTCATTTATTGAGTTCAAATCATAAAACGGTTTCTCCACTCACTTTTGATTGAGCGCGTTTAAATGTTTTTGTAAAATACCTAGCAACCCAAAATCCCCACTCACTGCTAAAAGTATCATTATTTATTACAGAAATTACATTAAAGTGTAACATTTATATCCTTTTTTTTTTATTGCAGTCATTTTACAAAAGCAAAAAGCTACTCGGAGCTGTGCTCTGACAGATCTTTGAGAAGAGTCCCGAACAATGCCTCTAAGCTGTTCCAAAATCACTGTCGAGTACAGCTTCTCATGGCTTATTGCTTAAATATACTTTGTCTCCTGGCGCTTTAAAAAAAATGATATCTTGGACAGACTAAAAAAAATGACTGTGTAAATCTCTCTCTCTGTGGAATATAGCTAATCACAGTCTCACAACTTGTGTGTATCGAAGTCATTTAGCCTGAGAAAAAGCTCAGTTAGGAACAATATGTTCGTACCAACGTCCCCACAAGGCTAGCACTTTCCACACAACTCATACATTATGACTAAAACAAGGCTAGCTAATGCACAAATAAGGATGTTTATTCTCTCATAAGAACAAACCGTGAGATATCTACACCGAGGGCTGAGAGCAATGCTCGTATAAAGGAGGACAAAACAAAAAGATTAAGCTTGACATTGATTATGATGATAAGAATGTCTACAAATAAAGGCTGCGAGATAAACACAGAGGCAAGAAAGAATGAAACGTTTTAGTTTACATGGCAGAAAACTATTCACAAGGCTGCGGGCTAATGTTTAGCCGTCCTTGAGCAAGGCATTAACCCGACAACATCTCCTGTGGAGCTGCCGAGTGACTGGCAGAGTGTGTGTGTGTTTGTGTGTGTGTGTGTGTGTGTGTGTGTGTGTGTGTGTGTGTGTGCGTGTGTGCAGGTAAACTAACAGACTGATATAATGTTACACCGTCACCGTCCAAAGCTATTAAGAAAGTCACATGTACTGTATGTGACAATGTGTCCAACACACTTGCAGAATGTGTGATCATTATTTCCTGACTGTATTATTCTTTATTTAGCTACACAACAGACCTCTACAGCCCCCCCGCTGCACCAGAATGACAAGGAGACCTTGAAGCAACTGTAAAAAAGGAGTGTGCCCTCTTTTCCTCCTTTTTTTTTAAATCATATTCTGACACCATTATGATGCACACTGTGGAAGCTGTCGGCCCCTCGCTTTGAAATACATGATAAATAACCAGGAAATACTGGGAGAAACATTATTTAAGACATTCTTGTAAATCAATGGCAGATTTACAATGTACAGGATTACAACTTGAATCCTATTTTACTCTGTAACCTTGACAGCTTCTTTCTCCTGCTTTGGAGTACCGGCACTAATTCTTCTCGTGGCACACAATACAACACAGGACACACTTACTTTCATCTCTGGATGGAAGTCATCACTCTGCTGAAGCAGCACATATTTCAAAACTATAACCAGTAACATCATCGCACGCACAATGTCATCACTTTATGTCACATGGCATTACCGAGATGCAGTGAAATATTAAAACCCAAGGACATCAGTCTGCCTACCTGCCTGTGTGTCAGTCAGCAGGTGTGGACACATCCTGCAGCAACACATTCAATTTGCGGGATGCCAAATTACATATATCTCTGAGAATTAGACATCAAGTGTGCAGTACATCGTGCAAAATAGTGCGATGCATGCGTGTTCATGTGTGGCATTCGGGGAAATGGGCTTATTTGCTTTGTTGGTGTCGGAAATGTCAAAATACTCATTTAAAATCACATATAATGTACCTGCAAACCTCTTCAATTGGTTTAATTTCTACTTCCTATCCCACCATCAGCCTTCAGCTTGGTTGAACTAAATGTTTTGGTTCCACAACACAGCCATAGTAATCTGAGACACTCTTAGCAGTGTAACTCTGGATTGCTTAACCCCTCTAACAACCACATCAGGAAAACGACCCCGACATTACAAACGGCATCACTCTTCATCTGGTAGAGTAAGTGGGTGAAAGCGTCGAGACAGATACATTATAGATATGACAGACTCTTGCGGTGTGGGTCACTGAGCTGTCTCTGCTGTTGACAGAGAGTTGCACTTACTGCGGCAGCACACACTAGGAGACCAAGCGATGGAATTAAACACAGTTGACAATATTAATAAGGTAAGAGGAGCGAGTTTGTTTCCTTGTGGACAGTTTGTCTGTAATGAGCTGCAAGTTGTCAGGCTCTGGGGAGACAGGCGTGGCTGCAGAGTCCGAGCCAGCGTGAAGATATTAATGCAACCTGAAAGCGATGTGAGTCATCCCGTGCTGCTGTCCATTCAAACTGGTATCATAAGGTTCACGACCGCCGCACGGCTTAATCACAGTCATTACTGTGATATTTGACACCGGGGTTGAAATAAAGGGCTCTGTAATAAGAGCGTTTCTTATCACGCGGTGAGTCAGTGGGCGCTTCCGTATTTTCAAGTCAAGCTGTCAGCACAAGGGGAGGTGAGCGAATCGAGCACTACGCCTGCTTGAAACTCCTCTCCTCTGGGACACAGCCACACTCAGTCCGTTCTTAACTTCCATTTCACACTTGGTAATCAATTACTGGTCTCTAGAGCTATCGAAGAAAAGAGCTACCTATCCTGAGAATAAGCTAAATCTCTCAACGCCTCCTAATTGAAAACACATTATATCGCTAGACAATGCTCTTTGTGTAGCCAGCCACTAATTTGGAGTGTTTGCATGCACAGAACAAAGCAATTTACTGAGGTTGCAAACATCCATTGCAGGACAATAATTCATGGTGTTATCAGGTGCAGAGTTTAAACATCAAATAAACGGGCTGCATAACTAAATAAGCAAACTTTGAAGGTGTGCCCGGCCATTTTGTTGGTGGCTATTCTCCCAGTGACTCTGAAAAGCTGAAACTAATATGATTTCATATCGTGAAGCCAAGACTGATGCCAGACCTCCCGAAACCAATCCCTCTTACAGGATTTAGCGGGAGCTGTGTGAAATGTACACTGCAGGGCCCCACCGGTCTCAATGATAGTCCTAGCTGTGAGTCCAAATCAAAATGAACCCGATCAGTAACAAAAGAGGGCTTTTGTGCGTTTACTGCCATCATAAATACAGAGTCCTGAAAAGGAAAGCGAGGTAGGACGGAGAGAGACAAGTTTCCACCGGGCTGAGGACGAGCATAAAGATGTCAGACTGCGGTTTGTGAGAGGGTGGCAGTGCCATGTTGTATGTATACATGCACGTGCATATATCCACACACACACACACACACACACACACACACACACACACACACACACACACACACACACACACACACACACACACACACTGGTTACCTTCTTTTTGTTCATACAGAACAAATGCCAAACAAACAAAAAAGTCAGAAAGTCATCTTCCAGGAAGAAATACTAGCACTTTTAATTGTGGCAAAGAAAAAGCATTTTGACACCAGAGTACAAAACCTTTAACGCGAGAAAGTCAAGATGGCAGAGAGGGAACTAGAAAGGGAAAATAAATCCCAGCACAAAAGAGAGGAGCTCATTTGATCTTTCTGATTGTTCCGTTCTAAAAGAGCGGCGCACGGAGCAGAAAGTGCCCACAACTGAATCCAACTAAACAATCCCTCCGAAGCGCCAGCAGTAAGACTGGGAGCATGACAAATAACATCGGCCGGGTCATAATACAGGGAGGAAATGTCCTATATTGAAGGCCTGGAAGGGAACATTTCAACAACTTACAGCACTGACAGCCTCAAGTGGCCCGAGTTAGAATTAATGTGCTTACAATGGAGCCATTGCCGCCTACCTATATTTATTTTAAATTGCCTACACTACTTCATATGACTATTGGGTTGTTTCCCCCGGCTGAGCTCCTGAGAAGACAGAGGATGCATTTAGCAAGAGAAAGAAGGCCTGTTTGTGCACTGGACAGTAATTAATACAGCGCTCCGTCGGGAAAGTTGCCTGCTTGCTGCTCTACTAACAACAGATTCATTTATACTGCTGTTTTCTGCTTCTCCGAACCCTCTGTTAATTGAATTTAAATTAGACCGTGTTCAGTAGACAACAAGGACCTGCACAGGGGTTTGTTCTAGAAGCTGGAAGCAAAAAACAAACATGATATTTGGCAACATATTTGATTGACAGAGCTTTTGATTTGAAGTTCCTACCAGAGAAACATATATATAGTATTTCACAAATAATTACAATTACTGTAATTTCACCGCAACAGTTACTCTAATGAGAGAAGATGTCACACAGTATTTTCAGAGATTCTGAGGAAATAAAATAATGTGCAATATTCAGACACTGATATGATTGAACACTGATTGAGAGACGTCTGAGAAACAACAGAGGAATGAGCGCTTTACTGCTGTAGTAAGCGTCGCAGGTAGCCATTTAAATGGCAATGTGATGTCAGGATGAAGCTCTGAAGACATAATAACAGTCAGGAAAAAAGGTGCAAGAAAGCAAACCTGGCACACAAATAATGAAGAAGAAAAAGTGCTCCGTGTAATGACTCGCTGAATGTTCTCACGCGGCACCAGCTACCATTAGCATCAGCGTTAGAATCAATCTTCACAGCAAAGGTTAATGTTTATATAGCAATTAAAGATGTTTTTTAACCTTCATTTACCCAGTGAAGGTTGGTTTAGCGTGCACGTGTTTAAACAATCATACAGTAACAAACAGTCTCCTTGGGGAAACGTGCCCCACAACAACACTGCTGCACCTGGAGGAGAATAAGTCGCCATAGAAAAGACTCGACGACCACATGTATTCCAGGTTCATTTCCTGCACAAGGGTATAAACATGTAATCAGTAACCATGTTTATTCCTGCACAAGGGCCTTCTGATGAAGTTGATTGAGTTGGGCAACTCTTTAGAGAGTGTGGACTCGGTAGATTCAGGGGAGCAATTAATAGTAGCAGCAACGACGGGCTGGGTGAGGGTTCAAAACCGTTTGACGAACAAATGTTGTTGATGCACAACAACTAAAACACGGCCAGTTTCATGCAGCTGTGCCATCTATAGGCAAGACGCACCAACAGCAGTTTACATTTACACACATATCACTCATTTGATGTTTTTTTCAACACCTACTAAGTGTCATTGTCGAGCTCCTGCTTATTAAAGAGTTAATAGAAAAGAGAAGGTCTATAAATTCATTTGCAAAATCAAGACCAATATGTTGTCTTCTGGGCGACAAAATATAGAAACACGTACTATGAGGACTAAAAACATTTCAATGTGCGAGGAACCAAGGGATGGAAAGAAAGCCACACTAACGTGCTGGAAGCAAGCCAGTGCCACACAGACAGGACTGGGACTGGGAAGGTATCTGGGATCCTCTCCGTGTGAAGCAACAGTGCTAACCGCTGAGCCACTGTGTTGCCAAGTGAAAGCCACCTGAATGCCAGCTAGATAGTAAAATTCAGCAAAAAAGCCTTCCACACCATGTGGGGTGATCTCCCTCCCCTCCAGCGAGTCCATCTCCTGCCTGTCAGGCCGTAGTGCCACAACTCTGAGCTCAGCAAACGTTTTCGTCTCCATCTTGCTTCCTGTCATCCACTTCTCACCCCTCCTAACCCCGTCTCCCTAGCTCCCTCTCTCTATCTCCCTGCCTCATCTCTCTGTCTCCTTCCTCTCTCCACTCTATATATCTCCATCCGCAACACGGTTCACTGTAAACGCTGTGCCAGCATAGTGATGCCGGGGAAATGGCGCCATCCTCATTGAGAGAGCGAGCAGACGGAGTGGGGGTGGTGCTGGAGGGGGTGTTCAGTGACAGGCCCTGAAACCCAGCCATCAGACAACACACTGCAGCAATCACACAGCTCCAGTAGATGGGATTCACATCTAAAGCTCCACATTCAGAAAAGGATGAGTAAAAAATGATAGGATATAGACTCCTGATCCCCCAAACCTCCAACAAACATTGTTCTTTTTTTGAGTAGAACAAAGTGGTCAGAATAGGCTGGGAGTGTGAGACGGTGTAAGGCGTCAAGACAGGTGGATGAGGAGGAGGGGGGTTGGTACACAAGCATGCTTGCCAGACAAGCAGACAGGCCACGGTTCATTTGAGGTCCGAAGCTGCTCCTTTCCATCATTCAACTGTTCATTAATACCAGCTGTTCCTTTGGGTCTCCCCGCAACTGAGCCTTGCTGCACTCTGCAAAAATATAGCAATATCCCAGCAACACAAAAACACTGCCTCTTCCAGAGCGCGGCTTAAAAACTGACCAGCGCTCCTCCACAGGGCGTGTTTCTAAGAATAACGGTCTGCAGAACAGTGTGCATGTGGCGTGTGCATATGTTATTGACAGTCTGAATGCTTCTGAATTGCTGGTGACTATAAAGAGAGGTTAGAATAACATGGATGGCTTCACACAGCCTGTGCTCCGCTCAGTGTGGGTAAAGGGTTCATTTTCTCAAAATTAACCGTGTCAAACTCCTGTTCTGCCTGGGGGGAGATTTGTATTACTATTGCGATTTTTCAAGGATAGTGTGAAATTTTAACATACCCCCCCCCCCCCCATCTCTCCTTTTTTTATTTTACTAATTTCTTCGTTTTTTTCACTCTCGTAGTCCATTTTGAATTTTAAGCACATTTCACCACATTCTCATAAGAGGATTCTCCACTTCCTGAGTGCAGTGTGCCGTGTTTTTAAGTGTAAACAGCAAGCGTGTTCCCTATATCAACTCTGCTCCTCCAGCAGAAGACTTCTGCTGGGTCAAAATTAATTACAGAAGCTGTTAAGCACACACCAGCTGTTGTAAACAAATGCAAATACATTTTAATTTCAAACAAGCCCCCTTGCATCGCGGCACACAAAGTACTGTAAACCTTTCGTGTGCTTATTAAGAACTTGGGTCGTCATCAAGCTGTGCTGCTGCTCCTACAGAGAAATCACTCTTATTCATGTACACCCAAGTGCTGACAATCATGAGCACCACTGCTTAATTAAAGGTTTTCCCCAGTTTATTTGTGGATTTGCTCGTTTTGCCGTCTCCTTTTTAATCTGTACTTCATCACACTTCAATAACTCCATTGCTTTTTTGGCCGGACATCTCTATTTCAGTCCATTTTGCTCTTGGCACTTTCTTTGACTGTATCTGTTCACACTGATTCCTTTATATTTTTTTAAGTTAGGGGAACAGCAGGACAATGACCCTCTGATTAAAGGAAATGACAATCAAAGCCTATATAAACTGCTCTAGTATCGAGTTTGATCCCTTGAGTATTCGGGCAGCAACTAGCGATTACTTTTTGATGTCTATAAAGGGCATAAAATTGTGAAAAATGTCTGTTATAATTTCCCACAGACCGATGTGACATCTTCAAATGTCTAGCTTTGTCTGACCAACTGCTCAAAAACCAAAGATATTCTGACTATCATGTATGACAAAGAAAATCCTCACATTTAAGACGGTAGAAACAGACAGTATTTGGCCTTTTTGCAAAAAAACTAAAACAGATTATTCGATTATCAAAATATTTGTTATGTATGTATTACGTTTTAGACGATCGACTTATCGTCAAAAACGTCTTTCGTCTTTATTTGGATCCCCATTAGCTTCCCCAAATTGAACACTAGTGTTCCCGAGGCATTAAAGAACTCAACATGTTGCACTTTACAGACCTTTTTCTATTTGGAGCATTATTATACTTCAAACATGTGTCTACAAATATCTACTTCTTATGTAATGGACCATTTGTTTGTCTCATTGCGTCCAATTATGATCTCTTCAAACTTCTCTTGGTTGAATTCCGAGCTGGTCTTCAGTCTTTTGTTAGCTCCATCCATGATCAGCTGAATGAAGTTTACCTGCTGCTGAAGTAAAATCTCTCTCAAGTCAAACAAGAAAACTGTCGGCGATGAAGCTAGCTCACTTTTGTAAATGCAAAACAAAACGTACTAGTAGAGCGATGTTCTCTGCACCACAAAGAAAATGAGTAGCGTTCAGTTATCCTGGCTCGCCTGCCACCCCAAGTCCCCGATGCCATTGCATCTGAAGTACGATCCGCTCCACATGATAGTTAAGATGCCCTAATCGAGGACCATTCTGTACACACAATCAGGGACTTATAAGGCAATGCAAGTGTTTCTCATTCAACTGAAACGGTCCAAAGTTTCAGGCGCCCAGCAGACACCATGTGGTTACAGTAAAGTCCAGAGAATGCTGCCAATCAATCACTCAGAGAGTTTGGACTCTTGTCCTTTTCCCGAGAGTGATTTAAGCACTAAGAGCAATTGTCACACTGGCTATGACAAGGTGCACAGCAGAATTGCTGTTCTCCACACAGCACAGCAGGGCTCCCATCCCATGCTGACAAGTACTCTTAGCAGTTTGTCGCTACTTTTTATTCCAAAGACAGATGACAGACATTGGACTATGATGACATTATTGCATCCCTGAAGACCAAGCATCCGCAGTATGTCTTGCACTGTGCATCTAATAGTAAGAGGATTTAACTTTGGTGTATAACTGAGAGTTTCTGGCTACGACACTGATGTTGATGTTGAAATGTCAACATTTCAGGGAACAAACTTGTAGAGTTAAAAAGTTTGTCTTAAAAGGAAAGGAACAATTGTCATCGTCACTGATTCACATTGACTCGACAAAAGACAAAAATGCATGAACATTTAAATCACCAATCCAGATGACTGAGGGTTTCATTTGTAGAGAGGAAACAGAGGAGACTAGAACTACCGCCTCACAGTTGTATGCCTCCGCCAACCTGTCGAAGTCTGTCTGAAATGTCATCCCTTCATAATTTTATCCTTTAAGACATTTGTGTGAAATTGTCACAATTAGCTTATGAATTCTTGAGCTCTGGCCAAAAACATGTTTTGTGAGGTCACAGTGACCGTGACCTTTGACCTTTGACCATCAAATTCTAACCAGTTTATCCTTCAGTCAAAGTGGACGTTTGTGTTGAAGATATTTCCTCCAGGCGTTCCTGAGAATGGGACGGATGTACGAGCCGACGGACAGAAATACAGGCAGTAGTGTTGTCACAATACTAACAATATGACTTTGATACAATACCTGCCTAAGGTATCTCGATATCGAAACCATACAACAACTTAAATTCTCCTTTTGTGTCATTAATTAAATGAAAAAAATATATGACAATGCCAATGCAAAGGCAGTGGAGCATGTGAACAACCACAAAACAACAGAGTCAATGATCAAAGTGTTTAATGTATTTGAATATCCAACCTGGACTGCAGAAACTTCTAATTCAGCTCTGTACACGTTTACATCTCTCCACCTTCACATGTCAGACTGCTGCTTATAAAGAGGTCAAATCCTTGTAGAGATAAGTGTGAGCAGTAGTGTGAACTATGTTGTTGAGAAGTGATGCGGTGTATATGTCAGGCTTTTATTGTGAAAGGTAAAAACGGACAGAGGCAGTAATGTGCCACGGCTGTTGTTGAGAAGGTGGGAATTTAAAGAGTTTGTCGTCTTGGTTCAGCCGACAGAGTCTTCCTGTCATTATTTTATTATCTTCATAAGTAAAGGTGCGACTCATAACCCTCAGCTACAAAATTTTAGTGCCAGTAGTTTTCGAAAAGCCGTGGACGGTCAGCAAGAGCACTTGTATTTACAGCTTTGCATGTGAGAGTGCACGATGTACACACGCTGCCATAAATACGGCTCTAATTAAAACACTTTCATTCTTAAAGTACAGATCCTAATTACATAGGATATTGTACCGTTTTTAACGTCAGGGTTTCGCGATACCTTGCGAGTATACTGTGCGAGTATACCGTGCAACCCTAAGGGTCAGACGTCAGAGGACAACCTGAAGATGTAATCCCTCCGGCACGAATGTGTAAAACGATCACATCTATTTCAACCAAACCTGAAGTAGTGCATCAATCCGGCAAGATCAAAGGTTAATAGCCGCCCCCAGACCACTTTACCAGTTACCTTACAGCCATAGTTCATTCTGACCATGTGTTTAATACCTTTCCACTCGTCCAATGGTCCCTCTGACTGGTTATCTGTGCTGTCTTGAAAGAGGCCAACCAAACTTTTAGGAAGGCCATCCTCCCTCAGTCTTCCAGCAAGCCTGCTCTTCCAATCGACCATCCTGTTTCCAGACAGCACAGTCATTTCCCAGCCCAGTGGAGCAGCACTCCCTGACCTCTGCCTCGACCTCCGCCTCAACAGTCCGAGCTCCAACACTAGCTCCAGCCCAGAGAGCAGGCTAAGGCTACCTCTACTTATTTATGAGCCATTTCACACAGTGCTGCTCCCATTAGAGACCCAGCCTTGTTCCACCTTACATGGCACTCTCCTTGCACTTAACACAGAGTACACCAGCAGGGCCAGGGAGACATGGGAGGTGGGTGGAGCTGGGAGGTGGGTTGAGGAGACCATTAGACCTGTCACATAGGTGCGGTCACACACCCAGTTCAAGATTACATCAAGAAGTCAGAGAAAAGCCAACATATCATTCTACTTCCTGGTTATCAAACACTTCCTGCGGGAAGCTGCTAGGAGACCAATCACTTCCTCTCACACAATCCTTAATTACTGTATTGTCTTTTGAAAGCTGTGATGAATAGCTATTTGACTGTCCCAAGGGAAATGATCACCCAATGATCTAATTTAACGATGCACAAGAACTGATGGGTTATGCTTATTGAACCGTAATTGTACATTTCATTATTTTTCATTCCTTTTGTTGGAGCTTAACTGTTACTCGTAGCAAGAAACAGAGAAAAGTTGATTCTCTCCACGGCATAACATTTGACTGATTGATTCGCAGAAGCATACCAGACAAGATTGCATGATTATGCAAGATTAGATGAGCTGGTAACATTCAAACACTGCAGGAAGCCAGTGAACACTAGCTTGTTTACATTGCACAGGAACGGAGGTGACAACGTTTACTGAAAGGCCTAGGAGCTATTAATGGAGAAAGGGTTAGACGCACACCCACCTGTGATTGTGACAAAGGCGTAGCCCTCCTCGCCCAGTAGTGGATTGATCAGTCCGCAGCTGTAGGTGCTATTGGGCTCCAGCACAACTGTCAGCACACTGGTCATAGTGAACAGCCCTTCCTCATTGGCCACCAATGAAGTGGTGATATTGTCGGTCAGGTTGCGCCCGCCCCCATCCTGCCATATCACGCCGGCTTCAGGATAACCACCGTAGGCCACACAAGTCAGGGCCACCTCATCACCTGGTCGCAGGTTGGATTCAGACTCCAACGTCACTACAGGCTTGGAGTACGGGGCTGCAAAAAGGAAAGAGTACACAGAAAGAGGAGAAAGGGAGGGGTCGGATGGGGGAGAGAAAGAGGTCCAGGGTGGGTAAGTGTGGGTGAGGATGGAGAGGGGGAAAGGGAGCAGCAGACACATACTGAATTTAGTTAGATTCTCTGCAGTGAGAGTCACCCTGGGAACTGTTTGACATGATTCCCATTAAATTCTTAATTATATTTAGGGAGCTTAGCATAACACAGCGCTTAAGATCCCACAGACAGCATCTGTGGCACATCCTGATGCTGCATCCCTACACTCTCAATGCCACTCTCTCTAGAGAGCCACAGCGCTGAGCCACTTCCAGAAAGGGAATACGGTGCAAGCCCGGGGAGGGGGGTGGAGGTGGGAAGGCCTAGGAGAAAACAGGCAGGCTCAGAAATTTAGGACGACTCAGCTTATAGCATGGAAAAGAGCGTAGAGGGGTGGAGGTGAGGGGTGACTCGTCCGCCTCGGCTGAAATCACGCTTCTCCAATCCCTTGAGCTAAAACATGAGTATAGAGGAAATAGGCTTCTGTATTCCCAGAACCAATCATTGCACAGCAAACAATGGGGTGGAGCTGAGGGCGAGATGAAATAAGTTTGCCTGAGCTGCTTTTTGAAAAGTGGACTTTCAACACAAAGACAGATTTAGTGTGGTACACACTAACTTCCCCAGCTGTCCATTTGACTGACAGGCAGATTTCCATTGAGGGCTCATTTCATTTCCTTCCAGCACAGCATGAAGGAAGTCTACATTGTTAACTGTAAATGTTGGTTTAAAAATAGAACATCTATAAATCTAAGGCATAAAATAGAACCAATTTGTCACTGTTGGAGACATTGTTTTCTCTTTCCCCAGCCAGGAGGGAAAAAATGTTATTCATTAACACCGCCTAATGCACATCCATCCTTGGAGAATATAGGAACAATCTCACAACAGATACAGAAATGGGAGAAGGAAAGGCACACAGTATCATTATAAATAAATAAAAGGCTCTCAGCTGTGAAGGCGGGCGATGTAGTCACACAGCAGAGAAGATGTTAGTAATGGCTGATTGGCCGTAACAACAGCTAATAATCAAAGTCAGCAGATATTGACCATGACAGACCACAATCAGCACTTATTGACCAAAAACACTGCTCAGCAGCCCTGAGGAAACGGTTTATCACCTGCTCACGTCTTGTGAGAAGAGATTATCATAAATAACCTCCTCCTACATAATTGCATAATACATTTTACTGCATACTATTGGTGTATATGTGTGTATAAGTGCTGAGGTCAAATAACTTTCAATACAAATCAATTCAAAGTGTAAAGTGAAACTGTGACGCAAATTAAACAGCATATAGTTCTTGGGGTGTGTGTGTGTGTGTGTGTGTGTGTGTGTGTGTGTGTGTGTATTGCATAATGTCGGAGGAATTAACCAATGCTCAGGCTTGTAGAGAAATGATAGACTTCTTTACAAACTGTGGGTGCAGAGTTTTAAAGACGTGCATGACAAAAGATGCTATTAGGATAAAAAGTTAAGATATGTGGCCATAAATGTTTAAATTAGAGGTGACAATGACCGTGATATTTATTTATAAAATATTGATAAGGTGCTAATAATACATATATGAAAATGTTTAAATAACGCAATCAATGCATTTTTTATTAAAGAAAAGAGACAAAATGCACAATAAACAAATAGAATTTGATTGATAGCATTACTTTTTTGCATTTTCTAAAGATATTGCGATAATATAGTTATTGTAACTTCTTCTGGGAATGAGTTTAAATCTGTAAAACCCCAACTTTATGGAAGTGCTATACTAAATTGCTACTCGTTCAAAATAAAATGGAGTTAATCTAAGAAATGCATACATTTAGGGCTGTAACTAATTATTCATTTTATCATGAATTCATTTCTTAATTACTTTTCTTTATTATTCAGTTTATCATTCATCTATTAAACGACCTCATTGAGTTTGTAGGAAAGCTTAAGAGTCTGTTTTGTGACATTTTCGTTGATAAAATGACGATTATGAAATTAATTTAATAAGTGAATAATAATTACAAATATTAATTAAAGTCAATCTTTGAGGTTTTCAATTTATTGAACAAGAACAATATCGATAAACATTGTAGTATAGAGAAAGCAAAGCAACAGTTATTTTATATAGGGTCTCTATCTATAGCTCATTTAGGGCAGTGTTTTGTGTGAACGTGTGCATCTACTTTCTGCACGACGCCGGTCGTACGTGTCCATGTGCATGTACGTGTCCATGTGCATGTACGTGTCCATGTGCATGTACGTGTCCATGTGCATGTTCTTCTGGTTCTACACGTGTCGTGGACTTCATGGCTCGACTCACCGGCCACCTGCAGCAGCAGAGCAGCACTGCTGTAGTCCTGCACCCTGACGAAGCAGGTATAGCTGCCTTCATCAGCCACCACCACCCTGCGCAGCAAGAGTGAAACGTTGCCCAGGCCCAGCTGGGCGGGGAACAGGCTGGTACGGTTGGCGAATCTCTCGGCCTGGTCTGCCAGCTGGTCGCGTCCCCCCCAGTACCCGTGCACACTGCGTTTGGTGTCTGTCAGCTGCCAGAAGACGCTCAGATCAGACATGTTGAAGGGGCTGGCGTGACCGAAGGAGCAGTTGAGTGTGGCGTCCTCGCCGTGCAGCGCCACCACTGGCTGCTCCGGGACGCGCACTTCCATCACAGCTGTAAAGAGAGGAGCAGGACAAATGAGTGATGACACTAAAAACCAAATGTAAAAACAAAACAACAATTGTGTTTTAGATTGGGGTGTGTTCTGCTGTAGGTTAGAAAATGCCAGCTAAGCTGTCACAGAATAAATGAAATACACTTTCAAAATCTCTGCAGTCTTCACTGTGTCAATCTTATAACAGCACCCATTTGTCAGCCAGGTAGTCGAAGCAGTGTTAGTAAATACTATCTGGCCCAGGTCTAGTAAACATACAGTATTCCTTGAATCACAGCATTAATTCAGCGTGCTGTGTTCAAATGTGACAGACTGACACCTACTCAAAATTTGAATGTCTTTGACAAAAAAAAAAAATCAATGCAGTATTTTTGAAATATATGTTGCGACTGCTTCAGAAGCATCCACTTTGTTTGTGCAGCATGGCAGCACGAAGCGGGTGAGGCAGAGGATGAAGGCGAGAGGGAAGAAGAGGAGGGATCTGGAGGTAAGCATCAGGACTTTGTTTGTGTGCCTATAGGCTTTGCCTCCTGGCGATGGCTCAGCGATGGAAGCAACAACATCTGTATAGCTTTAGTAAAATCGTTAGTAAAATCTAAAAGAAATCTGTTCGGGGGGGGGGGGTGTAACTGCAGCAAAACTCTTGACTGTGTGCTTTTGTAGGAATGAAAAATGACTCTGCTTTTAACCAAATGCTTCTAGTCAAAGGAAGCTGAGTTCTCTGTGTACGCGCGTGTGTGTGTGTGTGTGTGCGTGTGTGTATTGTTTGTCTAGACTAGGCAAAGAGCAAAGAGTACACTGCATAATCATTCTGGATTAGTAGCCATCGCAGGCAGTCCAGAGTACATCCATAGTATTCTCCAGAGTCAGCATTCTCCATTGATCCCTGTCTGCTCTTATACAACTCTGAGACACTCATCAGCATCACAGGGGAGAAGAAAAAAAAAAAGCCATTCGGCCCCCGGAGCAATACACTCTACTTTATGCTCAGCCTCTCTAATTGTTATAATCACAGCAGCATTTTAGCCTCCTCACCCCTTTTTGAGCTCTGTCTCTCACACAGCCAACGCCAATGTTGAATCACTTTGCTGTGAAGGACATTTGACCGATGCGGTGGTGCAATAATTACTTTCCCCTATTAACAACAAACAAGTCTTACATCTGAGAGGGTTCATATATGGATGGGTATTGCTAAGTCAAGGCCGACCTATTTCCAATCACATTCAGCCATTCCCAGCTAGTAGGCTCTCCACATGACATCCCAAAAACCCCCTGCTCGTCTGCAGGAACAGTGCCACCTACTGACTAACGTCACATGTGCAGAGGAGTGGGGCAGAACGATGCACAGATCTAAATATCTAAACCTGTGTGTTGGAGTCCAAATGGCTCATGAGAAGCTCAATAAAATTAAAATATCATGACTTGAAAACATGTATTTTTCCCCCTCAAATATTGCATCGCATAAAAAATAGAAACAGGAAAATGTCATGGAAACAATCGTGGGTGTTACTTTATTATTAATGAAAATGCTGCTCGACAATTTTGACCTGAAGCAAATCAAAGCCTTCATACCAACCGGGTGCCAGTCACACAACAATCCTCTGACCCCCGGCGTGACAACAGCAGAGGGTTTATTCCTTTACTGTGATTACAAAAGCTCTTCTGGTGCTGTGGGGTTGTTTCTATTGGCCGTATTGTTCCCACATTTACTCAGCTGGGCTACAGCGCCACAAACAATACGGAAGAGTTATCAGGGCAGAGCGTGGCAGGAGCAGGCGGTATTGTGTCGCCATCAATAGGGATAACCGAGCAAATTTCCGGAATGTGTACTTATGCTGTCTTTGGAGGCGGCCCAACCTTTGCCGTAATGAATAGGTCACTGGTGTTTTTTGTAGGAGAGGAGGGTCAGTGACAGCCCTCTCTGAGACGTGCATGTTTAAGGAGGAGGAGAGAGAGCAATTAAATCACTCCCAGAGCAGCCTGGGATGACTCACACCACTGAGTTCATACAGGAAGGGGGAAGGGAAAGAGGGAAACGGAGAGAAAGAGAGGCCGGCGTCGAGCTCACACTTGAAGATATTATTTGGAAACAAGCCAAGGAAGAGGCTGTGGTGGAGCCTCACACACTAATCCCTCAACACTGACCAAAGACATGTCAGAGAGGAGAGAGAGATAGAAACTCTCCTTTCTCATTCCCCATCTCTGCCTCGCCCCTCCCTTATTCGCTCGCTGCTTCTTTAACCGGTGACCTACCACTCGCTCCAAAGCCCTGGGAGGATGCAGCTCTACACAGGGACCTTGTGTCGAGACACCGACCTGCGCTTGGAAAGAGAATTCAAGGGGAGCATTTTGCAACGCATCGAGAGGGGATTGGACAGGAGAGGAGGGCAAGCAAGGCCGGCTGACGTCATGGAAACTGCACATCTGATGTCCTATTCGTCAGAGGTGAAATACCACGAGCCAAGTGAATCACTGTGCACTTGGCTGTTTTTGATCTGCTGCTGTTTACACCACACAGCATGTTCTGTGTGGTAGCCGACTGTTTGATCGCGTCTCCTCGGGTCTGCTCTCGACACCAAGAAAACATGCGTTCTCTGAAGAGACAAGTGTAAGTAGCAGAGGTTAAAGATTACAACACAAGTGGTCTTTGGTGAGGGGGCCGGGCTGCACCTTGTAGCCTTGCCCATGGTTTCTTCTCAGGGGTAAGTGGGGATCTCGCCTCTCCCTTCTCCCTCTCGATAAAGAGATGCTCAGAAGCCATAGAGGGCAGGCTGGGAGACGTCAGGCGGTGGGGATTTACACACTGCACTTTGTGTTTATGGGCCTCAGCTCTGTTTGAGTGCCTGCGAGACAAGACGGGCACTTTCACAGCCGACATGAAATAAACTCATTACAGCCTTCGCGAGCGCTGGCAACGGGCCCCGCTTAGCAGCGAGGCAGAGCGCTGGCTAGAAAAGGCTGCAAGTGATCTTCACACTGCTCTCCACCGTACCTTCAAGACCACCCACCACCTTCTCACTACGGACACCTCCTTACAACAGGTGTTCCTCAGGTGAGCAAGGGATAGGTGCCGCTGGATTTGCTTCTCCCATGTTATTTGTATTAGTGAACTGACGCTAGCTAGGCACACGAGGTGAGCATGGAGGCTGAGTGTGAGACGGAGACAGCGTGGGATGCAAGCAGACAGCAAATAAGAAGATCACATCTTTTATAGGGTGCTTGCAGGATGATGCGTGAGGCTGTTGGTAAATACAAATCCAGTGATATCTCACATCATCCTGGCACATACAGATAGGCGAGTGCACGTGCACACACCCACATGCACTGAAAAATACAGTACGTGCACAAAATCAGATAACTGGAATGAGATTATAAGATTTCCCGCTCGATAGTTACGTAGATGGGTCGTCTGAGTTTGACTGATTTGAAACAACATGCACTGTAAAGGATTATAATCACTACATGAAGTCAGGTACATCTAAGAGACTAGAAGTCAGTGTCTCTTTAACAAGCACACGTAAACCTCCACTATTAATAAGCATGGCAGACATTTTAACTTATCATACCAATAAAACAGGCTGCATGCCATTTAAATGTGCTAGATCCAAGCCACTGGGGTGTTAATGGGAACAATCACATTCCAGTGTGTCTTCATTCATCGATGAATACATGGAGCATTCTTTATTTTATTTTGTGTCATTATATCACATTTTTATATTAAACTTTGAATTAGTGAATACTTTCTGTGGTCGACAGGCATACATAGACTTCACTTCACATGTATTTGTACTTTCACTAAATATATGTGGTTTCTGGCTGCTTTATACTTCTAATAATCCGACTTATTGTGCTGATACTATGCATGCTGTGCAGGGAAAGTATTAAACAAAAACAAATACATAGAACACATCGGTCATGTAAAGCGAGCAGATATTCAGCTACAATTACTCACCGAGATGGGAACTGTGCATTTAGGGTTTTGGCCGTAATATGACCGTTTGGAACATACTGAGAAACAAATGTACAACAGAGACGGGGGATTATGCTGTGAGAGGTTTTACGGTCTTTGTTGCTTTTTTTTCTTCTTCTCCCACTATGAAAACTGGTCAATATGGGAGGGGGTTTGTACGGACCAGTGGCGGGAATCAAACTTTCTATGGCCACATTTCAAGCCGACAATACTCAAATTAAACCAATTCAATAGCGAGGACTTGAGAAGAAGTCTGCGCCTGTTCTCATCCTTCATTTATATCCTTAGACATGAGGCCAGCTCGAGCCACGACATGCTCCAGAGGGAGGGAGTTGTATCAAACTGTTGATCATTGCAAAATTCTATCAGCTTATCCCTTCTGGGGAAAAAAATACTCAGCATTTCAAAAAACTAATCAAGCTCATGCCAGAAATGATCAGTTCTGTATGAGTGCGAGTCAGATTTCTAAATGATGGTTATTTCATATTTGAAATAAATGGTTTTGCACATTGTGTAGAAGAAGTAACAAGTGATTAGACATGTATTACAATGGATGGCATTCGTTCTTCACGGCACTATTGGAAAAGGAAACACATAAAAGTACAAGTTCTACTTAGCATTTAATCAAAAAGCAGCATCAGTGGTGCGGGTATCAATAAAGACTATCAATAGGCGTACATGTGCACCCTCCCGCACACAATTTCATGCAGAAACAGGGAACGCATTGATATTCCACACCTGTATGACTCCTGACAGCTCCACAGCAACACACTGTCTGAGGGATTGGACACGAGGTGCTCTGACACCACTATAGAGACGCTGTTACAAAGCTGCTCTGGAGCAGAGGTTCCCATCAGCATGAGCAACACACACACACACACACACACACACACACCTATATATCTATGTATCTATATATATTTACATCTATATATCTATATATGTATCTTTTCTAGGGCTGCCTCTAGGAAATGAGTTGACTTCCCCTGCATGGTACGGCTATACTGAAATCGACTCGTCTCTTTTTAGGTTTCCCATAAGGAAGAGTTGTGGGTAGTACATGGTACTTTTTTTAGTACCACCTCAGATGAGGTTCCAAGTGAGCTGAGCCGATACCAACAAGTTAAAACACTTCAGACCACGGATTGGTCAGAGAGAGTCGTCACGAGCGTTTTTAAATAACAAACTTCTGTCAATAGCGATCGTATTTCTTTCTTTCACTCGACTCAACATTTAGCAAAGAATGGCAGCCAGTAAAACTGCAGCGTTCACCCAGCCTTACAACTGACAAAGTTCAGACATTCCTCTGTTTGGTTGTCGATGAAAGGATTCAGCGAGTCTCCCATTCACACAGCAAGCACCGTCGCTTGCTGTGTGAACTAGGTAGCAAAAGTCGTGTCGTGTCGAGCTGAGTTGTGTCGTGTCGAGCTGAGTCGTGTCGAGCTGAGTCGTGTCGTGTCGAGCTGAGTCGACTAATTGGCCGTTTAGTCTCGAATAAGATTTCTTTAGTCGATTTTATGCTTTTTTTCATGCTGACTGACTTATTTCCAATAAACTGATGAGCAGATCTCTGGTAAACACAAGATTTAAAGTGGTGCTTTTGCATGATTCATCAGTTTTACAGTCAATTAGTCGACAAAATCGTAACATTTCGAGGACAGTCTTCATCTTTTCACAACTCACTGACTGCAGATGCAGTTCATATATTGATGTATACAGCACACACGGACACACACACACACACACACACACACATTTTAACATGCAATTCAATACCAAATTCAGGGCTTTCCAGCTCAATAAGCAATATAAACGTCAATCCAACTGGACTCAGAATATTACTACAACCAAACACATATTAGCACCTCACAGCTTCTCCTCATGAAAGTAAAATGGTGACTGTTCAGTAACAGAGAGTGTACGGAGCTGTTTACACTATCAGTGGAGTCGTTTGTTAAATACAATAAGTACACATGTTTAAAAGGGGCATGTATAAAACCCTGCTGAAACCTAGAAGTGAGAAAGTATCAATAGGATCTCACACATAAGCAGAATCCAGCACTAGCACTGGAGGGGAAATATTGACACGGCAAAGTAAACAGGTGCAATACTAACAGACTGCAATAGCTTCAGAGTTTAGTCGGGCACAAAGACGAGCAGGAGAAATATGCTTTTACAACACTGCCCCCCTCTGTCAAAGAACGGGACTACAGCGCAACACATTTTCACTCTGGACATTTTGCAGCACCTGAACATCAAAGGATTTCCCTCAAAGGATCTGTGAGCCCTTTCATACCGATTATTCTTATGATATAACCAATCCCTGTAAAAGTCTGAGGGGAAAGCCAGCTTTTGATTCCATGCTGTCAGGAGCAGATGTAGATGTCCATAATATTCCCATTCAAAATGTGCATCTAGAAAACATTAGGGGAGCAGAGTGAGTGTCTTGAGCAGCGGTTTCCAAATGTCCCTCGGAGAAAGAGGCACAATATGGATGAGATTATGTGACATTTAAAGCCTTCTGCGGTGTAAAGGGGTCACTTTCAACATTAAGCTCTGAACATAATCTCTCCCTTTCCTATTTTTGCTCCAGGAACTCATCATGGAGTGTGAGTGCCCTCACTCAGGGAGAGATACAGGTGATGGCAGATAGGGAATACAAGGACTCTGACTTGCTTATTTTCAGCGATGTCATAAATCAAGATGGGACTCACTATTGTTCCATTTTCTCTTTTTCCCCGCTCTGTTTCGCTCCCTCTGTCTTGCTTCCTTCATAGATGCATGCCATCTCATATCCCCGTCAATAACCTGTTAATGGGCTCCGGCAGTCAGATAATCGTGCCGGCTAAAGAACAGTGGGCAGATAAGGACCAGCTTCTGGCTTATATGAGGCTGAGAGACAGAGAGCCTTTGATGAGCAGGAGGCTGCTGATGGGAAAGGGAGGAGCGGGGACGCATCACGAGGTGGCAGGAGGGTCATGAGGTCAGATCTGACTTGGGTGCAGCTAATTTCTCATAATGCCAGGCTCTACACACTATGAGCGTCACGACAGAGGAGCCAGGAAGAGTTGATGAGACAGGTGTGTTCCATCTGCTGCCTTATGAAATGATTATTGTTCACAGGTTCGTATACTTTGCTGATTCGTGGTTTCATGTAGCAGGAGTGAGACAAGATTAAGCAAGGGTCCGTTTGTCGCCAGCTGTGTGTTGTCTCGATGACAGAGCCCCCCCTTCCAGGCCTGACATCACAAACGCCACGTCACCGAGACATCCCCCTAGAGGAGGGTGTCTCCCTGTGTCAGCTGCTGCGTTGCTTTGCTCAGCAAGTCAGTAGCTGTGATGCTTTCCAAGCACAGATCAGCATCCGTTCAACCCATTCATCACAGCCCACTAGACACACAACAGACCCACATATGGCTCCAGGCCCCTCTACCCCTCCAGAACTGCAATCTCGGCATATTAACCCTATCAATTTTTTAACGATCCCACAAGGCAGCGTTTTGAGGACTTGTTGAAATAATCATGAGGTGCTTGTTGGGTAATGCACTCTGTTTCAATGAGCGCACTGTGAGAAAAGACGAGCTGGGGAACGGTGAGACAGAGGCGAGCCAGCAGAGACCGCTCATTATGTATGCAATGCGGCGAAACCAATCTTTGTTGAGCCTGTCCTCGATTGTTTTTAAAAGGATACTTCACTGGACGCAATCAAATTAGCAAGAACATCACTGATATGGGGTAATAACCCTTAATTGAATTTCTGCAGAGGCGAAAGTGTCCCCTCTCTGCAGAATCAATTGCTGTGAAGAGAAAAGGAGGACAGGAAGAGGGCATTCATAGTTAGCAGACCTTTAAAAAGTACACCAGAGATGCAGGCATGAGCGGGCTATTTTCACGCTCCGGAGCGCTGCCATAATGTGTGCCTGCCGACTACTACGCTAAATGCAATCTATCCAATTATGCTAATTAATTTGAATTACCTTACAGCTCCCATCACACAGTGAAATCGGGTCAGCTTTCAATTTTTTTTTGTTGCATTTGAATGAATACAATTCTGTCTCATTGTTTGGGTGCTAAGAGCTGCACACGGCGAGCTCTGGCAGCCTGGTGGCTGTGCTAACTGAACAGAGAGTATGACAACAACAAGCAATTAGCTAGACAGCCTCCTGTTAGCTCTGCCACTGGCTGACACTGCTGTGTGCTGTGCTGGAGTGAGCCCAGGATGTTACTGTACTCAGCTACAGTTGTGGCGCAGTCATTACTGTACATATTCATGCATTTTGCTGACATTTATAACCACTATGGGTTATAATTAGTGCGGTACAAATACACCGATGCAACCAGTAGTGTCAAGGGTCAAAGCCAGACTCCGTCGGTGTAGCACATTTCTTCTCACTTCTGCTTCCTTAATAGTGCATTTAAGCAGAGACACAACAACTCCTTACAGACAAGCCTCTTCACCGCTGCAGAGACACAACAGATGTGCAGTGCTGTATGAGTAACATCCAGGAGAGGTTTCACAGAGAATGATCCATCATCTGACGACTGAGTCAGGATACAGCTGGGAGCTACAGAGACCATGTTGCTGCATCGGGATGACAGTGTTGTCATGCGCTGTCCTTGTGTTTTGCTTTCACAAATACTGTTCTCACGATAGGAAGTGTGTTGGCAGAGACCACAAAGTGTAATCGTGTCGACTGATATGGGCACTTGCAGGAGTTATGGAGCAATGACACGGCTGAATACAAGGAAGATTACAGCCGGTAATCCCAGCGAGGACCTGGAGACCTCGGAGACCCTGAATCATATCCACAGACACACAACGACAGCTGCTCATATAATTATACAAGTCTGTACGTTTCTGCGTGGGTGACCAACAGAAGCAAAACAAGGCTGTTTATTAATCAAAGGCAACCAAACAGACCTTCCATTAGCTACCCGGATGATTACTGCTGTCCAATACGGGTTAAAGAAATAGAAAGAGTGAAACATTAAGTCCATAAGTAACGTTTGGAAGCTGGTGGCACAGTTGAAGTTACTAATATTACACTTAATTAAATGAGCTGAACAAAGTGTTTTCGTGTCATCAGACAGCGTTACATAGAATCAAACTAGACTCCAACTAATTCACGCGACGCTCCAGTTAGCAGAGAGAAACTGAATCACTGTGTGAGCTACACTAGCCCATTACCCGTGAGTTAAAGAGCTCCATCAGTCCCCGACACCTCCTCCTCTTTCCTCCCGGGGAGAGCAGCGAGTTAGACAGTGGATGCCACACAGGCAGTAATGAGCAGGCTGCGGGCCCATTTGTGCTGGGAGAGAATAGGTCCCTAATGAACCACTGAAGACACTTAGGTCCACTGAGTCAAGATTGAAATGTGCCACTGATGGCCGATAGGAGGTTGTGTCAGCTCAACCAGAGAGCAGAACAGGCAGAAAATAGCTATTTTTAAATGATGTTTTGGACGATTAAAGTTCTTTGTGAACTTTACTGGTTGGCCAAAGTACGCTGACTTCATTTCTTGGCATGCGGAAGAAACCTTTCAGAGCCGTCTTCTTCAGGCTGTACATTAATATAAAAGATATCGTTAAATATGCACGGTTGATCCCACTACTGACATGCCAAATTCCCTTCTTATCTTCACAGTGTCTTGAGACGTCATCAAGCCCGCGCAGGCTATTTGTCTCTCTTTTTTATGATGACACAAGTTTTTCTTCGAGCACCATTTCCACTGAAGTAAAACTTTTGAGTGCGTGAGTTATGAATCCTCAGTTGCTACATCAACCGCAGCCCTGCTTCCCCGTGTTATAAATATAAGAGGATGACTTCTCCACCACACTCCCTGAGTCACAGCAGAAAAACTGCACTTCTGGCACTTTTCATCGAGGGCCTCACCCGGGCCCAGAGCTCTATTCCTCACCTGTCTGGAAAAGGTCAAAGCTATTCTGTTTTACAAGCTGAATTATTACAAAATATATTTTCCAAAAACACACTCCCATATCATAGAGTTGTAACCCTGTGTAAACTCAACTTAAAAAGGAAAGTCGTTTTACTCCCTGAGGCAGGACGTCTATATAAATAAGAATATGTTCTTTGTTAACTTGTCTGGATGGATCAGACGAAGGTTTATAACTTTCAAACTAACATTATTATTGGGAGTAGCCTCATTCAAACTGTTGTTTTGCCCAGTGAAGCCTTTGAAGGGGGAAGACTAATAGGCCCTGCGGGGCATATTGTTTAACAGGCAGTGGCATTTCCCACTGCGGTGACTCTGATCTAATGGCAGGGCAGAGGCAGGGGCAACACCCACCCATAGCTTGAATGGCCATCATCGCGGGCAGCAGGAGGGACAGCATGGTCTTCCAGGGTGGATTCAAACTGCAGGTCAACTTCTTCAGACGCAGCGCTGCAGGGAGAAAAACACAGACATCTGAGGAGGAGGAAGATTGTAAGAACACAATAATCCAGAAATAATAAGAAGACGTGTGGACAGAAGGGTGAGTGGAAGTGACGGAGCCAGAGAGGGGTGTCTTCTGTGTCTGCGTGTCAGCTCAAGTAGTTTGAGACAATCCAACATAGTTCATGATGTGCAGGCTATTTGAAAGTCTAGAATAATTTGTTGTGACTTACTAAGCGTATCTGAGTTTATAATGACTATTCCAGTCTTTTCTCTGGTCTGCTCAAGGCTGTGATGACAAATAGGGATTTCCAACGTTGACGGGAAACAGCCGAGTCATTCTTTCCAGAGAGAAAACACTACTTGAGGAGGGAGTAGAGACAGACACAACTATCCCCTCCCTGTCTACTTCCTCTCTACCACGCATGAAATATTTATGAGATATTATACTTGGAGAGATTGCTAGAGGTCACCGTGTGCATCTGTATTTGTTGAGACAAAAACTACTTGAATTTGTATTTTAGATAAAAGTGGAGCTATGTTTTCTTTCATTGATAAGGAGTCGTCGTTCCACTGTGTAGTCACCTATTATAAATAATTGGGTCTAACAAGAACACAACAACAAAGCTGAAAAGCAAACTGTTAAAAACTGTGTCATGTTGCACGTCTTGTGGGATGAATGCGAAGCCGTTTGTTGGTAGATTTCAGAACAACAAGACCTCTGTTAATATAGAAAATAAAAG
Organism: Cottoperca gobio; assembly: GCF_900634415.1. Taxonomy (NCBI): domain Eukaryota; kingdom Metazoa; phylum Chordata; class Actinopteri; order Perciformes; family Bovichtidae; genus Cottoperca; species Cottoperca gobio. The sequence goes on from NC_041357.1 coordinate 26,771,161, forward strand.
TAAGTATTGGATTACCAAGCTCAAGCAAGTTTCCAGTCAATGCAAATAGATTTTCATGTTTAACTGAAGTAAACGGATCCTAAAGCACGACAAGAAAAAGAGGAAGACAAAACCAGAGCAAGAAGGAGAGAGGGAAGCGTTCATTTCAAACATTTAAAGGGATAGTTTGAATGTTTCTAAGTTGTTTGAGGTACTTATCCGTGTATTACCTACTATAGATGACAGTCGGCACGCCCCCACTTTGGAGAAGCAGACAGCCGTATCAGCAGGAAGCTAAGCAATGCACTGCTGTGGACGGGGGCGGCAGCAAAACTAATTTAGCCACCTAAAAAAATAAAAAGGTAAATAATCTCAGAATAAGTTGACGTCTATGTATATTTAGAATGTTTTCACCATTGCACCTTGCAGCCCTTTGCGACAGGGAACTGAAGCCGTCGTATCTCTGCTCTCGTCCGTTCTGCCATGTAAAATGTTTTTGTCAATGCAGCCTGGTGGCGTTGGCGAGAGCATACGACAGCTTCAGCGAGGTGAAGCGGTTCCAATGCTCTAAATATAGCAAACACTTAAACTGAGAATGGTTTTTTTGTTGGGCCTTTCTTAAAAAGGCTGCTGCCCCAGTCCACATCAATACATTGCTTTTCTCTCCCGTCGGTACTCCGGTCTGTTTCTCCAAACGCTACTGTAGGTGATTATGGAGACGTACCTCACCATTTAAGCAAATGGGGCATTTCTACTTCTTAAAGAGTTCAAACACCTCCAATTAACATATATACAAAGATTCTACGGCCATTTAAGTGATCGGATATCTTCTCCAGATATCTGCTGGACATATCTTCCAACATTCAGAAAACATTTGGTTTCCTGTCAATAGCGTGACATTTCTTAACACATGGTTCTGCTTCCTTTCTGTTTCTTTACACTCATTTCCTCGTTGGGAGTTATTCATGTCTCACCGTACTCTCAAATACCCGGGAGGCAGGTGTGTGTGTGTGTGTGTGTGTGTGTGTGTGTGTGTGTGTGTGAGCTGAGAGAGTGTGTGAGCTGGATGGGGAATACTGTGGTCCTCTTTTGAAATTATTCTGATGGCAAACGTTTTGGTTTGTAGAAAAATAAAACATTTCTGGGATAATAGACGATGCAGACGATGTGTTGCTTTCAGCCCACATCGTCTGAGTGTCTAACGTCTGCGGCTCTTTTTCGATACTACCACTGGGAGTCGCCAAATTTCAAATCATATACATACAAATCTAAAGCTAAACATGCAGTAGCGTATATATATATATATATATATATATATATATATATGGCTGACATTCAGGAAGAACAGCTTCTACTACTGCTGGTGGGTACAAGCAGACATAGTGGATTCTCAGTGTCACACTGGAGGAGAGACCTGTCAACAATACCCTATACATTTAAATCTATGTTTTGGTATTTCCATATTGCCGTCAGCTGTAGCTCCACCTCATGGCTAAACAAAAGAGTTTTCCATGAGGGTCCATTTATGGCTTCAGCAGCAGAGAGGATGTGGGCAGAAGTGCAGCTTCATCACTAAGTTTCCACAACAGCACACACGAACCATTTGCTCTGGACTTTCAGAAGGCAGCCAGAGACCAACTCAAAAGAGCATTTGTAACACTATCTGAATGTCCCAAGATACTTAAACTCAGAGACAGAGAATGTGGGTTATTCAAAAACAGGGGTAAATATCCAAAGAGGACAGATATCAAAGCCTGCCTCTACAACACGTCAAGACGTTTGTGGATATACGTGTTAGCTCGAAGGATAGCATGAGCTGAAATATGCCAACACACCAAACCGCAGTCTGACTCTGTATGTGTTTCCCAGACACCAGGAAGCCATCAAAGCTTTCTTTTACTGAATGACTCGAGTGCTTTGCGGACCCCATGCCAGCGTGTAAAAGCTTTTCCCTTCCTTTCATTTTAACGATTCAGTTCAATGTCAGAAATCAAAACAAGCTGAGCACACTTGCATGTGGCAACCTAAACAATATAACGACACCATGTATTTTTAATAAACTATGTTATCCATCACTATAATTATTGCACCAATGTATCAAAACTATTGCTGGCTCTTTACTCAGATTGCAATGCTGTTCATGGACTAATGATGGAGCTCTGTAAAGCAGACCATTAACATGGAGGGGAAACGGTCACTGGAAGACAGTCTGAATGTCTTGACTTTCTTTCAGTGATTGGTCGGCAGCTTTTGAGCCATAATCACCAGTGTATTTCATTTTGACACTGCGCTAAGGATTATTAAGCTTCTTACTGAGGTCAAAAGAAAGAGAAATGATTCTTAAAGTATCACAGAACATTAAGATTTACTGTTCCACCACGGTCATTGTACCATCGCAGTATTCTTTCGAGAAATCTGGGACTTGAGTAGTTCTGTTCTCGAGTCCAGTCCTCTC